>NC_084803.1:6066237-6666237 GCF_963583255.1 Pyrus communis
CAGGAGATCAACAACTGGGTATGTGTTTAAGCTTAGTTCTGGAACCATCTCTTGGTGTAGCAAGAGACAGCCGACGGTATCATTGTCAACCACTGAAGCAGAGTATAGAGCAACAGCAATGGCAGCTCAAGAGAATGCATGGCTAATACAGTTGATGAGTGATCTACATCAACCAGTAGATTATCCAGTACCATTGTACTGTGATAACCAATCGGCAATTCGCTTGGCGGAAAATCCAGTCTTTCATGCAATAACTAAGCATGTAGAGGTACATTACCACTTTATCAGAGAAAAGGTTCTGCAAGAAGAGATTGAGATTAGACAGGTCAAGACGAATGATCAAGTTGCGGACTTGTTCACAAAAAGTTTAAGTACAGGCAAGCTCGAAATTTTTCGCTGTTTACTCAATACAGTGCAAAGAATGAGAGCTGACATTGAGGGGGAGTGTTGAGAATCAATGTCAATCCAAAACAATAAGTAATCCACAACCCAATCTAAAGCCCAAGTTCATATCTAGTTTGATGATGTAATTGCTTACAATTGCAAAGTTAGGTAAGGTTGTGTGGAAGACAACATAATTAGGTGCAATTAATGTGTTTTGTGTGGTAGTAAATAAACTTAGTTTAATTAAGTGTGTGGTGTAGCTTTCATTTGGTTTGCTATAAATACCCAAGTCCCCAAGCATTGTACATCATCCAAGGAAAAACAAAGCCTAGAGCTAAATAAGAAAAGCTTTGCTAATTAGTTTGTTTTGTGAGCTTTCTTTAAGAGTGCTCTATTTTCTTCTTCTTGGGATCATTAGAGTTATCTTGGATACTCTTCTTATTCAACAGTTCGTTCCATGATGAAGATTCAAAAAGAGCTTTGACTATTTCAGGGAGTCAGGGATGGACGCTTCAGCAATTGCTATGCAAGCCAGCTTTATAGAGTGCCCTCGCTTGAGAACCCTACAGATCAACACATACCGTTTACATATAAATATATAAAAATTACTGTTGAGCATATATCAGGTGATGAGTTGATATTTTATTATATATTCTACCATATTCTTAGTATTAATATAATAGTTATTTTAATAGAATTTTGATACTTTGAATTATATATTTTCAATATAGGACATTCGACTTCCTCTGAAGCAAAAAATGATCAAACGAATGAAATTTAGAGTGATTCGAATTGGAGGATGTTTGTGTGCCTTTCAAGATGATTGTGTCAAAATTCCAGATTTCTCTATCAAGCCGTTTGACCATGGCGATGAAATTAAGGCTCAGCGCGCAGCTTTCCTAGATTGACATTTTGGATATTTTGGAGGTCAAGATGACGTATTTTGAGGAAGATTCAGTCTGAGAATTTGTAGGGGACGTCTTCAGCTTTAAAAATAGACATTTTGGGACCAAATCGGAGATGATTTGGTCAGTCAAAAGTGGGATTTTCTATCCATATTTTTAATAATATTTTGTTTTATGATTGTTAGTAACTAGTTTCGTTTGCTAGGGTAATGCCTTGAGCCTTAGCATGAATATGTAGTTTTTATTTAATTACTTATGATATTATACATGCATACTTTAAATTATTAATCATTGTGCTTTAAATTGTCTCTAAATCTTAATGCTTAGCTACCATTAGGATGTTTAGATAAGTAATTGGATGCAATTTTGGCGGAGTGTTGTCCCTAAAATTGACTAAGGCTTCTTGTAATTAACATGTGTAACTACTTAGGATAGATGACACGTCTTAGGAGTTACATGGTTTTTCAAAAGGTTTTCACAAAACTTAATGAGTCTTGCATGTTCACATTCGATCTGGACGTCACGGACGGGTTGCATGTTAGATATATGTTCTATGTTGGGGGTTCCAAGTAGGGCATACTTTAAGAAAACCTAACCTTCAAAATATGCATGTGTAATTCATAAGGAATTAGAAGAATTGCGTATGATTGTTAAGGGACGGCGGAACTCTAGGCTTTTACAATTTGGTTTTCAAAACGTTTTCCTTTGTTTTCTTTACTTTGCTAATTTCTTTAACCTTTTTAATTAAATTCGTTTTTATTATTTTTAAATTCAAAACCAACTTCTTCCAATTTTTGTTTTCAAATAATTAATTAAGATTTAATATTTACATAAATTATTCATTCAATCCCTATGGAAAACGACATTGCTTAAGCCGTTTATACTGCAACTACTTTGTTCTCTTGCAAGTATTTTTAAGTGTTTTTATCTCTACTTTTACAGACGGTAAAATTCCCCTATCATCAGGTATCAAAAGGAGATTACGAATGTAACTGTAGTTCACATACCTTGATATATGGAATTGTAGTAAGCTCTACAATCTCTGCTCTCACTCCAAATGAAACACGATTTTGGAACTTGCAAACCAAGCCCTCGAAATCATGCCATCCAAGCCTCTCACAAAACATGGTTACCATAGATGCAAACCTTCCAGCATTCTCTTGTAAGGCCTGCACCATACCTCTGGCCACTTTGAAAGCTTCACATACCTCGGTGATAGCAGCTTCCTTCACCACAGATTGAAGAGTTCGCATTTAGCAAGGCAGAAGTCAACAAATCTCACAAATTATATAGAAGCAATTGCAATTCATATCCCATAAATAAATAAATAAATCTAAACTGATAGATACTTGAAAAAGAAAAAGAACAAAAATTTAAATGACAAGACGAAAGGAAGAAAATGCATGTCACCTCCCATGTGCGTGTGTATAGATGGTTGATTTCGTCAGATCGAGTTCATTAAAGAGGTGAAGTCAAAATTGATTTGATGCTTCAGTTATATTGGTTTTATTCAGGTGAATAAGTAGTTAGCTTATATGAAATTAATATTATTTACTCCAATTTTATAAAGTTTAGTTAGCAGTTTCAATGTGAAAATCCAATTATGACTTTTCCTCTTTCCTTCCTCTCATTTTACTTACAAATTACTAAACGAGCTATAATAAAAGCATTACCAATGAAGGCTAAAGGTACTATATTTTAAGCCTTAACAAGAAATGAGGAGAAAAATGTGTGTTGTTAATATTTCTCGTTTAACATGTTGAAATTAAGCATGCCGTATAAAAACGGCCAAGCTTTATTGTCCCTTACTTGAACAACTAAACAGTATTCCATGATTTCTTTCACTCAAAGTAAAGCATATATGTCCCCAAGAGAACCCACATTTTTTTATTCTTAATTAAATTTTAATAAGAACATTTAGAATTATGATATAGTGGTATTCCTCTTCACTTGTAAATGAGAGATCTTAAGTTTGATTATCGTCAAAGATAAATTTGAACCGCATTTTATATATAAGTGTATTCTTCTCCAAAAAATACAAAAGAATCATAGAGATATCTAAAAACAAATGTTTTTATTATATATAGCATTTAAAAACATATGTTAGATTATAGGGAATAATATAGAAAATATAGCATCAGCCTCTCACTCAAAAATAAAAAGTAAAATGTAAAAAGAACAGAGAGACAAGTACAGTCGAGAAATTCTATAAATTGGAGCGAGGAGAGAAGAGGAAGAGTCCCTGCAGCATCTCAGCGCGCGATCGTTTTTGGGTTTTTCATCAGAAACCAGAACAAGTTTACAAACAAAGCGAATCGACTTAGGGTTCGCACTCTTCCAGTTCTCTGGAGAACCAGCATTGCATCGATTACTATCTTCGGCTCTGCAGAGAGCCGCTGTAAGGTTCGATTTTGCCCCTCTCATTTTTTTAATTCGTTAAATTTTCACTCGCGAATTGTTTCTTTGATTGGTGGTTGTATCTGGGTTTTATTCGTTTGATTTAATTGTCAGATTTTTGTGGGTTGGTTGAAAAGTTTTGGAATTTCATGCATTTGGGGATTGTTCTACGTGTAATTATCTGTGGTTTTCATCATTTAATTATTTTTATTATTTTTCCCTTCGGAGGTCTTCGGGATGTAATTTTGATTGCTTAAATCAGAGGCACAAGATAGTGCAGTGTTAGTGTTCCAAGAATTTGGGAGTCTGGGATTCTAGGTTTGTTTTTGTATCAATTGAAAGCTGTTTTATTAATTTATGGAGAGAAAGTCTTGATTTGTTATCGAACAGTTATTTAAGTCTTAAGATAAGACAAATTTAGTGGTGTCCTGAATCACCTTCATTTCGCTGGAATGTATTCCTCTTTATTGCTTTGAACTGCAGTAGCGATTTCTGCTTAAGATAAACCGGGATTGGTAACTGTAGTGGAAAAAAAAAAATAGATTTCTTAGGTGTAAATTGTTCTCGGGAATCATTATCTTCTTACATTATTGACTGGCAATTGTTCTATCAAAATATTGGTAATAGGTTTTTCCTACTTTTTCAGGTTAACTGTGAGTCTGCTTTTGAAGAGGCCTGGTGGGGGAATATGGAACAAGATACACGGACTGAAAAGCTTGAATTTACATGGGGAAAGAAGAAAGGAAAGGGAGGGAAAAATAAGGACGTTCAGTTTTACGAATCTTTTACTTTTGATGGTGAAGAGTACACGCTGTATGATTGCGTTTATCTTTACAAGGAAGATGAACCTGAACCTGAGATTGGAAAGCTAATAAAAATATGGGAAACTGGTGAGAAAGCAAAGAAAGTTAAAGTTCTATGGTTTTTTCGTCCTTGTGAGATTTCAAATTTTCTTGGAGGTGAAGAGGTACTTGAGAATGAGTTGTTTTTGGCATCCGGTGATGGTGTGGGCCTTGCGAATCTTAATCCATTGGTACTTACATTTTGATTTATGCTCTTAACTAATTTTATTATTTGTATTTGTTAGAAATGGAATGATTAATTGATCACATAAAGGTGTGGTATATAGTTTGTTAGCTTAAATGAAAATAGTCTTTCTGATTTTGAATCAATAATGATGCAGGAACTTTCTATGCTATATATCTTTGCAATGTTATTGTTTCTTTTCTTCATTCTGCTGCCAAGTTTGTCTTCAATTTTTCACTTCATTTTTCACCAAGTTCAATAAACCGTGCAGTTTCTTTTATAGATTGGTTGAAGTGTTTGAATATAATTTACAACAAATTCTACTTCTCTGATATAGTAGGACAGTGAAACATTGTTAAGCTTCTTAGTGTTCTATTTTTTATATTTCTTAAAAGACTCTAATTGGCAATCCTTACACCTTTGAATTCCAGCAATACAATAAGATTTGCGTTCCCCTTGTGATGACAGTTAAATTGTGTCAGATTACATGTTGCCCCTCTCTCTCTCACACACACAATTACAAATACATGCTAAGGCTGAACTTGAGTTTTGAACTTTTGGTAGTGTTTGATAGATGTTATATTCCTAATAGACATGGTAATATGACAAGTGAGAAATGGTTTCGATTGGTAGTAAATATTCTTGCACTAATGAAACTAAGCACTTAGAAAAATATATTATGTTCATGTCTTAGTTAGTAGGAATTGTATTTAGACTTTATACTATGATAGCATTGTGGCACAATCTTAACAAGTTAAGATGTGGACCAACGGTTATGTTATGTTCTAACACTGCCCCCCAATTTTGGGACTCTTTATCACAAGAGTTCATTTGTGGATTTCAAGCTTTGTTGGAAGGTACAATTCCAGAGACTTCAACATTGAAATCCGATGCTTTGATACCATAATAAAATTTTATGTTGTTAGGATATAAATCAACAATTATTTCATATTCTACTATTAAAGATCAACGGTCTAGTTGCTGAAGTTTTATAATCAAATCAGGAAGCCATTGCTGGAAAATGCAATGTTCTTTGCATTTCAAAGGACAAGGAAAATCCTCAACCATCAGACGAAGAGCTTCAAATGGCCGAATTTGTGTTTCGTCGAACCTTTGATGTTGGGCTGCAAAAAATCACCGACAAGATAGAGGGAGCAATTGCTGGGATTGATGGTATGTATATCTATCAACTTGGAGCCTTGTAGTTTGACTTATAGTTACATGTTTATTTCCATATTTTGAGTCTTATATCTTTGTTTATGTAATTGTTGCAGTTAAATTCATGTTTAACAGAAAGGATATTCAGAAGCCTGGTGGCGTTCTGAAAGTTGATTTAGGAAAAAATGAAGTTTGTGGGAATTCCATAGCAAGTAATGAAACAGTGGTTCTATCAAACAAAAACTCATTTAAAGAAAATATCACTTTAGAGACAAATGGAAATATTGTTGATTCGTCAACACTAGAAAATGGTGATTTGGTTAAGCATAAACCATCACTTGTAGAAAAACCTGCTTATGGTGTAGGTTTAAATTCAAATGAAAAGGATAAAATGAATGAAAAACAGGAACATGTGTCAAATCCCAAGGTCCTGTTGAGTTCTGAAGTTAAAAGTGATGAAGGTGAGGTTAAGCGTGGTAAAGTTCATGCACAAGAAGTTGAAGTGGAAGAAAAAGTGACGTTCACTAAGGATAACGTTGATTCGGATAATAGGCCAACCAAGAAGGCGAAGCTTGATGATGATAAAGGTAGTGAGCAAATACTTGCGGAGGTGGAAAGAAAGAAAAAATGTACCAATGTTTGTGATCCAAAGGCGAAGAATGACACTTCAATTGAAGCGGTCAATGACAAAAAGAATAGTAGTGACCTGAATTGTATGAATGTTACAAAGGCTGTATCCCCAAAGGTTCCTGTTGAAGTGGACCATGGACAATCTAAAAAGCCAAAGCTTGACACTTCAATTGAAGTGCCCAATGACAAAAGCAAAAGTAGTGACCTAAGGCGTGTGAATGCTACAAAAGTTTTATCATCGACTACCTCTGCTCTTGATGATGAATCCAAACATAAGTGTGTAGAGGATTCTCTTGGAACAAACAATGCTTTTCTCAAGAAGATGAAGCCTGATGATAAGGCAATGACCATTTCCAAAGGCAACAATGGCAAGTTGCCTAAAGCATCTCAACGTAAAGTCAAACATGTAGAGGATTCTCGTGGAGCAAATGAAGAGTCTTGCAAGAAGATAAAGCTCGATGAGAAATCCATGGCACTTTCTGATGGCAAGTTGCCTAAAGTACCTCCTACACAATCTCAAAGTATGGTCGAAAATGTTGATGGCCAAGAAGTTACTCGACGTCCCGATGTTGTAAGTAATGCCATTCTTTCCTCTTTTCATTCTAGTCCAAATGATTCCCTTATTGAGAGCGTGAGTTGTCGTTATTCCCCATATGAAGTTGAATATTGGTGTCATTTCTGGCATGTTTTTTTTTCTTTGGGTCTTACAAATACCATGCATTGTTTTATATGGTGGAGTGTCCATGTATCCTATCTCTCATAGTTGAGGGTTTTTCCAATGCGAAATTTTGGCGACTCCCTAGGTTGTCATACTTGGAACTACTTTTAGCGTTGATTTTGGAACATTAAATACTTTGGAGAAGGTTGATAGTTATGTTTTTGCAATTGCCTATCCTTGGAGATGTTCTAATTATGGAGAGGTAGGATGTTGCGGTTAAGGCTTTTGTAGTTAAGGCACAAATTGGCACTTGATTGTAGCATTCAATAATTGAGTTCTACTCGAAGAATTGGCACACATTCATTGTACACCTGTGGCGAGTTGACTCTCGTTTGTACTTAATTGTGGTGTGGACATTGTGTGTCATGTGCTACACAAGAATTGCTTCATGCCTTGCCAACATTGGTTACTACCAAAGTTTTCAAGAAGTATTCAAATCATCAACCAAACTTCAAATTTGCAAAGCTTCTTTCATGACTTAAAAATGTTTCTTCACCAAATTGTCCATTCGCGTCAATTTTTTTTCGTGTTCTTGCCATGCGGAATTATGGTAAATTTTGAAACTTATGGTGTTCCAATATATAAAGTTGAACCATTCCCAAATGTTGCATGCGAGTTCATGTCATGAATTATTTCGCCAGTAGTTAATAGTAATGGCAACAATGTTCCACTATTTTATTTGTAGCTGAGGCATCTCCTTTGTTCTCATCCTTGCTAAATTTGATTAGTGTCCACGTGGTGAAACCCTTATTGGGTTGAAAGTAGTTTTTACTTGTTTCCTTCTTCATTGTGCTCCTTTCATTTAGAACACTAAGAGTGCGTTTGTTGTATCGACTAAATCGAACTAGACTAGCTTCATGGATTTAGCTGAACCGACTTAGAATAGACTAAACTGGACCTGACTTAGTTAAGCGTTTGGTGCAGGATAATTATACTAACTCTAATATTATAGTATTTAATCCATATCTATTAGTATTTTGATATTAATTCTATCTGTTTCTTTTTTATAGAAACCTCTTCCACTCTCTTTAAACCTCTCCCTCTTTTTCTTTGTGCCACTTTCTCTCTCCCCTCTTCCTCTTTTTCTCCCTCCAATTTAAGAAGTTGGAGAGCTCTAGAAGCATGACAAATCAAATCCCTCCAATCCCATTTGAAACTTGGATCGAATCCCTCTAGAAGTTGGAAGATCAAGATGAAAAACCCAAAAGTCAAGACGAAAGCTAAGTTCAATCATTTACTTGTTGGATCCCATTTGAAACCCAAATCGAATCCCTCCAATCCGTCAAAATCATAGCCTCCTCCTACCCGAGCACCACCACACCCTTTTCTTAGGTAACTTCCACAACCACCTAGGTCACAGATGACGAGAACAACCGATCCTTATTGCCTTTGTCCGAATGGGTTCGAATTCAGAAGCCATCGATGCCTTTTTGCAGCAGAAGCTCTTAAGTGGCAGGGACGACGAGGCACCTCAAGATCCTGCGCAGCCCTTCACCACTGAGTCGAAGTTCATGATGGAGAGGATTCTCATTGAAATGGGTGAAAACGATGGGGAAAATGAACGCGGACTGCTAATCCCAACTTTTCACACGGTATTAGTGGTGAGGCGCGAAGGCTCTTCCCACTTAATCTCATTAAAGCTAGTCCTTTAACCGTGCCAAACAAGGAACTAGGACAATAACTAAGCCAATCCTAGCTAAGAAGGCCAAACAAACGGGGGCCTAAGGGCTCATTTGGAACTTCTTTTAGAATGGATAAAAGCATTTTTAGATAACCAAGGGCACTTTCTTTTTTAGGAAGTATGGTTACTCATAAGTGATTTTATACTCATTAATCTTTTCTTTTTTTTCACATTAGATGGTTTCAAACTATGGACCTAGCCTACCGTGCAAGTCACCCTACGTCCACCCTCAATACTAGGCTCATAAGTGCTTTAATAAGCCACAATCATTTTTAAGTTTTTCTACCAAGCATTGAAGAAGTTTTTTGGTTATCCGCAAGCGCTTTAAAGCTCAATTGGAACTACTTGTTTAGAAAGCGCTTTGGCTACAAGTGCTTATTAAACACCCCTTGAGGGTTGGTGGTCAGATTTACTGTTAGTTATTTTGTGTTATTAATGCCTAGTTCTTCCAAAATGATAACATAAAGATTCCAAAAAAGTTAACCTTGTATTTAGCTCTTACAGTTGCTCATCTTCATTCTTGCAGGACAGAAGAACATGGTTCAAGGGATTTGTGAGTTGTTCATTTTCACTTCTATTCTTGGTTTTAATTGTTAATTTTGCTTGTGAATCTCAAGTTTTTGTTTATTGTTGAATTTGATTCTAGTGCATTGCACCTGTAAGGCCTCGAAACTGTCTTCCACTCTATGGCCTAGGGGCAAGGAAACATAATGGGGTGTTCCCAATTTGAACCTCAATTAGTAATTACTTTCACCAAAAAAGTTAAAAGAGAAGTTCCTTTAAATTGACATTTAGTGGATGTTTTAATGTGGACGGTAGTGAGTGCCATGTTGGACTGATGAAATGTCTTTTATCAATGTCAGCCTTGGGAGGATAGAATTCAGGCTGCACATGAGCAAGGCACCCTTGTTCTGCTCCAGAATTTGGATCCAGCATGCACTTCAGCTCTAGTGGAGGTAATAGTCGCATTGGAGCTTTAGTTGCAAACACTGTTATTACTTGGAGTATAGATTTTGAACTAAATGTACTAATGCAGTATGTAGTTGTGTTTGTACTCGTTCAATTTTTCATCTTTGTCAACTCTAGGCTGCCACTTATGTGTTGGGTTTTCTACTTTAGAGCAACATCTCATTTGATCTTTTGTATTACATTTCAGGACATACTATGGCATGGTTTTAAGGAGAGCTGCACGGCTAAGATGATTCAGCGGACCGCAAATTCTAGTCCTCACTATGGTATGGATAATGTATTTAAATCTTATATTTATTCTCCTATCTATTTTCTCAGAAAAATTGACTTGATCTTGTTTTCAGATGATAACATTTATTTGTAAACACAACATGGATGAAATTACGCTTATAGTCTACTTCTAAATTATTTGTTTGTTCTTATTGTAGGACAAGCTCTTGTTATTCTCAAAACTAGGGAAGCAGCACAAAAGGTTGTTAGAGAATTGGATAAGGGATGTTTATTGTTGTCAAATGGAAGGTTTGTAGTTGGCTAATATTCTGGCATAGGTCGTGTCATCAGGCTCTACAGCATGATGCATCTGTTTGCTATTTAGTCTCTATATCTTGTTTTATTTCTCCTTGTTTCTCTGTTCCAGTCCCCATTAAATAATTTAGAATACTCCACATACCAAGTTTTTTTATTTTGAAGTCCTTTCTTATGACTTACTGGTAATCTTTTCTGCTGTATCCTATTTTTCTGTCTTATCAATTCCAAGCAGTTGACATGTAAGAATTTTTCACTAGGTGGTATTTTTTTCTCTAGGTTCTGTTAATTAACTGTTTTTGATTGACGAAGGAGACGAGCTTCTGTCAATTTCAATGTGATTATCAACTTTTACTTTATATACAGCTAATTTCTGCAAATAGTGTGGTTCACATGATGATAGTTTTTATACAATTTGTAGGCCTCTTGTTGGCAGCTTTGGAACTCCTTGTTCCTCAGAAAAGAAGGCACCCTTTTTTGGTCATCTTACTATTGAGAAACTACGGCACCAAAATGCACGGGAAATGGTACAGTTGCATCTCTCTCTCTACAAGCATCAACACATATATGAGAAACACAAGCGTATAACGCTGGTATTGTTTGTTTCTGTTTTCACTGCCTTCTCATCTACATGTTTATACTTCTTCCTTTTTGGATCCAGAAAGAAGCCATATCTACTTCACATTGTTCCCAGCCCAACACTATTGAATACGATATGGCCATGGAGTGGTGTTTACAACAAGAAAGATCAGATCTCTTGTGGAGGAACTTATATAAGGTCTTGGAAATATTCATTGTCATTTACAATATATTGTATTGTGTTTGAATAATATGCGATTTAATGTTTCTGGGTGTTGTTTCCTTTGCGAAACTATCTCAAATGACTTTTTTCTCCTTTCAAATTTTGTTTTAGCAACAAGGAAAGGAGTTGAGAAAACTCAAAGCGGAACTTAAACTCAAACCTGCACTTAAGAAGAAATAAGCAATGTGGCTGGGTGAACTAACTCCCACTGGTAAGTTTTACAACAAAGAAAGATCTCTACATTCATTTTGAGTTACTTAATTGCATTGCTCAATGAATTTTTTTGGCCATCATTTTCACGTCGGCTCTATGCATTGTGATTCAAAAGAAGCTTTTCTCCTCTTTTGGAGCTTTATGAAATTGTCAAATTAACAGGATCTGCCATTTTTATAATAGACATTCGTGAATGATCTTTGTTTTTTTTAATCTACTTGTGCGGAAGTGACTCATGAAAGTTCAATTCAAAGGCTTTCAAGGCTTTGGGCATGCATATGATGTATTCCTGTGTACAGTGTAGATCCAACACATTAAGTTACAGTTAAATACGTGCATCATTCGTTGTCATTTCCTTGAGTAGGAGAGACTCTAAAATCATGTATATGCATATTCTGTTTAGTCTGTATCATCTCTCTCTCTCTCTCTCTCTGTGTGAATTCAGTCTATTTACGCAATCTTTTTTTTCTCCCCCATTTTTATTAGAAAGGTGATGAAAGAACTTATATGGTTGGGCCGTAATTCAAGGATCGGGCAATATCATGGTTGCGCAGGTGCAAGTCTTTTGTTCAGGACCGGTTTCCGGCTGTTGTGAATCTCATGTGAAGTTTTTGGGGGTAGGAAATAACTGGACGGTCTGCTTCATATGAGCACCATCACCGAAGAAAAGTGTAAATTCCTTTGTATCATCTTCAGGTAGTGAATGCCGTTGTTTGTACAGTTATTGTTTAGGTTAAACAAGTGTTTTATCCCAGTCGAAAAATTAACAGCCCTAAGTTCTCGTCAACTCTTTCTTAAACTCGATTTACCAATGGGAAGTTTCTCTTGGTGGGGTAACTGGTAGAATTCACTCTTTCTATGGGAGAAGTAAGGGGATAGCAAGTGTATGTTTTAAATTAATCACATTGTGTCATGTGAGAAAGTTGGAACAAATGATGATGATGGTCGAGGGATAGGTTTGATGCACTGCCACTTTGGCATGGGGTTTGTTGTTGAATTTCGGTATTTTATCAAATTAGGTATAAAAAAGCCTTGCCCTTTGCTTTTAGCGTGTGTTTGTTTGCCCTTATTAAGTTTCATTGGACTGGACTAGACTAAGAGTTAGTATAGTCCAGTGTTTGTTAACAGAAAGGACTAACTTTAAAGAGATTAGGTGGGACTCGCATGGACTAAAGAGCTCGCTAGGGGTTCTTAGCGAGAGACCTCGAAAAGCGTCGGACTATTAAGATCGTTTCTGGGTTTTGCAGCGTCTCGAGAAATCCAAGCGTTCCAACCCCAAGTCACCTTAGTCTCTCACTCCCTTGACTCCACAATCCTCCACTCTCCTCCGGTTAGCTTGTCGGGCCTTACTGCAGGCCGGTTTTACCGCTCCCTAGAAGATGTTTGAAGATTCGATGACGAACAACGCGATGTCTCAACACATGATTCAGCCAAAAACATGAAGAAGGGGGAATTTGGGAATTGCAAAAACCCCAAATATGTTGAGAAGGCAAGAAGTGGAAGGGCAAAGATGAGGGAGATTTGACTAATTGGGAGAAAAGAGAGCAGCAGAGAAATAGGGGTTAGATGCAGAGTTTGATAGAAACAATGAAGATAAGAGAAAGGAAAGTAAATTAAAAATAATATTTTGATGATATAATATTTGACTGCTTTTGATTTTTTAAAGTAAAAGTAAATTAAACATGATAAAAAAATATTTTGGGCTCTAAAATAATTTTAGTCCATAAATTAGTATGGCACTGCACCAAACACTTCACTATTATTATCCTGCTTAGTCCAAGTCAAGCCGGTCCAACTTAGTCCCTGAAGCTAGTCCAGTCTGAGATAGTCTGATGCAACAAATGCAGCCTTAATTTCTAATTAATGGCTAGATGTTCAAATTTATATCTTATTCCATGGATAGTGTGGGGATGGGACATGGGTCCTCTCTGGATGTATGTATCTTAATCCACTATATCCATGTATCCAAATCGTTGAAATTTGATCCAACGATTAAAGTTATTAAAATTTTTAAAAGTGAGCCTTATTTGTAGCCATTGGATCAAATTTTAACAATCTGGATACATGGATTTGATGGATTATGAAACATGGATCCGGAGAGGACCTGTGTCCGTGGGGATGTATGATACATTTCTAATGGATTTTGACATTTCTCCCAGCAAAGCAACAAAAGTGTTGAACCAATGAAAAAAGTTGATTTACTTTCACAATTCTTAAAATTTAAACTCATTCAATAATAGTAAGTAGAGGGGTGAACATTACTATCACTTGAGAGGATGAGCAAAAATGTTTTGTAAAATATATTTTAAAATTATAGATTCTATTAATGGGGTAATTAATAACACCTGATTTGTTTTTTCTAGTTTTGTGCAATTTAAAACTTATGTTTTTACAATTTGGCAATGCCAATAGGACCTGGATTGTCTGCCCTCCCCATCTCATACCCTTTCCATCTCCTCTTATTTTTGCGGTCACGGTTAAGTCACGTCAACATTTTATATTGATTTTTTTTATAGAAATAATAAATCAAAAGGCAATAGGAATATAAAATGTTGACATGACTTAACTGTGACCACAGAAATAAGAGGGGATGAAAAAAGTATGAGACGGAGGAGGGTAGACAATCAGGTCCCTGCCGATAGGGCTGAGGGCTCGTCCAATAAACGTGTACTTTTTTTTATACAAAGCACATAGTGGGAGGAGAAACTAGCTCCAAGTCTCGGGTGCAAAGCGGGATACTTTTAACCAATTGTTTTACAAAAGACTTACGTGTTTATGAGGCTATTTTCCCTTGAAAATTTCATCCCTTCCGTTTGCTTTAAAACTCATATGAGTATGTACCATTTTCGTTAAATGAAATGACAAGAATTCTCTCTAAAAAGAACTTGTACATTGTTAAGAACAATAATGACATTCTATTTTAAGTAACTTATTAGGCACATGACAACCTAGGACGATCCTCGTCGGATCCTCCAATCACATATGTTTATTGTATATCGTGCGGTAAAAAATTATTATAATTTTTTTTTATTTAAAATTGAATATAAATAGTGTCTAATAAAAATTGACTGCATAATATATAATAAATGGATGTGATTAGAAGATTTCTGAAATATTTGTAAAGAGGATCTGGGGGAGGACGGAGGATCCACTCTCCATGACAACGGCACAAAAAGGAAAGTTTTTGTTGGAGATGATCAAAATTTCAAATCGCATGAATAGCTCTTCTAGTGGCGGCCACAGTAATATTTCCTTTTACCTAATTCACCCCAACTGAACGTTTATTCCATTTCACATTAAGTAATTTTTTTTCTTTACTTTTTCAAATGAAGCAAGTAATTAGGTAGGTAATTATCTGGTTGCCTACTCAATTTTTGACTGATTCACCACTTAATTCACTAATCAACGAGTACGACGCCGTTTCACGTGCCTCAAAAAATGTGACCGTTACTTTAAAAAATCATAATTAGGGACACCGAGTAATCAAAGCGCGCGAGTAGACGTTAATTCCTCCGTTCCGTGCGAGTACACAAAAAAGTCACTCCCTCTCTCTCTCCTCTTTCTATCCTCTCTCTCTCTGCTCTGTCTGCTCACTTCTGCACCTGTTTTGGCAGCACTCACTCTCTTTTCATTTCACTTCATTGTCCTCCTCCTCCATTGAACCCTCTCTTCTCTCTCAAATCTCTCTGACCTACCAGAGCTCCCAAAACTCAGCTCCGACAAGCTTCGCTCTGCCATTTCCATGGAAGCGGCGCCGTTTTAGCCGCACCCAGAAGCACCAAACCCAAAGCCCACATCTTCTTTTTGTATTTTTTTTCAACCCTTTGCTCTTAAATGTCAAAAAGTACACAACTTTAAGGAGTTTTTAGTGGTTTTTTCAAGACACCCACGAAAAATGGGGTGCGCCCAATCGAGAATCGAAAACGAGGAATCCGTGTTGCGATGCAAGGACCGCCGGAACCTGATGAAAGAGGCGGTGGTGGCCAGGAACGCCTTCGCTTCCGGCCATTCTGGCTACGCCGTGGCCTTGAAGAACGCCGGTGCCGCGTTGAGTGATTACGGCCATGGAGAAACCCAAGTGACCCCGGAGATGGAAATCCTTCACGGCCAACATCGGCCGATGGACCCCGCATCTGAGCCGCCGCCGCCTCCGCCGCCCCATCTCGAGAACCTGAACCTTCCGCCGCCTCCGCCGCCTCTGCCCACTTTCACTCCAAGCCCGATCAAGCGGGCCACCAGCATGCCAGTGATGAGCGCTGAGGCTCGGAAAATGGGGGGGCGGAGAGTTGGGCTGGCCATTGCGGAGGAGGATGAGGAAGAAGAGGACCATGAACATGATGATGAGGATGAGAGCCATAAAGGGTTTCAGAGGAGATCGAGAAATGGGGCTTCGGAGACGACATCGTCGCCGCCGAGGACGCCGGAGATGAAGGCGGTGCCTCCGATGCCGGAGTCGAAGGGCATGGCTTGGGACTATTTCTTTATGGTGGATAACATGCCGGGACCATCTTTGAGTGAGAATGAAGAGGCTGAGGAATTTGGTGAAGATGAGAATATGGGGGTTGGCGGTGGTGCTGATTTGGGTGATGAGGTTGAGCCCAAGACTCCGGAGAAGGTGGAGGAGATTGAGGAGAAGGCGGAAGAGGAAACTCCGGTGGCAATCGAGCATTCGAAGACTGCGCCACCGGAGTTTAGCAGGAGAGTAGCTAATGTGATTCCTGGTGTGACTTTGATGGACATATTGAATAAGATTGACGACCATTTCTTGAAGGCCTCGGAGAGTGCTCAGGAGGTTTCGAAGATGCTCGAGGCCACTCGGTTGCACTATCACTCGAATTTTGCAGATAATCGAGGTATACGAGTTCTATGAATTCCCCTTAAGCCAAATTCTTTATATGATGTTCTTGTTTTTGTTCTGCTCCTTAGGTGTAATGTAATGGTTAAGTTGATATTGAAGTTTGAAAGAGACCTTATTTTCTTCTCAAAAGCTTTCAAAAATGTCTACAAATTGTCCTATAAAAAACATGTGGGCAAACATCTTGACTTCACTCGGGCCTTAAGCCTTTAAATATCAAAATGATAAATCTTTGGTTTTCAAATTACTTTTTGTTGATCTGATCTCAACCTTAGATATTTGCACTTTCAAAAAAATTAAAGTGAGAAAAAGCACTTTGTATAAGCACTTTGCCCATATGTTGCCTTTAGTTGTCGGTATTTACCCTTTCTGTTTAAAGGCTGATGCTTTGAATCTTCCTGTTCGAGGACTTGGAAATTGTTAAACTAGTTTCGGAAACCACTGTGTGAATGGCCGTTCTACCAAAAACATCTTTTGAATTTTAAATATTGTTGTCATTTGTTTTTGTGAGATATCTTTTGAATCATTTGTTGGATGCGGTACTGATTCTCGTGATGTTGTGCAGGACACATTGATCACTCTGCAAGGGTCATGCGTGTTATTACATGGAATCAGTCGTTCAGAGGCATGCCAAACGGTGATGGGAAGGATGAAAACTCAGAAGATTATGAAACTCATGCCACTGTTTTGGATAAGATGTTGGCATGGGAAAAGAAACTTTATGATGAAGTGAAGGTATATTGCATTAGTTTGTTTCATTTTGTTTTTTTGCTGCTTTTCATCTTGATTCACTAGTGTCAATCCACATCATGAACACTGTTCGTGGTGGCGGTCCCTTTTGTATTTGGATTGTTGATATCACAAAAAGTACACACCGGTTAATCAGGAGAATCATTTTCCAGCACAAAAATTATCTTCCTACTTATTTATTTTCTCACGCTGAACCTTTTTTTGTTATCTTACTTTACATTGATAGCAAGGGGAGCTTATGAAGGTTGAGTATCAGAGAAAAGTTGCAGTGCTTAATAAGCAGAAGAAACGCAGTGCTAGTGCTGAAACATTGGAAAAAACAAAAGCAGCTGTAAGTCATTTGCATACAAGATACATAGTTGACATGCAGTCCATGGATTCTACAGCTTCAGAAGTAAATCAATTACGGGATGAACAGCTGTACCCTAAACTTGTTTCTCTAGCTGAAGGGTAAGTTTGTGCATTGAGAATTCTCGCTATCTCTTTGTTTCGTTCTTGTTGCCCCTAGTGTCTTCTTGATTGATCAGACTATCCTTATTCTGTCTTAAAATCATTTGGCATGCGTCTAAAAAGCACCATTTCTATTGCGGAAAATTTGAACTGATGGTTTCCACTTCTGTAAGGATATGTGTTGAATTTTGTGGAAGTTATTGCTTCCTTCTTAGTTGATGTCCCCATTTGTTTATTGTGCTATTGAGAAAAGGTTTCCTCTGCAAATATATTCATCACATCTGCATCACAGGATGGCAAAAATGTGGGAGAACATGTGCACACATCACGGCAGCCAGTTGGAGATTGTTACAGGTCTAAAGTCCCTAGACATTGCCCATACTCCGATGGAAACAACCAAGCACCACCATGACCGCACTGTCCAGCTTTGGAATGTTCTCCAAGAATGGCATTCTCACTTTGAAAAGCTCGTGACTCATCAAAAACAATACATCCAAGCTCTTAATAGTTGGGTGAAGCTAAATCTCATACCTATCGAGAGCAGCTTAAAAGAGAAAATATCATCCCCGCCAAGAGTTCAGCGTCCACCAATCCAAGCTCTCCTCCATTCATGGCACGATTCTCTTGAAAAGCTTCCTGATGAACTTGCAAAATCTGCAATATCGTCCTTTGCAGCTGTGATAAAGACTATCATACTTCATCAGGAGGAAGAGATGAAGCTAAAAGAAAAGTTTGAGGAGACACGGAAGGAGTTTCTGCGTAAAAGTCAGGCCTTCGAAGACTGGTACCAAAAGTACGCGCAGAGACACGCGGAAATGGATCAGGAGAGAGGTGAAGATGCAATTCCCAAGGACCCGGTCTCAGAGAAGAAATTCATTGTTGAGAGCTTGAAGAAAAGAATGGAAGACGAATGTGAAGCTCACCAGAGACACTGTATCCAGGTGAGGGAGAAGTCACTTGGGAGTCTCAAAACTCGCTTGCCTGAGATCTTCCGCGCCATGACAGACTACGCTCATACCTGTTCCGAGGTTTATGGAAAACTGAGGTCCACCACAGAGGCACAAGTATGAGTGGTGATGTCCTAATATGTGTATGATTTGTTTTGCTAGGAAGGAGGCTTTTGTACTGTTTTGTATGCGGAAAACTTGTTTCGGTTAGTGATATCTTTGTCCTCGGGAAAATTTGCTGAAACATGCAAATCACGCGTAGAAGGCAATGAAGTTGTGACTCGAGGGAAATTTCGTGTAACTTATTTAACTTGTTCTTTTTCCTTGTGGATTTGGTAGTAGGCTATTAGCACTACAAAATAGTTATATTTGGCTCTTCTGCGTTTTTCTTAACAGACTGTTGATATCTTTGGAGTGTCGATAATAGTTTCATTAATATTTTTTTGTTCGGGGTAAAGTGAGTTGATTTTGTGTACGGTAGCATTGACACAAATGGTGACCCGAAATCGCGAATGATTTCCACATGCAGTTTAGATTCTCTCGGGTACCGTTTGGTACGTGGGACGGGACGGAACAGAGTGGGACAAGGCGTTCCGTCTCACGTTTGGTGCGCCTAAAACGGGTGGAACGAGCTGTTCCACGGGACGAATTTTGGGTGAATTTTCGTTCCACCTTACCCCCTGGAACGACTCGTTCCACATCCGTGGAACACAAAATTATAACCTCTCCGTCTCCTTCTTCTTCCTCCTTGTTTCCATCCGAGGGCATCTTTGCTCCTGCTCTGTTCCGTTCCGTCCTGTCCCGTTCCATCCCATCCCATTCCGTTCCGTCCCGTCCCGTCTGCATACCAAACGATACCTCGTGTCACCGTAACGACTTCTTATTAGACGGGCATTGCATTTTTTCAACACATGGCAATTGATTATGGACGTTGGCATCACAGAAACTAAAGCTTAATTACATAACCCCTTTAATAAATAATTATCGTATTATAAATCAATGATATGAGATAATCTCGTTTTTATGGGTGATGTGCACTGAGGCGGCCCTACACAAAAATTTCTTGGTAAAACACAGAATTTATCAAAAGCAATCACCGTGAATGACCAAGTGACATTGTCAGCCAACGTGCGTGCCAAAATTAGAGAGAGAAAGATGTCGTGAAATAATTGAGAATATAAGACAATATGTCATAATTAATACGATATGTTATGTGACATTTTCAACACAAAAACGAAGAAACATTATTTTTTGGCTCTGATTAATTTAACGGAGTTTTAATGAAATATTTCTGGTACTGTTTATTTTTAACGAAAAATCACATTTTTACATTTCCCTTGTACTATTCACTACATCTTTATTTGTCATTTTTCATTAAAACAATTTTTTTTTTCGTTAATTTTCCTTTAATTTTTAATCTCAACGTAAAATGTTCTTGTATTTATGTTTTTGTTTTGTTAGACTACATTTTAAGCGAGCATATTTGGTAATCGCTCGATTACCAATTATGAACATTGCTTTTGACACAAGTGATAATTGAGAATGGAGAATCGAACCTAAGATAGAGATGAAGAATTTTTTTTGTTTTAGTCACGTCGCAAGCGTCTTGTGATCCGAAAATATATTCGAAGAATTTCGACGGTGGGATGGGATGGATGGGGCCGGATAACTTGTCCCGGTTTTTCTAAGCTCGTTTTGCTAATCATGTTCGTGATTACATGTAAAATGATTGAATTTGGCCAAAGTTTTAGTCTTTGGACTTACAAGGAGAAGAACTTTCATACAAATAATACGTCACTATTACGGTATTCTAAACCAATCAGACATTATTATGTGTTTTAACTTCTTTACTTGGTAGTGCATGATTGACTTGAGATACCGTCACAGTGACATTACGGTGTAGCCATGTAGGTGAGTTTTGCTCACATAGAAGGTAAAAACACAAGACGAAAAGAGAGAACCTTGAGTGTTTTGAGTTTGAACCTTTTTAGTCTCTATTTTGTACAGTTTCTGTGATTACTCGGATATATCAAGAAATATAGAACTTAACTTTCCTCTTTGTTTGCACAGCCTTCCGAAAGAACAAAGCCAAAGTTGTCCACATCCTAACCACAAACTGCAAGTTAAATGGGTGATTAGGTTGTGGATAGCTGAAGAATTTGTTGAACCTAATGATGGGGTCACACCAGAAGAAGTTGCAAAGGACCATCTTACGGAATTTACCGCACGTAGCATGCTGCAAATTATGCAAACGAATGAAGATGGAAGAGCAAAAACATGTAAGATGCATGATCTTCCGCCTCAGGTTGCTCTGTTGATATCAAGAAAGGAAAATTTTGCTGCTGCATTTGTTGGCAGAGAAGTGGCAAAGAAGTTGGAATGCGTAGATTGTCAATTCGAATAACTGAAGAATTTAATTCTTGCACAAGTATATCAAAGCTTCGGTTGCTTCTTGCCGATCTTTGCCACAAAAATGTTGTATGAGTTTAAGAAATTGCCTTCTAGATTCAAGTTGCTGACAATTCTTGATTTGGAGGACGTCCCAGTTGTTAGAGTCCCGAATGAACTAGTGCACCTATCCGATTTGAGATATTTGAATCTGAAGGATATAGACACTTCCAAGAGCCAGAATCCATAGAGTGGATGTGCAACCTTGAAGCTTTGAACATCCCGTGACAGTAGGATATAGACACTTCCAAGAGCCATTTCAAAGTTAGTCAGCCTACGACATCTGATCGTGTACCATTACATCAGTGATTGGTATGTGTTTAGTTAATAAATGGGATCAAATTTTAGGAAGTTGAAGAAACTACAAGTTCCATCACGCGTTGACTCAAAGGGACAGATCATTAAAGTCGTCTGGAATATGATCCAACTTACAAGGAAAGGCATTACAAATGTAAAAATGCAAGTGACGAGATGCGGAGATGTGGAATTGAAGACATTGCCGGAATCTTGAGTTCTTTTTCAATATAGAGAACTGAATTAGAGGCTTGTCCCACTGCAACTTATAGAGTCCATAGAAGGAGGCATCACGAAAGCTTGTCTAGTATACATTGCAGAAGGCATGGAAACCAGGAATGTGCTGCACCTTTACACGATCCATGCCTCCTTTTACGGACTCTATAAGTTGCAGAAACTACATATCGAACCTGGTTTTCTTAATCTCGTCCTGCTAACTGCATCAAACGGCTTATATATACAGACTTACCTCTATACATATATATGGAAAGAAAATCCTTGTAAAATGGATGCATCTGGACAATAATTCATGGAAAATTGCTAGCTATTATATCATTTTCTTGTTTTTGTTCTGTCAACTAGGTTTTTAGCGTTTGGAACTTAGCTTGTCATCTCAATGCAAGAAGAACAACTTTTGTGCAACAGGGATGTCAGTGTAACGGTATTCCAAACCAACCAAACATAATTATGTAACTTCAACACATGGTAGAATCTTATTGACTTGAGAAGTTGTCGCAATGACATCCTCGATGTTGTATGCTCGTCCCCAACGGAAGCAAAAACGCCAAGTGCAAGAGGAGAGAACCTTTGAATGTTTCAATTTTAGGGTACGAAATGTATTTCTTCATGATTTATTCATAAGTGGCTAATAATGTATCAAGTTGTGCTCATTTAAGCACAAAAATGAAGAGGGTTTGACAAGTAATACAATCTTGTTTCTCCTATGTCTTCACAACACAACACAATTGAGCTCTGAATATGGAGATTAATTTCCTGTCTAAAATCTTTGGCACGCGCGGTGGTTGCTGCTGGTGATGCTTACTAAGAGGTTATTGTGCCGGATTCTGTCTCTTCTTCAACTCGTCTCCGGCCACAAGGAAGAACGCAGTGTGCCTGAAAAAGTTCATCATTTTGACCTTGGACTCTGCATCAATGTCTGGAGTAGTGTCCAGTGCTTGCTGCATATGATGCAGCCACCTCTCCGCAGCTTCGTGCGTGACGGGAAATGGACGGTGGCGTGCAATCAGAGCAGGATGGCCTGCCAATTTCCAATTACAACATTAAGGACTCAGATTGGTAATCAAAATGTCACGGGCTTCAATGCAATGCATTTGCTAAATTTTAACCAGTCATATTGGACTGGTACATATTTCATTGTTCGGAGAAATATTCAGTGTAACAATAAAATCACGTAACAGTTGCGAGCATCCAACGGAACAGTTGCGAGCATCAAATGCTATGTAGCATTGGATGAGTTTTGTTTTTGGAAATTCGTGTGTTAAGTAAACTAAATCAAACTCGTTCAACGACACATAACATGATATGACAAACAACAGTATTTCCAAAAGGGAATTGTTATTAGCACTTCAAAAATCTCATTCTACACTCCAAACTTTCTATATTATGAAAGAAAAATACATGAGCAGTAAAGTGTAGAATGAGATTTTTGAAGTGCCAATAACACTTCCCTTCCAAAATTGTGAATTATGAATACTAAATTTATCATACGCCCCATAAGAATGTCACGTAAAGTTATCGTCACACACAATAATAATGTTACGGACTTAAATTCGGGCCTCCATAACACAAACCAAATGCAAATTTGGACAATAAAATGGAAATACCAAAAAACTTGACACACACATACCTCTTCTCTGAGAGAAGAGATTTGGGCCTCCCATTCTCTGCACGAAAAACTCGTACTGGTTCTGGATGGCGTCTTCCTTCTTCGAATTGGCGAAAATCGACCGGAACCACTCCTGTTCGTCATCGTATACCCTGCCGATCAAGGGCATAATCGTAAATTCACTACCAATCCAATCCAATCCAATTCAGCATGTGGTACGATGAGATTGATGAAGACTGAAGAAAGACGAACCAGAGAACGAACCTGGTGTAGAAATTGGTGGAGAGGTTGATGAAGGCCTGGAGGCCGAGTTTCTGAAACAGGTTTGTCTCGTCGATGGCGAACGCGTCGGCCGAGTCGACGCCGCTCCACTCGGCGGCCTTGGCTTGCAGGCTCTGCATTCTTTTGCTCACTGGTTGGTAGCGGAGTCCGCGTGCTTGTTCGAGGAAGTGCGAATTTGGAGATTTGTGAGGAAGCTGTTTGGTTTATACAGGGGGACTCGTGCCGCCCGCGTGGATTGCACGCTGCTGGATTTGATTTGCCGACCAACGGGAAGTCGAGGGGCTCGAAACTATGGGCAATGGCGGATTTGACATGTTGGTCCCCTTTTTCCTCTTTTATTCTTTATGTGACACTATGAGCTAATCATGTTGTCACTTACAATTTGCAAACAAATACAAAATGCCCTTTCTTTTTCAAAAGGAAAAAATAGAAATATCCTATGATCCCAATTGGAACATAATAATCATTTGATCGGTTGTAAAAGAGATATATAATGCAAAAATGTGGAGAAATTTTAGATAAATATCCCCCACCATAGTGGTAATTGTGGGGAACATCACCTGGACAAGTACCGGAAACCTTGAAATATCTCTCTAAATTATGAGCTTAAACTACAAGAATTTTTTTTTGGGTGTGCGATCACACAATATTGATCTGATAGTTTATATTTAGTTTATTAAAATGTAAATACATTTGTTATAATAAAGTGAAATTGAATTGACAACTTCATATGACGATGAGGCAAAAGAAGATATATTTGGACAAAAGAAATTTTTAAGGATCAAGGAACGAAAATGAAATTACATGTGTAACACGAGTCTATTACATTTTTTGGTTTCATTATTGTCTATTTTTAGTCCCAGTAGATAAAATGAGCACAAATTGAAAAAATATAACAATGATAAATCAAATAGCTAAATATGATGGTTGAAACTTGAAAGGTTCCTGCGCACTAAAACACAAAATTCAAAGATTGAGATTTTAATTTAAGGGAATTGTTATTAACATTTTAAAGATTTTTTATAATTAAAAAGAAAAATACGAATATAAAATGACAATTTTCTAATTTAATAGTTCGGAAAGAATAAAGAACATTAAAAATATTACGAATCATGAAATGGCAATTTGAGATGGGATCCGAATACAGTGTGGGGTCTAAGATGGGCCTAATTGGGCTTTAGACCAATAGAGAGGAAATGTTAAGGCATGAGAAATGGCGGCGCAACTAATCTTATCTTTGAAACCGCCAATCTCCACCGTCGCATATAAAGCAAAACGCAGACTGTAACATCCTTATATAACTAACATTTAACAAGCCCTAACCTCCTCTGTCGGTACGGTGCCTGTTGGCTGCTAATCTCTCGCCGTTTCTTTCTCCAGTAACCGATTCCTACGAGCTTCGTCTCAGAAACCATAGAAAATTTCCCAAATTTTTGTTGTGAGAATTTTGGTTGCAGACGGCCGGGGATCGAATTTGATTCAGATGGTGTCGACGGTGGGAGTAGAGACTAGAATGGAGAACTCGCAGAATCGAATCCGGAAGCGGCCGAGGTCGGCGTGGGACGTCGGCCCATCGCAATCGGAACCGGAGGTTGGTTTTGGGCTATTCAATTGTTAGGGTTAGGGTTTCCAAATGAGAAGGAACGACAAGATTGGGGCTTTTTTTGTGCCGCATGTGGATTTAGGGTTTGCAGTGATTAATGGTAATCGGACAGGGATGAAAATGGTTGATGGATGCATCTTGTTTTTGTAGGCTCAACGGGCTGTGATGGCATGTAATGAAGGGAATGGAAGGCGTGGATCGCCTCCGAAACGAGACGATGATCGGGAAGGGCATTATATTTACAATCTCGGCGAGAATCTCACTTCAAGATGTGAGTTTTTCCTGAAAATTTAGCACATTGTTCTTGTTTTTTGTTAATTACATGTTTGTATCCGGTAATGATGTTGTTTTGGGGTTGTTTACGTTGATTTGGCAGATAAAATACTTAACAAGATGGGTGAAGGTTAGATGTCAAGTGTCCTGCTGTCTACAAGATTTTATTTTTTTGTCATTCTGCTTGTGTCATTCAGCATATTGCTAGTGCTGTAGGCACATTTGGCCGAGTTTTGGAATGTTGGGACCGTCAAACACGAGAGTATGTGGCAATCAAGGTAGTTCGAAGCATACGAAAATATCGGGAAGCAGCAATGATTGAGGTTGATGTGCTTGAACAGCTAGCTAAGCATGATAAGGGCAACTCACGGTACATGTCTTCTGGGTTTAGCTGATAGAATTGCTGGTTCAATCATTGTGATGTCGTCTAACTTCGAGCATGTTAATACATTGATGCAGCTGTGTGCAGATTCGCACTTGGTTTGATTACCGCAATCACATTTGCATTGTAAGTATCCCAATTAAATTCCTTCATGTTACTCTTTTGCTCCATTATGTTGTACTCTTTGACTGTTTTCTGCTTGCTGTTCTGAATCTGTGTAATATTTTTTTCCACCATGCTGGTTATCTTCCTTCAAGTAGTTTAATGATCGATTCTCATATGCATGTAATACCAATCGAGCTTTCAGATATTTACAGTTGATATTAGTGTGTCCATGGACTTTATTTATAGAACTGAGAACTAAACAGAAACCTTCATTTGGATGCATTTAATGGTTTCTCAGGTGTTTGAGAAGCTTGGACCAAGCTTATTTGATTTTATAAAGAGAAATAAATACTGCCCATTCCCTGTGGATCTTGTTCGGGAATTTGGACGACAGCTTTTGGAATCTGTAGCATGTGTGTGGATAGTTCTTAGTCTCATTCTCTTTTTTAATTTTATTGTAACCAGTCACGCAAATCTGTTTATTGGCCTCTTGTCTGTCCATGGCTGTAACAGGGTGTTTTAATTCAGTCCTTTTGTTTTTAACTTACAATTTTTCTTCAATATATCCAACAGATATGCACGACTTACGCTTAATTCACACTGACCTGAAGCCAGAAAATATTCTTCTTGTGTCCTCTGAATATGTAAAGCTTCCTGGTTCTAAGGTATCTTGGACTTTTACAATTTAAAGTTCATGCCATGTTTCATATTTGGGTACAGACTCAGTTAATAAAAAGTGCTTGAAAATGGTACAGAGGTTTTCTTCAGATGAAACAAATTACAGGTGCTTGCCCAAGTCTAGTGCCATTAAGCTGATTGATTTTGGTAGTACAGTGTCTGATGATCAGAACCATAGCTCCATTGTTTCTACCAGGCATTACAGAGCCCCTGAGATTATTCTAGGTAACTAATTACGGTGCTGGCCAGCCAAAATGTGTTATCATTTCCTTTTTTATTCACCTTCTGTTCCCATCTTACTGAAACCATACTAAGCAATATGGTGATTGATGAAAAGAACTGTCTTACTGGTGATTTAGAAAAGTACTTGAGGCTGGTACATCTGTAAACAAGTTTATTCAAAGGGAGTGTTTAACAGAGTCATAGGAGGTCATTGTGGTGCATTAGTCACGTTTTTTTATGCTGGATCCCCCAACATGGTCAATAAGAACACATTACATTGTGGCATCAATAACCATTTGGAACATATTAAGGGCACGTTGCAGTATGGCATTGATAGTAGACTTATAACAATCTTTATTAGCTTTTACCGTATTGCTGTGGTTTCTTCATTTTATTAAGATGCATCAGTAGCATAGGATATTCATGTTTTTTTCCCTTCCCCTAAGCTGTTTCTTGGGTCTGTTTTGAGTTGAGTTTGGTGACATTTCCAGCATGGTCATCCTTTACTTGTCCTGGTTCTGCAGAGTGTAATCGTTTTTTGTGTTGGTTTGTAAAGATTATAGCTTACCACCTATTTGTTAACCTAATTTTGTTTTACTTTATTCTCTCTTGTCATTTTAACTTATTATGGAAGTAGAGAAAAAATCATTTAGTTGTTTTTGGTAATAATTATTCTGTTACAATGGTCAAGCTTTATCTTGCGTACATCTCAGGTACTGACCAGTAATAGTACCTAAATTGTTCTCATCATTGCTGTATGTCTATCTTGCAGGTCTAGGATGGACTTACCCCTGTGATCTGTGGAGTGTAGGGTGCATTCTTATTGAACTTTGTTCGGTTAGTCCTACATTACTTTATCCTGGTTCGAATATGGATTCTTCTGGTCAGGAATTTCTAAGATGGGGAATTTTGTCAGGGTGAGGCATTATTTCAGACGCACGAGAACTTGGAGCATTTGGCAATGATGGAGAGGGTATTGGGACCTCTGCCACAGCATATGACCCGAAAGGCCAAGTATGTATTGAAATATCTATTTTTTTACAAGAACATGGTTGACCGAGTTTTGTATTGGATCTGGAGCACTTTTAAGTTTTGATTATTTTATTGAATTAGAAATTGGATGAGATTTATTCAAAAATTGGTACCATTTTTTATCCGTGTGTAGCCATGGTGCTGAAAAGTATTTTAGGCGGGGTGCACGACTGAATTGGCCTTTAGGAGCAGTTTCAAGGGAAAGCATTAGAGCTGTTAAGAAGCTCAACTGTTTAAAGGTTTTACCTTTTTCTTCTCGCTATTTCAGTTCCATAAAAGTATTTACATGATTTGATATCTTGTGGAATTTCTTGATTTCTTAGTTGATATGATGTCATTTATTTTGTATACAGGATCTGATATTGCGACTTGTAGGGTCGTCGAAAGCCAGTTCCTACCTGACTGATTTGTTGTTCGGGTTGCTGAAATATGATCCTTCTGAACGCCTCACGGCTCGACAGGCACTTGATCACCCCTTCTTCAAGATTCCAACCTGAGGAACCGCATCGCGAAATATAATTGGGTTCCCTATGTTAGGATTCGAAGAAGGCAAAGCTAGCTCTTCTAAGGATGGCGAGAGATCGAGGGGGAGAGAGAGATGGAGAGAGCTCAAATAGTAAGTTGAGCTTCACTTGTATATGTACAAATAGTATAGTGGCCTCATCTATGAAATACTGAACTTTTTCACTTACCCATTTTGAATTAGTCTTGGTGATTCTAAAATGCATGGAGTTTTCGTGCTTTTTCGGCGTGCTCTGCCTCATATTTTCACGTCCTTTTACCTCTTGCACTCTGCTCTTTATTTTGTCCCGTGATTTTCCTAGATCTATTATATTCGACGGCCACAAAGTCAGAAATAAAGACTGCTATAATCGCTTCCTTTTTTTTTTTTGTTGATCACCCACAATTTATTAGATCACACAAGTACACAACGCTGCCATTGAAAGGAAAAAGTAGACCAATAAGTTAGATGAATTACGTGTCAATGGGTTATCACCAATAATCTCCACAAGAACACAAGCCGTCCTCAAACTTGTGAAACCTATTTGCATCTCTCACCAGAAACACCACCTTCAAAACCTTCGACAAGCCTTTGATAAAAGCATGGCAATCCCCACACACTCTCAAGTTCTTGAAAATCCGAATCGTTTTGTTTCCCTTCTCCATCTCACCACACACCAACGCCAACCCGATTGCCAACTTCTCACTGTGAAATCTCAAGCTCTCCTCCTTCGACTCCTCTTCCACGTCGTGCAGTGCAAACCTCACCCCATGAACATAACCCAGCTCGGATTTTATTC
The DNA here is from genome assembly GCF_963583255.1 of Pyrus communis. Classification (NCBI taxonomy): domain Eukaryota; kingdom Viridiplantae; phylum Streptophyta; class Magnoliopsida; order Rosales; family Rosaceae; genus Pyrus; species Pyrus communis. The sequence continues at coordinate 6,095,114 of NC_084803.1, forward strand.
TCTTTTCCATCTCCTTCAACACTTGATGAATCTTTTCCGTAAGCGGGTGTGTCTCATCCCCATTGTAGAAGAAGTAGACCCCCTTGTTGATCTCCACCCAACTGCGTCCTGCCTCTTTCTTTAACCCTTTCATCTTAAACAGTTTTCTTATTCTCTCGCACTCTTTCCAGTAACCGGCCTCAGCGTAGATGTTTGACAGCATCACATAGTTGACAGGGTTATTGCTGTCCAGTTTCAGAAGCGTCTCGCCTACTTCTCTCCCTATTTCCAAGTCCCCATGTACTCTACAAGCACCAAGTAGAGTTTGCTGTATTCCAACATTCGGTTTCAAGGGCATGTTGTCGATGAGATTCTTGGCTTCTTTTACGCGTCCAGCTCTGCCGAGGAGATCGACCATACAAGCATAATGCTCTACAATTGGTTTGATCCGTTTGTCGAGACACAATCTTGAGAAGTGATCTTTGCATTCTTCTATTAGTCCAGAATGGCTGCAGGCTGAGAGCACGGCCAAGTAAGTCACCCCATCGGGTTCTATGTCATCCGATTGCATTTGTTGGAACAGACGTACAGATTTCCTTCCAAGACCATGCTTTCCGTAGCCTGTGATCATAATCGTCCAAGAAATTACATTCCTCGCCGGAGTTTCATTAAACAGTCTTTCTGCCTCGTCTGTTAATCCACACTTGAGATACATATCCAGAATCGAATTAGTTACTGATATGTCTAAACCAGATGGGATTTTGAGCGTGAAAGCATGCATTTGCCTACCTTGTTCAACCAGGGCAAAATCAGCAAACACGCCCATAAGGCTTGAGAGAACAAACCCGTCTACTTGATGATCGATACTAACCCTGAGCTGCCTAAACAAGTCCATGGCTTGTAGTAGATTGCATTCTTGGGCATAACCAAGAATCAGGGAACTCCAGGATACCAAATTCTTCTGTTCAATTTGATCGAATACCCTCTGAGCTTCAGTTAAGTGCCCGCATTTTACATACAGATCGACAAGAGCACCAGCAATAGTAGTCCGAACTGAGCACAGGAATCCTCTTGTGATTAAGGAGGAATGTATTTGGCTTCCTTGCCGGACTGCTCCAAGACCACTGCAAGCTTTCAGCGTACTTGTAATCGTATATTCGTCGGGGACTTCTCCTAGCCCTTGCATTTTCCTAAATAAGAGCAAAGCTCTCTCCCCATTTCCTTCAAGTGTGAATCCAGCTATCATCGCGTTCCAACTGATAAGATTCTTAACTGGCATAACATCGAACATTCGTGCTGCTTCGTGAAATCTTGCACATTTCGCATACATGTCGAGGATAGAATTGCTCACCACTGTAACCCATTCAAAACCAGATTTGGTGCACATATTGTGAATCTGCATTCCATTCTCAACAATGCCCACAAACCCAGACGCCTTCAGATTGATCGAAAACACTCATTCGGTTTAATTCCCGAAAACCCCATTCTACTAAATAGAGACAGTGAGCCTTTGGCATTACCGTTCTGTAAGTATCCACACATTACAGCCGTCCACGAAACAACATTTCTCTCAGGCATTCTATCAAACACCTCAAAGGCAATCCCCATTCTCCCACATTTGCCATACATATCTATGAGATCGTTGTTTAACATTAAGTCAAGCCCAAATCCCAATCTCATCACCATCCCATGAGCCTGCAGTCCCTGATCAAGCAGCAAATTCTTCGAACAGTTCCGAAGGATATTCGCCAACCTCTGCCGCTCATTCATCCTTCCGAGCAACCCCGTTTTGCAAAGTCCCTAATGGCAACGAGATTCAGCGCCTTATCTGTCAGAGAACTGGAAAATTCCTTCGTACCCAGGTTACTAAATTGCAAAAGCACAAAAGGGTTGAAGAAAATTCACGCTCAGATTGTGAAGCTCTCGTTGTCACAGAGCAATTTCTTGGTGACAAAAATGGTGGACGTGTGTGACAACAGTGGGGATTTGCGCTACGCTGGTTTGCTATTCGAACAAGTTATGGAATCAAACGTGTTTCTGTTCAACGCCACGATCAGAGCTTATACGCATAATCAAATGTATGATTTAGCAATCAATTTGTATAAGCAAATGCTGAGAGAAGCAGAGAACCAAAAACTTCCTGACAAATTCACGTTCCCATTTGTGATCAAATCTTGCGCGGCGATATTCTGTGAAGTTTTGGGGAGGCAAGTTCATGCCCAAGTGTGTAAATTTGGGCCGAAGTCGCATTTGCTGATTGAGAATGCTTTGATGGATTTGTATTTGAAATGTGATAATTTAGCAGATGCACACAAGGTGTTTGACGGAATGTCTGAACCGGATGTCATTTCTTGGAATAGTCTCCTTTCTGGGTATGTTAGATTGGGGAAGATGAGAGGGGCAAGGGCAGTGTTTGAGGAAATTCCTAACAAGACTATTGTGTCTTGGACAGCAATGGTTTCAGGGTATACGAGAATCAGGTGCTACGCCGAAGCTCTGGATATGTTCCGGCGAATGCAAATGCTGGATATTGAACCTGATGAGATTAGTATTGTTTCTGTTTTGCCGGCTTGCGCACAGCTTGGAGCTCTTGAGGTTGGGAAATGGATTCACATGTACTCGGAAAAGAAGCTGCTATTGCAGTCGGTTTGTGTTTGCAATGCCCTGATTGAAATGTACGTGAAGTGTGGCTGCATTGATCAGGCTTGGCACTTGTTTGATCAGATGCTGGAGAGGGATGTGATTTCTTGGAGTACCATGATAGCAGGGCTGGCGAATTACGGGAAAGCTCGCGAAGCAGTTGAACTGTTTCAAGAGATGCAAATAGTGAAGGTTGAACCGAATGGTGTTACGTTTCTAGGTCTTTTATCAGCCTGCACACATGCTGGTTTATGGAATGAGGGAGTTAAGTACTTTGATTCCATGAGAGAAGATCATAATATAGAACCGGAAATCGAGCATTATGGTTGTTTAGTTGATCTTCTGGGACGTGCCGGACACCTTGATCAGGCTCTTGACAGAATAAACAAGATGCCGATGAATCCAGGCTCAAAGATTTGGGGTTCGTTGTTAAGTTCCTGCAGGACTCATTGCAATCTCGAGATTGCCATTACCGCAATGGAGCACCTTTCGGTGCTTGAACCAGATGAGGCAGGTAACTATGTGCTACTTTCCAATATATATGCAGACCTAGGGAAGTGGGAGGATGTGTCAAGGATGAGGAAACTTATAAGAAGTAAGAGCATGAAGAGAACCCCAGGTTGCAGTTCGATCGAGGTTGACAATGTGGTTATGGAATTTGTGGCCGGCGACGATTCAAAACCATTTGCGAGAGACATCTTTTCCATGCTAGAGCTGCTTCTTTCGGAGCAGAACATACCAGATGATAAGTTCGACGCAACACCAGAGGACTGCAGTCAATTCTTGTGTTAAAATCGGTATACGCTCGGGCTGAGAAACGCCCAGAATACAAAACTGTAAACAATCACTTCATTCTTCCAGGAATCTAAATTGTTTTTTTTTTCTCATAGCTGGTTACCTGAACTGTATAACTTGACCAAAATGTTGGTTTTGCAGATGAGGGAGGCTAACGGCCGAGGAAAATGGGGTTAGAACTATCAAGACGAGTACGAAAATGGCGAAGACGAAAGGTACTAGCCATTCTTTCGATCATTTTTTTTAAATCCCAAATGAATGCATAGGTGCTAACATAGATAAAAACATAGCTATTTGTCTCCAACTGCAGATTTCCAACCAACAAAATGACACGACAACAAAAATATCAGAAATTCGGAAGCAAAGTTGATCAATTTCATTTATATAAACTCCCATTCCAAACAAAAAGACATACAAATCCTACTCCTAGCTGAACTACTGAGCAAAAGAGAGGCCACAAATAACAATTATTGCATACACAGCACAGTCCATAAACAGAGCATCAAGTACCTTCTTTCCCAACAAGCCTATCCCTAAAGCCTTCCCTAACCGCTCGGCCCACTCATACTCACTACCACTCATAGTTTGACCCTCACCAATTCCGGCAGGCACTCTGTGGTGTCTTTGTCGACCGCTGTCCAAAATTCGAGCAAGCACAAGTGTCACATTGGTCACCAAAACCAGGTACAGAGGCCTAAAACCCAAAAGGGTTTTCAACAATTTACTACCCAGTAAAGGAAAACCCAGATGGGAAAAAACCACCAGTACCGCAACCGCCATGGAAATGTAAATTCGGATCCTTTCTGATGCTTCAATGGCGCCACTAATTCTACTCGCAGTGAAAAGTCTAGGCTTCTCAAACGACAATGATGATGGTCGTGACTCATTCTGAACAGTTGATGGTGGTGATTCATCCTGAACCGTTGACGATGATGACCGTCTTTCCTCAATCTCAGGAGTGAAATCTGCAGACCCACAACCGCCATTAGCAAACACAACAACAGCAACTAAAGATGGAGACTTCCGGAGATAGAGTGAAAGAGGGTACCTGGGATTTGACCTGGGACGTGGGTTTCGGTCTGGGACGTCGGTGATTCATTCTGAACCGTTGATGGTGCTGACCACATTTCCTCAATCTCAGGAGTGAAAACTGCAGACCCACAACCGCCATTAGCAACTACAACAACAAAGCAACTAAAGATTAAGGCTTTTGGAGATAGAGAGAAAAAGGGTACCTGGGATTTGATCTGGGACGTGGGTTTTGGGAATCTGATCCGGGGAAATCGACGGCCGGGATGGCAGGTCTGTATCTTCACTGTGAGTTGCTGGGTCTGGCGGTGGTGAAGAAGAAAAAGAGGAGGAGGGGGGTAGGGTTTGGATCCGACCCGTGATTAGGGCAAGGCGGTCGGACCCTCGCTCCATGATCTTCCTCCGTCGGGCTTCTCGGCTGTTTGTGGTCATTTTTTCCTTCAATCAATCGATGACCGCTTAGTATTTTGCTTCTCAGTGAAGGCTGCAGTTCATACGAGTCTGTGATATCAGCTCTAGTTCTGGGTCGGTTGGTTTTGGATACTCTGCTTTTGATTCGGACCCGAGTCCGATAGTAGTAAATTCCCAACTTGACCTCGTCTATTAACCAGCCTTTTTTTTATGAAAATTGTTATTAGCACTCTAAAAATCTTATTCTACACTCTAAAGTTTCTATATTTGAAAAGAAAAATACACTTGTAAGGAGTGTAGAATGAGATTTTTGAAGTGTCAATAACACTTCCCTTTTCTATTTCTCATTTATATATCTCAAAACTGACGTCAACAAAATAAAGACTGAATTTCACCGACAACGGTTATAGGCTATTACTTGACTCCACGACAATTCTTTGATTCAATTATTTAATAAAAAAAACATTCATTAAAAATGAGAATAAGCGTGTCTTTCAATACAATGGAGTTTGAGTTTCACTGACAACAATTATCGGCTATTAATTATGTATCAACAATGTCTTGGTTCAAACTTAATCAAAATTATTCATTGGAGGTGAGAATGAACGTGTCTCACAAAGTGAATATTGAGTGTCACTAGATGAAATAATCATTGGTTATTAACTAGTCATCAATGATCATTGTCGATTCAATAAACTAATCACAACCGTTCACAAAAGAGTGAGAAATGGGCTCTTTTCAAAAGTACAACTAGTTAATTTTTTTCTTACCAATTACCGATTTGGGTGGGGTGGGAGAGCCTCAAATTCGGATGAGAAGGGCCACAATGGTGCTTGGTTCCCACTATGACACTAGCCCTCCTCCTTACCAATTACCAACTTTGATAACTGATAAGTATTAACTATGAATGTCACTTAGTACTCCAGTCTAGTGACATTTTTCTTCACTTGTAAGTAATTTTAACCAAATTATTATGACCAACACATTGCAGGAGTACATGTTGTAACATTGCTTTCTTAAATAGCATGAATAATGACTTGCTTCTTTGTAAAATGTAAGTGATATAATGGTAAATAGCGTAACGCTAAAAACATTCATAGTTCAACAAAAATTTGTAAATCAAAGATTTCAAAAACCAGATGATCTTCTCAAGAGTTGTTAGCAAACTCCTTCAAAAGAAAGAATAATCCACTACTATTTTTAAGTTAATCAATCCATCTGTCGACTAAGATAAAACACCCAGAGTCATAGAGATGGCGCAATGCGTCTGTAAACCGCTCGGAAAGTCTGTCCCCCATTTCTGTCAACCTTCTGTCCTTCCTAGGTTGCAGAACTCAAGAGCTTCGTAACTGGATCTGCGTTGAGCTCTACGTCGGTGAGAGCTTCAAACATGGGGTGATTCTCCAAGCAAGTCTTCATCCAGTCTCCGAGTTCCTCAACATCCGTAATTGTGTACATGATCCCACCGCCTTCTAGACCATAAGCATACTCGTCCAGCAAGAAAGGACTGATCACTCCACGCCGATGATTTTTCTCTTTGAAGTGAGGATCCGGGAACAGGAAAAACGTCTTTGAAAGCTGCCCTTTCTCAAAGTAGTTTGGAATGTATTTCATGGAATTAGTCCGAACGACTGAGATATTTTGGTATTGACCCGGATTTGTCACCTTAATGCCAAGATCCTTTCCTTCACGTACTCTGTCACCTTATCCCTAAGCTCCATTCCGATTATCAAAGTCTCGGGGAAAAGGGTTGACAGACTTATCAGAACGCCAAAACCACAACCGATATCTGCAAACTGGATCTTCTTACAGCTATCAACTTGATCGGATGAGGGGAAGTATTGCGGGTAATGAAGAGAATAATCTACGTGACGCGGGGAGACAGGTACTGGAAATGGAAGTCACTCAGAGGGTTGCTGTGTGCTCTTGCTCGGTAGAAGCGCTTCCGAGGCAGGCCAGTTGCCTTGCTAAACGTTGGGTTTGTTTCCTTCCCCGACATGACTTATTTCAGCTAACTGCAGTAACAAGCAGGAATTTCAGGACATAATGCTAAATTATAAAGGGAATCATAAAATGCGAAACTAAAGTACAAATTCCCCTCTTGTTGCTTAGGCAACTTAACTTAAATCGTCAACGTAGTGAGGCGTGGAGCGAAAGGCCTAACTCCACGACTGTCCCTAACTCCGCATTGTCGACATAATGCTAGTCAGGAATACGTAAGTTCCACTAAAACAAGTGTTGTACAAAAGATGTCTGGGAGAGCAAAATGCAATCACCACTGTAAATCTTTGGAAAGTAACTAACTGCGAGCAATGTATAAACCATTAACGAAATCTCTATTCCTTGGATTCTAACTAGACAAACCAAATTGTAAGGAAAGAGTGTTGTTTCGGATATCTGACTTTTTCCACTTCTCTTAACTTCCAAATAATTTATTGGTGCATAAATTCGAAAGCAATTTCATAGAGGCATTACCGCAAACAGGTGGTGGGCGTATGTAACACGTACCAATTTCAACAAAACAAAGAAGATGAATGTTTACCACAGATTAAAAAATCAATAGAAAACAAAACTAAATCATTTGAATTGTTCAGAAGAAGCCTCAGATGGCCTAAAACCACAATAACAATGGAAAACCAGAGAAGGAAGGTTCAAAGAGAAGAAACACAGACCTGGGAACAAAAATTTGAAGCTTTTTGGAAGATGGAGGATCTCTGCTACCAAGTGTCGGGAGGCCGGGAGGGAAAGTACCGAGCGACTGGAATTAATTTACAGAGCCAGACAGGTCGGAGCGAAACGAAAAGGAGAGACTAAGATTGGGCTCTGGTGTATGCGGGTTGACTCAATTTTAGCCCAATTTCTTCAGGGTTAATATATCCAAGCCCATTTTGATACAAGTAAATAAAAAATGTGCCACGAGGCCCACGGGCCACGACTTAATGGCCCATGACCCAGCTATTTTTCGAGGTGACGCTCTTTTGCCACACAAAATTTTCACATTTTGTTGGCGCACTCTATAATACATGTAAATCTCACATGCAAGTGTGTTATTTTTGTGTGTTGAATAATTCATAAAAATAATTAATGAGGGGACAGAATCACCAATGAAAAGAAGCATTGAGAAATGTATTTTCATAAAATCACTAAACACGTGGAATGCATTTCTCTTCAATATCCTTAAAGTAATTATCCAATTAATTTTATTGTTTTTTGATAATATTGGAGGTGGAGAAATCGAACACATGACGTTATGTGCAAGAATCGTATCAAACAATGTATCACCTGTGTCTAAGTAATGTTCTTTAATCACTTAGCTGCAAGCCCATTGTAAGGGCTAAACTATTTAGTTAAGAAAGATTTTAGTCCTTAAATAAAAATTCAAGCCCCAAATTCTTAGCTCTAAAATTGCCGAAACCATTTGGTACACCAAATTCAAACTTCAACTATGAAGTTGTTCTAGAAAAAAATCCACTACATTACAAAGATCTGATTCAACAAAATTTAGTGTAATGGGTAATGCTAGAGAAACTAGATTTGTAGACAAAATTTGTAAACTAAATGGCATGGAACCTCATGATTTGATTATTATTTAAGTATTGATAAAACGTGCTCATTTCTTATTGATGACATATTATTTAGTTTGCAAATTTTGTCTACAAATTTAGTCTCCCTTTACCTTAGTGTAATTAAATGCGTTGACGCATGCTAATAAGAGTCTAGTATATCAAGATCACAGAATGACGATATCTAATGATCGACTCGTGCCTTGAACAAACTTTGATCTGAGTTTTCCTTGTATTTCTTTTTCAAGATATTAATTAGATCTCCACATATATAGATAAGTGTATATAACTAATTAATCAGCCTCTCGACACCTGTGTATATGCAGGCAGAAGCAATTTACTGCCCGTCCCCCTCACACGTATTAATGGAAAAGATAACCTGAAATTTAATGTAAGGATTTTTACATCCCATCGTATGTGTTCTTGTCGTAATCATACGCATGTTTATATGCAAAATGATATCTAAATTTAGTAAAACACAATCTCAGTACTCAACAGAAATCAGGCGAAACGTGTCCTTTAATGTTTCTCTCCATAGTCAGCTAGCTGTGGGTACAAAGTCTTAACATAGCAAATTGATGGGTCTGCCAGCATGCATGGCCCGAGTTTCTAATTAAGTTCTAATTAAGGTCTAATTCTCACCCAACTTGACCAATAAGCATCCTGTGTTGATATATTTTGAACAAGAAATGCCAATTAAATTAACTATTACATCTAACTTACGTACATACGTACGCATAATCAAGCACATGATTAAGGAAGGACAGTACTGTTCACAAAACTATCTATTAACTGTAACAAGGATCATAATTATAGACTTAGCTCTCATTTGGAAATCCTTTTAAAATAATTGAAAGTAGTGTTTTTAGAAAGAATGTTTTTGAGTTCTAAAAGCACTTGAAGTACTGTTTTAGGATTCGCTTGAATTTTTTACTAAAGATTGGTTGCAAAAATAATTTCACCAAAAGCATTTCAGTTATTTTATAAGCACTTTCAAATGAGCCATTAATCGGGATTCCCCCTTAATCTGCATACAAAACATTGGCTAGATAGCTTCATGAAATCTTTACATGCAACTACTCTTTTGAAAATTTGCATCCCTTTTGGGAACAATATTATCTCACCCTTATGCTGTCTTCGTGATCTTTCTTGCACCCTATCCATCCCCAACAACTTAAATCTATTTATACCGAATAATTAATTTAAAAGTTTGCTTAATTATTTTGTACACTGCAGGAAGAATGCAAACACATGCAAGTGAGATTTACAGCAGCCTGGTATTTTATTGTGAAGTGTTTGACAAGTAGCATGTCAGACATGAACATTGTGAGACTGGCTTAGGGGTTAGGGTTCTTCATCATTGTAGAGTGTCTTCTTTGATATAAATCTATCAACTACTACTTTAATGTTATCAAAGTCGACAAAGTCGTCTGAAATTTCCAATTTTCAAAAGTAAATCGTTGAGCGTTAGAGAATTTGATCAAACATGCACGCATCCTCTAATTAATTATGTATATGTCAAGTCGCTCGATTTATAATTTTTTTTACATTGTTTGTAGATGCACACAAACTTAAATAAATCTTTTAGTTTTGGTACATATATAATATGATCATTGGTTACATAACTAGATGACTTGTTCCTTGAATAAATATTTATGTAATTACCAGAGAAACAACAGAGTAAAACAGTCATAACAAAAGCATAATCATTCATTCACATCCCCAATTTATTGAATAAACTGTGTGATATTTTTTTATTGATACAAAAACTGTGATTTTAATCATGTTAACTGTGAAAGCTACTCTGACTAGTAGCTTAATTAATGTAGTCATCCAAAACCCTAGCAAGCTAACATATTACATAACCAAACTAACATATTAATTACATAATCAAATATATCTCTTAATTTTAATCGTACGTAGCAGATAAATTAGTTTGGATAAATATAAATCTTCCATGGATATAGACTTAAATAATTAAACGTTTCAACAAAATTAAAACTCTTTAAAACAGTTTTATAATCTTGGAAAGGGGATGACACAGATGATAATCGTCTCTACTAATCAATTTGTCTTTGCCTACTATATATGTTGATAGTTACACTGACAAACGTCCAACAACTACTTCGATCATCATCCTGGCTAATCTTCTTTGACACAGATTATGAAAAATCGGTCCCAAAATTGGACTACCATGAAGAGAGGTTGAAAGTGCGCAAGTCCTTGTTTTCCTTTGCAATCTGGAAAGTGTCCTAATCTTTGGAACATTTCACAATTGTAAATTTAACTCTTCTGTATTTTAGTAATGAGGTTAGTTATGATTATGGAAAGATTGAGAGGAACAGAATTATTGAGCATTTTGGTCCATCAGCTTTTCGAGAATTTAATAAAGCACAGTATATATGTAGTAGTAATCCATCACATCTCTCTCTTGATTACTTGACAGACACTTCAAATATCAAATTGGTATATGGGTCTTGATCAAACTCACCTGTTCTTCCATCCAGTGCTGTACAGATCACAACTTGCTAATAATTTACGAGGATATTATGCGCGATTGACCAATATATTAGGTGATTGGAAAAGAAAATCAAATAAAATTAAGAATCTGTTATATAGGACTGATTAAAAGGTGATAGTACACAGATTCAGTTACATGTAAGTATATACCACTGCAGAAGCATTTCTCTTGCTTTCTCTCACTTCACTTTCTGCCAAACACTTTCATATATACAGGGCCTCTCCACAAACTTATTGGTTTGATATATTAAGCACTTGAAGGGCATGAAGGATATGTATAGGGTTTAGGGTTATATATATATATATATATGTATGTATATATATATATATATGTATGTATATATATATATATATATGTATAACGTATAAAAGGATATCATATATTGCTATCTTGGTGTTGGACAAGTATATTATAGTTGCTTTCTCTACGACTTCTTGTCTATTAGCAACCACAAGACGGACCCTTTGCTGTTGTCAAACAAGAAAGTACCACCCTTGATAAATTGTCAAGCAAGAAGCCAAAACATAGAAAGAAAGGGATCCAAGTTGTAATTATTATTGTTGGGTTTTCTTCAGTGATAATGCATATACATTCTAAAGATCACTTAAGTTGAGATCAATAATTATAGGGTAAGTGTCAATTATCGAAGAATTGTAATAGTCAATTCATATATTCTGTAGTGCATCATGGAGGTATTTAATATTTATCTTGGTTCCGGCATAATTAACATCATAATTGCTTATGTGCAGATATGATTGTACATATTTGGTTGAGGATATTGAGGTCAATATACATCATCCGTACATATGCATGAATATATTTTGGACAGGAAGAGCTGTAGCTAGCCTTCTAGGAATAAATAAAAAGATTTGCTCTGGTCTAACCAATTTGCTATTCGATAAAATAAGGATGAGAACATTTGAGGGTGGTGCCATGAGACTGGGGTTCCCGTACGTTCTCCATATATATATATATATATATATATATATATGTATATATGTATGTATATATGTATGTATGTATGTATGTATAGATTTGTACTAACTTTTTTCTGATAAAGAATAAGCATATTGTATGAGAACTAATTAGAATTATGGATATAAATTAACATAAAAGAGCCAAAAACACCAGGAACCGAGGGCAAGGGAAACCAGGGGGTTGAGTCTGGTTTGTGCCTCAAACCCTATTCCTCTCCTATTTTTCAGTACTCTTCAAGCATGTGACTCTCCGAGTCTTTCCAATTCGGCTTTGCAGGTAGACGCTTCTGTTATATGGGCTGTAAGTACATGTTAGCATCTTATATATCAGCAACAAATGAGATAAAAATTGATATAAAAATTGAATAACTCATCAAACATACAATCATTTTGTAAACAAAATTTAGCAAGTACGTGAACTCATATTTAATTGTCTCGGGGCGACTTAGTGACACATGCCATGCCCTAGTTAGTGAAAGCAAATTATACTCAAATGGAAGGGCATACATTGGACCCCTATGTCTAAATATGACCTAGCCATCACGCTGGCTGCTTCTGTCTGAATTTGAACGGAGTTTACGTGAAGCAGTGGATATGTATACAATGGTCTTCTGCATGATTTGCCTTATTTGCCTGTAGCAAGTCTCAGTAACTTACAATTATAATTTAATCCGTTATCATTTGCATCTTACTGCACTGCATATATATTCACTTATTCAACTTCTTCGTCTAAGCTTCGATCCAATCACAGTTACAAAAATAACCCTCCAACCTTCAGTATATACTGTACATGCAAGTACATAAGTATTCGTGATATCACACAATCTGAGCTAAATTTTTTTTCCAAAAATATCTAAGAATATAGTTGTAAAATCAAATTCAAACTTCATATATATAACCAAAAAGGAAGATCCAGCTTCAGTAACTGTAGGATGTATACTTGAAAACCAACAAAAATGAATGCGCACGGGGCCATCAATTACAAAGGTCATTTCTGTCAATTCACACTTCATGGGTGCAGGTAGACTACCATGTAATAATCCCAAAACAAGGATTTCGTCCATGATCTTTAATAATATTAAAAGCCGTAAACCTGGCAACCTTGTATCTCAAGACCCATAGTAGGTGGGAACTTCACCTTCACACACACAGTTTGCCCCCAATTACTTTTCTTCACACCAGCTACTAGAAAGTTTAAATTCCAAAATTTCTTGTGCATGCTGAGCAAGAAAAGCCCTAGCTAGGCTCACCGTCTCTAGATCTCTCTTGCACCTTCATCACTCATCCATCGTACCCCTCGTGCATCGGATCTCTTGATATTATTTTATCCCCAAAACAAAAAGGTTTTGAAAAGTGTCAAGATCTAATCAATATGTATGAGCACATATCGCTTTCCATATATGCTAGGAAGATAGCTAGTTTTTTTTCCTTTTCTTTTTCTCTTTTGGTTTTGTAAGAGCTAGCTAATTAATTAACTAACTCCTACAAGTCTTCAGTACCCATCTAGGGTTTATGTTGTTGAGTATTTTTAGGAGTTGAAGAAAAGTTAGATAGCTTTTTCAAACTTAGCAAGTTTCAAATTGAGTAATTCAAGTTGAATTCTTGATCGATCGATCTCATATGATTGTCTTTGTGATATATGCAGAAGCCAGACAAGCCGGGCAAAACCCTAAAAAGGAAATTTGAAAGATCATCACATCATGACAGCAGAGCCAAAGGAGGAATTGCCACCAGGTTTCAGATTTCATCCTACGGATGAAGAACTTATCACCTTCTATCTCATGAACAAGATAAATGATGCCACTTTTACTGGAAGGGCGATCACCGATGTTGATCTCAACAAATGCGAACCCTGGGAACTTCCTGGTACACATATATATAGTTTTTCCAATCTAACCCTTGTTTTCAGTTCATCCGTCACATACACAAATTTGATCTATTTCTATATATCCATAGTTTTGTAGTTTTTGCAAGCAGCTTGTTCATTACATATATATACCCTTTAAAAGAACCCCAAATATTTTCACCGATCATCAGATCTTTATTAGTTTTATACGTGTAATATGATCTGAGGGGCCGGGAAGGGGGGATGGGATTCGGATTTGTGCAGAGAAATAGCATTAAGAGCAGTAGCTAGTGGGTAAATCTTGCTTACTTTTCTCGGCTCTTTGTTAGATTTAATTTCTTTTGCTTATTGATATTATTAATTAATTTTTAATTATACCAAGTTTTTCATAAAATGTATTTAACTCATGTGAACTTTGCATATGAAAATTACATGTTTCATCCTATATACTCTTCTTCGATCAGAAGTATATATTCTTCAAAGTAGTCGTACTCACAAGATATATTGTTCTGAAAACATTTCTTGTAGCATTGATAATGGAAAATAATTAAAAAATTTCCCATATATATATACACACACATATATCAATATTCTCACCAGCTAGCATAGACAAATTAGCTTCTTGTCTAATTTAGTAGTGTTGATGAACAATTGTAATTTCTTGGATCAAATATTGTAGCAAAAGCGAAAATGGGAGAAAAGGAGTGGTACTTCTTCAGCCTACGAGATCGAAAGTACCCAACGGGAGTGAGAACAAACCGAGCAACAAACATAGGTTACTGGAAGACCACAGGGAAAGACAAGGAGATCTTCAACAGTGTCACATCTGAGCTAGCTGGGATGAAAAAGACCCTTGTTTTCTACAGAGGCCGAGCTCCTCGTGGTGAAAAATCCAACTGGGTCATGCACGAATATCGGATTCATTCTAAATCCGGCTTTAGAACATCCAAGGTATACCTAATTAAATTGATTAATAACATCTAAGTATGAATTTGAATTAAGGATCTAAGTTCCATTTTAAGTAATCTTATAATTAGTGGAAATCACCTTCGATATTAATAGGACTAGGGCTGATGAACTTGTGAAACTGAAATTACACTTCCAATCTCTCTCTCTCTCTCTCTCTCTCTCTTTCTCTTCTGAGATAAACTTGTGAATACATGAACACATTGAGTTGAGCACAAGTTACATTTATATACAGCATGATTCCATGCAAGATTTGTGAAACGATGTTCGTAGACGACATACCGTCCATAGTCCATATATAATAGTTATATAATATCAGGTTTTGCAAATAGCTAGCTAGTACTTGTACCTTGAATATAATATTCTAACAACTAAGAAGACTAATACAGTAGTCAAGTCGACCCATTGCATGAAGTTAACGATAGAGTTTCCAATAGTATGAACCTTAAAACTATTATGTTCCAATTTATAGGATCACATAGTATTTGTCGATATTTTCAATAGTTCGCTCATATTTATATCAATAAGATATCCACAAAACCCTAAAGCATATATAATTAACAACATATCAAATTAATAGTATAAATTGCTAATACACGACACTCAAAAATATAACGAAGAATACTAAAAAACATTAAAACATCTATATCAAAAGTAACAGAATATAGATATTCTTGCCCCCTGTGATTTATGTCTTCCACTCTATATTATTCCATGAATATAAATTTGATATTATGGATCAAATAATGAATAATTTAACTGATTTGACTAAATTAATATTGTACTAGCAGGATGAGTGGGTGATTTGTCGAGTCTTCCAAAAGAGTGCAGGTATAAAAAAGTACCCAACGAACCAATCAAGAGCGGCCAATCCGTACAACCTAGAAATAGGTCCAAGTATGGTACCATCACCCCTAATGCAGCTAGGTGATCCAAACCACCATCAGTTCCCCTATGGCAGAAATTACATGACAAGTGCTGAGATGGCAGAGATTTCAAGAGTCTTAAGAGGCGGCGGAGGCGGCGGCGGATCATCAAGTAGCACTGTTAACCTACCAATCCAACCCCAGTTCAATTACCCAATTGGTGGAGGAGGTGGTGGTGTTGGAGGAGGAGGAGGGTTTACAATATCTGGGTTGAACTTGAATCTTGGTGGCCCAGCATCACAGCCTATGTTGAGGACAATGCCACCACCACAGCTGCATCATCAAGGCCCTCCATCTATGAATCATCATCCTCAAGTGCAAGATATTACTAATACAGCCATGATGAACGGTCCAGATCATCAAGGTGGATATGGAACAATAGACATGAACAACAACAACAACAACGCAAATGGTGGGAGTGGAAACAGGTTTATGAACATGGAGCCTTGTGTTGATCTTGATAACTACTGGCCTCCCTATTAGGTTACTTAAGAGTATCAACTATCTAGTATTCTCAAGGCCAATTAAGTTAGCGACAAGCTTGATTATTATTAGTTATTGTTATGCTTTAGGTATAAAATCGATTTACATGTCCTTCGCAGTTAGGGTAATCAAGAACTAAGAACCTAGCAACTATAGTCCTATGAATTAGAGTCAAGTGGCTACTCTCGTTCAGAAACGTTACATCTTTGGTTGTTCAATCTACTTCCGTCATTTTAATGTCTTTCAACAATTATTAAGCTTAATTATAAAGTTGGTTTTGCCTTAACACACATTTGACATCCCTTTTTTGAGTTGCTTATTATTACATTTCAACATGATTCACAATTACTCAAATCGATGCTACGATTATTTTTCAACATGATTCACAATTACCCAAATCTATGTTGCAATTATGCACGTAGAAAGAGAATTTGTGGTCATTGGGTCGTGTCCATATTCTACTAAAATAATGTCATGTGCTGTTACCAGTGGTGCAACTAGAGATTCTACCATGAGATGAACGTTAAATATTGATAAGCTTAAAGTGAAAAATGAAATAAAATTATGAAAACTTATATAATGACATAAAATCATACTTTGAAACTCATTAAAGACAATTTTAAATGTGTTATGTATATTAACTTCTACATTTTTAATATGACATGATTAGACATAAAATGTATAATTAGGGTTGGTGATTAGCTAATCATTGACATTGACACAATATAGAGAGAAAAAAAATCAAATGGTAAATTTCATTCATGAGTTATATCTATGAAGATAGGGTCAAATAATCAAAGTATAATACTTTTCAATGAACCTTCATTGGCTCTGTCAGTGGATGTAACCAATCTATGTATTCTAATATGGGAATACAAATAATTTTGCTCTAGGGAGTAGTTTGATGGACATGCTATAACGTGCATGGATTAATGTATTTTGCATTTATTTTCACAGTTCATCTCTATACACGTGGACTTGAACAATTTTGTCCCCTATTCTTCAAACTCTAAGGACTCATTTGGAAATACTTTTGAAATGACTGAAAACGTTTCAATAAAATATTTTCCAAATCAATCCTTAGTAAAAATTCAAATGAATCCTAAAATAGCACTTAATATACGACATGCAAAAAACACGTATTCGGTTCTTCTTCCATTTTGGAACCCAAAATCAATAATTTCATCAACATAGGCCGAGGCTCTATAATCCAGCATAGGCCTTGGCCTACCCTCACTCTTCTATCTTTCTATATAATTTAGTATTATACTTCTTTTTGTGTGGTAAACTTAGTATTATGATTATTTTAATTTACAAAAAAAAAAACTTTTAAATTTTATTCACCAATAGTTAAAAACAAGAGTTCTCTTTTTCTTTTCAATTCCAATGGGACTCATCTCAAATTAAATTTAACATCTTATTTTATAAACAAATCACTTGATCCTAAAATTAAAATCTAAAGTTTGATTTACTTTTATCAAAAAATATTGTTTTCACATTATCCAATCGAAGAATTATAAACTTGAGCTTTTCTTCCCCTTTCTACTAAATTTTTAAAATTTCATATATTTTATTATTCAAATTTTCAATCCATTCTTCTCATTTTTTGTTCTAAAATCCCCAATCCATTCTATATTGAATTGGGGTGATACTAGAGAGACAATCTACTTAAACCACATTTTGCCCGTTAATGGATGGACTATTCTTTTAAATTATTAAAGAAGAAATTCAATCATCAACCACCACATCATATGGTCTCCAATATATAGTCTAAAAACATGGTTTTCCTAGCATTTTTCATTGACTTGATATTAGAAGGTTAATTTCTCTAAATCCTCTTTAATTTTTTATTAATTACTTTCTATATTGACTTGATATTGGAATGTTAATTTCAACATTAAATATAACAACAATAAACAAAATAAAGCATTTAGCACCTAAAAAAATTTAATTAGCTCACAACTCCAAGCATGCATTCTACTCTCTAATTAGTTTATTTTGTTTAACATTTATGTGAGGCCCCTCATTTCCTAAAATCCTGACTCCGCCATTGTTCATCAAAAGTGTTTTCAGTCGTTTTAAAAACATTTCTAAACGAGTCTTTAGACTCTAGTTTTATACATTTTAACTTTTGCTTTAAACGTAACTTTTTAGTTAAATTTAGTATAGGCTATCTTAATTTAATTTTGTGAAAATTTAACCTAAAAAACTCAAATTTCAACCAAGTTTAAAAGACCACTTCAGTTTGACTTCATTAAAACGAGATAGAAAAATATTGAAGCAACTTTGTTAGTGAGAGTAAAAAACTAAGGGGTAGTTAGATCCATGTCTAAAAATTCAATTTATTTTTTAAATTGATTCTAATTGTAACATACCTATATTATAAGAAAACTACAAATTTTTTCAGCAAAATATATTTAAGATAGAATTGAGTACAACTAATTTTGGAGAGGTAGATTACAAGTATAGAAAAATATCTATAATATAGGTAGCTAAAAAACAATTTATCTGTGAGGTGGGTAGATAATCGATGAAGAAATCTATGATATATGTATACTAAATAAGTAAAAAGACTAAATGCAACATGCTTGAAGGGATTTAATTCTTCCTAGTCTTTTGCCACAAGACTACGCGTGTGATAATTGGTTCTTTTTTATTTTATTATTTATTTTGTTATTTGATATTGTATTTTTTTTTTTCAATATTACTTACTTTAGTTGTTGTTGTTGTTGTTTTTTTTTTTCATTAAAACATATTAAAAATAATGAACTTACTAACCACGCACAGTTACCCTACTCAATGTTTGAAATATCCTGGATATGCTCGATATTTCCACGGAAATATACAAAAATTCAAGGAACGATATGGAAAGAGGAATGAAGTCTAAACTTCACTCCATATCCACATTATTTCCGGAAATCAGTCAATTTCCTCAATATTTTTGATATTTTAGGAAATATCCAGTGTTTGTAGACAGTTTGCAAAAAGTTTGCAGAAAATATCCATGAATCTATGCATTCTTTATTTTTTAATTTCTTTCTTATGATATTAGTTTACTTCAATAAAACTTGTCTTGCTTTTATGACGAAAATTTCAATTAAGTGATGTATAATTTATTCTTTCTAGTGAAATGCTTTATTTTATTACTTGTCATTATAAGGAAGTTCTTCTTCTCACATATCAAATTCTCATTGTTTACACATTATCTAATCATTAATTCTTGTTTCATATGTATGTTGTGGCTTCATATGACATTCCCTAAAAAGTAATTTTAAATTTTCATCATTTCCATTGAAAGCAATCAATATCGATATCAATATACAATATACGATATATCCGTTGATATTTCCACAAATCTGCCTATCGATATTTTCACCGATACCGATATTTTAAAGTTTTAAACATTGACCCTACTTGGGTTTTTAAAAAAAAATCTTTTTCTTTGTTTTTAAAATTTTCTGTTTGATCACAAACTTAACAAAAAAATAAAAGTCAATTTGGACCTATTTTTAAAAAGTGGACTATTCTTAATAATAAATGACAAAATCAGATTACTGAATCTACCCTAAAATAAATGACTTCGTAAATTATCAAATAAACAGGTAGGTATTCATAGAGTTTGAGATGAGGTTGGAGGATGGATAAGATAAAAACTAAATAAATTATATTATTATTTTGGCCGTCAGATTGAAAAACGGTCGGGCTGGATTCATGATCAGGAAATCTGTGAGACATGCAATGGGAAGTTTTATTAGCTAAAAGTTCAAATTAGGCTAACTAGCGAGCGGAGGGATATCAACAGGCAAAAGAAAAAAACACATATCGAGAAAGCGTTGAGGGCAGTTGGTCACAAAACAGTCCATTATTAAGCAAGTTCACTTAGTGCAGCAACATCACCATTTCGATTACCAACGCACGCATCGGCCATCCTGTAAGGCTAGCCGACCCGTGCCATTGGGGGCGAAAGAAGTAACGTTAAGGAAACCATTAACCACCTTCACGTACACTACAAGGTGCTCACACAGATTAACCACCATCATTAACATTCAACAGCTTTATTAACCACATAAACCGGTCATCTTCACTAAAATATTGATTCTCCACGGCGCTTCAAAGTTCAAAAGAAAAACAGACAATCCTTTGGGCTGTGAATTTGTAAGAATAAAAAATAAACTAAAATACACCTTTCAACAACATAAGTAAAAACTGCCCACACTACACAGTAACAACTCCTAGACTTATCTTTCGTCTAACTCGTGTATCACAGTTTCTAAAGTTGTACACAGACGATTCAATCATGCACGGAAAAAGGACATGAGAACAAAGCCAGTAGCAGCTTACTTCTCTGGATGGCCCCTTTTAGCCTTACGACGTGTAGCGTTGGTACCTTGAACAGGTTTTTTTGTCTTTGTACTGCATAATGACGCACAAAGTCGTAATCAGCAAACAGAAATATGTTGGACTACTTTTCATTTAGAGAAAGCGATGTGCATGCCTAAGCGCGCATAAGTAACTAACCTGAAAAGTGAGGAGAAAATTCTGAACAGAATGATAATGGGCAGGGCCAACAAAGCCGAGGCCTGCAACATTTTAATTGCGACTAAATAAGGCGATCAAACATAACATTCAAAGAAAAAGAAAAAAAACAGAACAAAGAAAGAAATGCAAGAAGATTGATTTCATTACACTGCACGTACCGCAAACCACTCCAACTCCTTTGTAGCAAGAGGTCTTGTCAGTTCATGCCTCTTCAGCAAATCTTTTACTGTCCCTTGAACCTTGAAGAAATATTGATTACAAAATTTAATAAACTACTACAGCTGGTTCGCTGAATGGCTTCAGCTACGCATCCACCATGGCAAGAACACCAAAAGGAATAAAAAAGAAAACGTAATTCATGCGCAACATGCAGTAACAGTCTTCAACAGCAAATAACACATGAACTGAAGACTGTTCAACGTTGTCACTATAAGATAGCAGATAAAACATATATGTCATCTTATGTCACAATGAAGTGCTTGGTCAAAGCAGTTGATGATTACATGTTAATTATCATCTTGAAATGGAGAAGAAAAAGTAAATGGAAAGAGAAGGAATAATAAACAAACTTGCAGCAATCAACCCTTGAAATAATTTGCATCTAATAGTAGCATAATGAACGGAGATTATTTCAAATTGATGCTCATACCCGATGATGGTATGCTGTTGCAGATTTGAGAAACTTCTCGTAGGCAATAACTGCCTTTTTTGTATAAGGCTTCAATACTACTCGAACCTTATCGACATGAGGTTTTGCCACAGTGGCCACCTGATCAACATATGGCTTGCTGAACTTTTTTGCTTCCTGTCACCCAAAAATACAGTTGTAGGATGCATGTAGGCAACATGAATGGACCAAATTCTTTGCCTAATGAATGTATGTATATATGAAAATATACATACCTGAAAATAAGGATCAACAACTTCTTGTGCTTTTATAACGTGTGGAGCTAGTGTTGTCTTTGAAACCTCATAAACTTCAAAAGTTTTTGTACTTAACGATTTCACATGAGGTTCAACAGTATCCTTCACCACCTCCCATTGTTCCTTGATTGCCGGGATCCATTTCTTCAATAGAACAGACATGAAAAGGGGGGATAATAAAGTTTAGTGAGAAAGGCAAACCATTTCTTATAAACAAGGCATAAACCACAACAGAATAGGAGAACATACTAGCATTCATACATACATACATGCATACTAACATACATGTATACATATTAGCACGCATGTGTGTGACTGTATCCTGCCCAAAATTATTAACACCCTGGAACGACTTTATAGCTAGAGACGTCGGAAACAGCAACACCATCAATTTCAGGTTGTAATGATGCAAAATTCTACATTGTTACACAAACGTGGAAATTGAAAATAAAATAAATTAACCTAGCTTACAGTTTTTAATGTTTCCACATGGGGTTCAGCCCACTTTTCAGCCTGGGCTTTTTTCTCCAGAGCCTGAACAAATTTGAAGGACCTCGTCAGTTATTAAAGGATAATAATACTCAGTAAATTTGAAGGACCATACAGCAATTAATTGTAATACCTTCTGAATAGCAATATCCACTGCAGGTTTTCCATGCACATTCCAGCGTGTCTCTACAAAGGACTGCAAGTTGATAATGACTTCAATTCCTTGAAAAAATTAACTTTTCTTTACGACAGTAAAATGCACTCAGTTTACCTGACACTGCACAAAATGTGCAGCAAGCCATGGTGGAATCCATGCACCATGCACCTGATTCAAAAGAAAAAACAAAATATTCTTTAAGGACCGCAATCAAAATCTAATCACCACACTACTTTGAATATCATATATAAGTTATAACACAAGGGAAAGATGTGTGAAACCATATGATATATAGAGAACAGAAAAAAAAAAAAAAAAAAAGAAGAAGAAGAAGAAGAAGAAAAGGAAAAAAAAAAAAAAAAAAGGATATGTGCGAATTGAAAAGAAAAAAAAAAAAAAAGCAAACCAAGCTTTCGCATCACTTTCAGATTCCAACTGAACCATTGATGGATGAGTTATCTAAATTACTGAAGAGAATTGCAAAATTAACTTTAAAGAACCTTAATTCTATGACACGCTTAAACAAAACCTTCAAATTCTATGTTCTTAAGAAACTCACTTAACTGATTTTTCTCAATTTACAATTACCTCAGAAAGAATATAGACAAACATTGGGAGAGAGTGATAATGAGAGAGAGAGTTCATGCAACTTAGTACCTCATTTAACTCTTTTGCTTTTAGAGTAGCTTCAAACTTTGCCTTCAACATTTCCTCCTGAAGACAAATTTTAAAAAATATACTCTGAGCATAAGCACCAACCCCATCTAGAAAAATGTGCTTCCGCAGAGACTTAAAAATTACCTCAGCCACTTTAAGAGCAAGCTCGGTTTTAAGGATTTTGGTCTTCTGCTCATCATTAGTCTTCTCAATCTGTATGAAGATCATCAAACATCATTCTACTATCCCCACGGGATAACATTAAGCAAATTTGAAGTAGCATTACAACTACTATAAAATGATATGAAAGAAAAAGGAAGTAGACTTTTTTGTTCAGCATTATATAGAAGTCAGGATAATAATACAAAAAGCACTACAGCATCCCAATTGTGTCTACATTGGTGCCAAAGAAGGATGTAAACTAACATTGTTTTGCCCACCAACAGCGTACATTCTATACAAAAGACATACATCAACAAACTTATTTCTGGGGAAATTAACAGAGGACTCATCACAAAAGGGACATGAAACGAATTGACAATATCTACAAAATCACAAAAATACAAACCCAAACAAAACAGTGATTGATTGACAGAGTTGAGTTAAATAAGACAACTTTTAGTATCCTTTCATCTTCCCTCACTATCATTCTTTAATTAACTCTTAAATCCAATCCAAAACAATGTTCTGTTCTTATAATCAGAATCACTAAGGACTTTCACTATGAGCACATTCAGCTACAAAAACAACTCACATTCTCTATTTTTAAAAGCAAAACATCGATCTTCTTCTCAGCTTCATTCGCCCGGGCTTCCAAGCCCTCTTTCTCCTTACGTTGCGATTGCAATTCCTTTTTAAGTTCATTAACCTGCATAGGAGAATGAAATGAAAATTCAGTGGTATTCTCTTTTTTCGGCAACAAGAATGTAGTGGTTTTCACAGAGTAAAATAGTCCATTTCATCGTATCTAACCTTTTTCTCTAGTTCACCGGCACGTGCATGAGCCTTCCCAAGCTCAGCATCTAATGACCCTTTTTTCTAATATACAGAAGAAACATAGAATCAATGTGCAGATAAACAAACCGTCATTCAAAAAACAGATTGGGTAATTGGTTTTCTGGCATTTCATGCAAATGTGCCTAACCTGGAGAGAATCAATTTCACTCTGCAACGAAGAAATGCTATCCGAGTTCTCTTGGATTACTTTCTCCTTCTCTTCTATAAGCTCATTCTTCTTTTTTAGTTCCTTAATCTTCTCACCGACGTCGAATTCTTGAACAATAAAGAAACACAAACCGTCAGCCAGGAAAACCCAAACAGCACTCAAAAACACTTAAAAATGCTCGAAATTGAAATTTAACTAACATCGATGTTGTTTCTACTCACAAAGCAACTAAAAAATTAAGCATCTTTATTGCTCTGATTAAAATTATAAAAACTGAAAACTCAAAGCTTTACAAGTAAGCACCAGAATCAGCTAATTGGCAGTATTACTTGGATTCCAAAACAGAAACGCAAAATTATAAATGGAAAGAAATTAAAACACTTCCCAAGTGAAAAAACAAAGGATCTCTAACTTCAGTAAAATCTGTTTGGATGGCGAGAAAACCGAGGGAAAAAATCCACCCCACAAACACTTGAAAAATCACAAATTTCGTCCAATAAACCCTATAATTCGCAGAAGACGATAGAAACGAACCTAGGGAGTGGATCTTAGCCCTGAGCTGATCCAACTCGATCTTCAGAGCGGCCGAATCAGGGCCGTCCGATCGGGGGAGCTTCACTGGCTCGTCTTCCTCCGCCGGGACTGAAGCGTCAGCCCGAATCTGGGAGAAAATAAGGGCAACAAAGATTGAGAGAATCGCAAGCTTGGAGGCCGCCATGGGAGCATGCAATCACGGCCAGCGAAACTCTCACAGCGACAGTTTTTCCAGTGTTTTTTTTAGTTCGAGTTTGATTTCTTCCGACTACAAATATTAAATACCCTTTTGGTACCAAAAAAAAAAAAAAAAAAACGAAAATGAATATAACTGTCAACTAATTCATGACACCAAAAATTGTTTTTTATTTTTTTTATTTTTAAGTAAAATCTCAAAATATTAAATTAATTAATTAGAAAGAAATTTGCCAAAAAAAAAAAAATTAGAAAGAAAACGGTAATTTCAAAACAACCCTACTTAATGGCTATTACTTTCATCTGTTACTTTGAATTTACAAACATAATATTAGCTCATGGTATACGCCTACGCATATGCTAATTGGGTTTTTTTAGTAATTATATATTTTTGCTACTAATAAAAATATGGGGCTTTTAGATCTCTAAAAACATAGATTGTTATTAGGATATGTAACATTTCGTGTTTGAAAGAGATGAGTAATTTTCATTTTTATACAAGTGAAAATTCGTTGAGTTGTTTAATTTTGACTTTTTTCAAGTGGAAACTGTTTTTATTACAAAAACATTATCAGATATGAACAAACTACAAGATCATATTTATTTAAAAAATCATCTCTATTAACCTAAATTTCCTTTAACATAAAGATAAATAGACGATATAAATTCCTCATTGAAAATACAACATATATGACTTTCATTTTTCTCAAATTTGAAGATAAACGTGACATTGAATACGCAAAACAAGGAAATTCTTTGTTGATGTCATGCTCGAGATAGCAAAAGAATATCATGAAAAGTATCATCGTCGATTTCTGAAAGAGCGTAATTGAAGTGTTTTTTACTATAAAAATTTGAGATATAAAATAGGATTTTTGTTCCAAGACCTTCGCTAAACTAGTTGATTTGTAACGTACTACCGAAAAGGTAGTGCCAGTGATTTATAAAGAGAAACAAATTTCCCAAAATTATGTTACCGACATTTGCATTTAATTTAGAAAGGTAAACGTTTTAGGTCAACCTTTAACCAAATTAGAGGACGATTATTATATTCGACGAGTGGAATTCAAAATTTATCCTCTGTCGATGACATACTTGAAATAGCAATAGAATATCATCAAATAGCCATCATTAGTTTTTGAAAAAGCGTAAATTGAAATATTTTTTGTTGCAAAAAGTCGAGGTAGAAATAAAAATTTTGTTAGAAGACCTTCAATTTGCTGAGTCATACATACATTATTTTGACCATTTAACTCGAACTAACAAAAGACAATACTGGTGACTAACAAAGCGAACCAAGTTTTCTAGAAAGATGTTAGCGACCTTTGCATTAGATTAAAAAGATAAAACTTTTTAGATCATCCCTTGACAAAGTTAGAGGACGACTATTTTATTCAACGGGTGGAATTCAAAAAAGATGATGGCATGTTTGAAACTTTGAAAGAGCAATAGAATATCATCAAAAATCTCACCGTCAATTTTTTAACGGGCGTATATTGAAATACTTTTGCTTGAAAGAGTCGGGGTAGATGATTAAATAAAGGAATCATCTAAGACCATTATCATTAAAGTGCCATGGAATTATTACCTTTTTATTATTGTGAAAATGATTTTGTCTTGGGTATTTTGTTTGATAATTTGTACCCACCTACTTCTTTATATCAGTTAACATTCCCCTTTATTTTATTTTTTTATGGTTATAAACTTTTATACTTTTTAATTTTTGAACTTCAAATAATTTTAAATATTTTTTGAATAATGCACGTGACACCAAATTATTGGACATGTCACCAGAACATTTAGCAAAAAATAATATTATGAATCAAATTAATGTGCGCTAGTTAATTTCAGAGATCGATTTTGAAATTCAAAAATCAAATAGCGAGTGATGTAAATTCAAAGACTATTTATGATCGTAACCCCACTTATATATAATAATATTGATATGTAGTTTGTCAGCTTTTATTCCAAATACACTAAAAAGATAAACTAAAATACACCTTTCAACAACATAAGTAAAAGCCGCCCACCACCACCAACTCCTAGACTTATCTTAACGTCTAACTGGTGCATCACAGTTTCTAACATTTTACGCAGACGATTCAATCAAGCACGGAAAAAGGACATGTAAACAAAGCCAGTAGCAGCTTACTTCTCTGGATGGCCCCTTTTAGCGTTACGACGCGCATGGTTGGTACCTGGAACAGGTTTTTTAGTCTTTGTACTGCATAACGACGCACAAAGTCGTAATCAGCAAATAGAAATATGTTAGGGTTACTTTTCGTTTAGAAACTGCGGTGTGCAGGCATGAGCACGTATAAGTAACTAACCAGAAAAGTGAAGAGAAAATTCTGAACAGAATTATGATGAGCAGGCCCACCAAAGCCGAGGCCTGCAACATTTTAATTGAGACTAAATAAGGCGATCAAACATAAATTTCAAAGAAAGAAGAAAACAAAACAAACAAAGAAATGCAAGAAGATTGACTTCATTACACGTACCGCAAACCACTCCAACTCCTTTTTAGCAAGAGGTCTTGTCAGTTCATGCCTCTTCAGCAAATCTTTTACTGTCCCTTGAACCTTGAAGAAATATTGATTACAAAATTTAATAAACTACTATAGCTGGTTCGGTGAATGGCTTAAGCTACGGGTGCATCCACCATGGCAAGAACATCACAAGGAATAAAAAAGAAACCGTAATTCATTCACAGCATGCAGTAACAGTCTGCAACAGCAAGTAACATATGAACTGTAGACTGTTCAACGCAGTCACTATAAGATAGCAGATAAAACATTTATGTCATCTTATGTTACGATGAATTGATTGGTCAGAGCAGTTCATAATAATCGTCATCAAATGGAGAAGAAAAAGAAAATGGAAAACACAGGAATAATAAGCGAACTTGTAGCAATCAACCATTGAAAAAATAAAGGAAAACTAATGAAAAGAATTTGAAAACTTCGAGTTTTAACGATAAGGACAGAATAAATAGTAAAGTGAATAGTACCAGAATTGACTTTTTAGTGTAAAAATATGGTTTTTCATTAAAGTGAACGATATCGCGGACTTTTCGTTAAAACTCCCTTGTGTCTAACAGTAGCATAATGAATGGAGGTTATTTCAAATTGATGCTGATACCTGATGATGGTATGTTGATGCAGATTTGAGAAACTTCTCGTAGGCAATAACTGCCTTATCGACATGAGGTTTTGTCACAGTGGTCAGCAGATCAACATATGGCTCGCTGAACCTTTTTGCTTCCTGTCACCCAAAAATACAGCTGTAGGATGCATGTAGGCAACATGAATGGACCAACTTCTTTGTCTACTGAAATGTATACATATACCTGAAAGTAAAGATCAACAACTTCTTGTGCTTTTATAACATGTGGAGCTATTGTAGTCTTTGAAACCTCATAAACTTCAATAGTTGTATTACTCAACGATATCACATGAAGTTCAACAGCATCCTTCACCACCACCCATTGTTCCTTGATTGCCGGGATCCATTTCTTCAACAGGACAGACATGAAAGTGGGGGATAATAAAGTTTAGTGAGAAAGGCAAACCACTTCTTATAAACAAGGCATAAAGCACAACTGAATAGAACATACTAGCATCCATACACATGCAAGTATACTAACACACATGTATACACACTAGTATGCATGTGTGTGATTGTATCCTGCCTAACACTATTAACGCCATGGAACAATTTTATAGCTAGACACGTCGAAAACAGAAACCCCATTAATTTCAGGGGACCAGGATCCTCTCCTAATCTAAGGATGAGGATCCTCATGACCAAGAGATGTGGGCTGTTAAGCACTTTTACAAAAAAATTTACCAAACACTTCACTGCTTTATTTCACAACTACTTATTCTCACAGTACAACAAAAACAGTTTTTTTTTTCAAAACACGGCAATACCAAACCAGTAATGGTACTAAGCTCTACACTGTTACACAAAAGTGGAAATTGAAAATAGCTAGCTTACAGTTTTTGTTGTTTCCACATGGGGTTCAGCCCACTTTTCAGCCTGGGCTTTTTTCTCCAGGGCCTGAACAAATTTGAAGGACCTCGTCAGTTATTGAAGGACAACAATACTCGGTAAATTAAGCACACACTTGTAAAAGAGAAAATTGTAGGAGTGAGGTATCAGGTTCTTCAAGTGACCATACAGCAATTAATTGTAATACCTTCTGAATCTAATCACCACACTACTTCGAATACCATATATAACATAAGGAAAAGATGTGTGAAAGCATATGATATATAGAGAACAGAAAAAAGGAAAGCATATGTGTGAATTGAAAAAAAAAAAAAAAACGCAAACCAAAGCTTTCGCATCACTTTTCAAATTCCAACTGAACCATTGACGGATGAGTTATCTAAATTATTGAAGACGATTGCAAAATGAACTTTAAAGAACCTTAATTCTATGACAAGCTTAAACAACACCTTCAAATTCTCTTTTCTTAAGAAACTCACATAACGGATTTTTCTGAATTTACAACTACCTTAGAAGGAATATAGACAAACATTGGGAGACAGTTAAAATAACAAAAAAAAAAAAAAAAAGACTCACGTTCTCTATTTTTGAAAGCAAATCATCGATCTTCTTCTCAACTTCATTTAACCGGTCTTTCAAGTCCCCTTTATCATTACGTTGCAATTGTAATTCCTTTTCAAATTCATTAACCTGCATAGAATGAACCTTAATTCCATGACAAGCTTAAACAAAAACCTTCAAATTCTATGTTCTTAAGAAACTCACTTGGCTGATTTTTTTGAATTTACAACTACCTCAGAAAGAATATAAACAAACATTGGGAGACAGTTAAAATGACAAAAAAAAACTCACATTCTTTATTTTTGAAATCAAATCATCGATCTTCTTCTCAGCTTCATTCACCCGGTCGTTCAAGTCCCCTTTCTCATGAATTTGCGATTGTAATTCCTTTTCAAGTTCGTTAACCTACATAGAATGAACCTGAATTCGATGACAAGCTTAAACAAAACCTTCAAATTCTATGTTCTTAGGAAACTCACTTGACTAATTTTTTTGAATTTACAACTACCTCAAAAAGAATATAAACAAACATTGGGAGACAGTTACAATGAAAAAAAAAACTCACATTCTCTATTTTGGAAACCAAATCATCAATCTTCTTATGAGCTTCATTTATCCGATCTTCGTTGACCTGCAAAGAATGAAACTTAATTCAATGACAAACTTAAACAAAATCTTTAAATTCCATGTTCTTAAGAATCTCACTTGACTGATTTTTCTGAATTTACACTTACCTTAAAAAGAATATAGATAGATATTGGGAGACAGTTAAAATGAGAGAGAGAGAGAATTCATGCAACTTAATACCTCATTTAACACTTTTGCTTTTAGAGTAGCTTTAAATTTCGCCTTCCACATTTCCACCTGAAGACAATTTTAGAGACATAGACTGAGCATAAGCACCAACCCCAATCTAGAAAAATGGGCTTCCGCAGAGACTTTAAAATTACCTCAGCCACTTTAACTTCAAGAGCATGCTCAGTTTTACGGATTTTGGTCTCCTGCTCATCATTTGTCTTCCCAGTCTGTAAAAAGATCATCAGACATCATTCCATTATCCCCAAGGGATAACATTAAGAGCAAGTCTGACGTGGTTGATAGCCCGATGGACAGAGCCGATGCAACCTAATTGCCTTCCAAATTTGCTTTAGCCCATGCGGGCAATTGGGCTAAGGGGGAGTCGGTGAGAGAGGGCAGTGGGAGTTCAAGGTCAGAGTATCTGAGGGCTCTATGAAACAAGGCTGACGTCAACCATGTTATAAAAAAAATTTACGTTAGGTGCGTGCATAACACGCGCAAGTGAGGGTGCGTCTCCAACAAGATTTTCAGATGCTAGGACCCGCATGTCAGCCCCACTCAGTTAACTTGGAATCTGGATCGTTGATTTCCAGATCAAAGGTCCAGGTTTTTAGGCTTTAAATTTTTTTTTAAAGAAAGATAAAAGGGAAAAAAATAGAAATGTTATGGTGGGCAATGTGTCACATTCTGGACTGTTGGATTTCAAATTTTTTTTGTAATCCAACGATCCAGATTAATTAAGTTAATAATTTTTTTTAAATATTAAAGATTCGAAAATTTTCAAGAAAAAGGATTAAAAAGATTACTTTTTTTTTCTTCTATAAATACCTTATCATTTTCTCTTACTTTACACCACATTTCAATATTTTCAACGATTTTAAAGAATTAATGTCGCTCGACAGAATTGGTTAAAATTTTTATCGTAATCTATCTACAAAAATCTTACTTTCAGATAATGCCATATGGCGTGACAAGATTGATTAAAAATCCAATTCGAAATTTAAAATTATTTTTTATTATTTTATAAAATAAAAAATATTAGTATTCTATTACCTATTGCCATGACTATTCAATTTAAGGATAGAGATGCAACTCCTACGTTGGAAGTGCTCTAAGCAAAAATCCAAGTAGCATTACAACTACAAGTATAAAATATATGATATATGAAAGAAAAAGAAAAAAGAAAAAAGAAGCAGAAGTTTTTGTTCAGCATCGTATGGAAGTCGAGAAAGTAAAAAAAAAAAAAAAAAAAAAAACAAAAACAAACAAAACGCCACAGCACCCTAATTGTGTCAATATTGGTGCTAAAGTAGGATGTCAATTTACATTCTATACAAAAGGACATTCCCATCGAAAACTTCTTTACGGGGAAATGAACAGAGGACTCATCACAAAAAGACATAAAACCAATTAATAATATCTACAAAATTACAAACCAAAACAAAACAGTGATTGACAGAGTTGAGTGACAACTTTTAGCATCCTTTTTATAGAGGCAGATTGTCTGCCCTCCTGTTATCTGTGCCATTCTCATTCCCTTTTATTTGTGCAGTTACGGTTAAGCCACGTCAACATTTTATATTAATTTTTTAATAGAGATAATAAGACAAAGAGCCATATGAATATAAAATGTTGACGTGGCTTAACCGTGATCGCACAAATAAGAAGAGATGAGAAGGACGGTAACAAGAGGACAGACAATCTACCTCCCCTTTTTATTCCCTTACTATCATTCTTTACTGAACACTTAAATCCAATGCAAAACAATGTTCTGTTCTTATAATCAGAATCACTAAGGACTTTCCCCATCACTATGAGCACATTCAGCTGCAAAATAACTTTTCTTCCAAATGAGAAAAAATAACTTACATTCTTTATTTCTGAAAGCAAACCATTGATCTTCTCCTCAGCTTCATTTGCCCGGGATTCCAAGTCTTCTTTCTCTTTACGTTGCGATTGTAATTTCTGTTCAAGTTCATTAACCTGCATAGGAGAATGAATTGGCAATTCAGTAGTATTCTCCTTTTTTTTTTGTTTTTTTTTTTTTGGGCAACATGAACGTAGTGGTTTTCACATAATAAAATAGTCCACTTCATTGTGTCTAACCTTTTTCTCTAGTTCATCGGCACGGGCTTGAGCCTTCACAACCTGCTGCTCAACTAATGACCCGTTTTTCTAAAATATAGAAACATAGATAGAAATCAATATGCAGATTAACTGTCATTCGAAAAACAGATTGGGTAATTGGGTTTCTGGCAATTCATGCAAACATGCCTAACCTGGAGAGACTCGATTTCACTCCGCAAGGAAGAAATTCTATCCGATTTCTGCTGAATTACTTTCTCCTTCTCTTTTATAAGCTCATTGTTCTTTTTTAGTTGGAGTTCCATCGGAGAAATTCTATCCAAGTTGTGTTGAATTACTTTCTCCTTCTCTTTTATAAGCTCATTGTCCCTTTTTAGTTGTAGTTCCATCGAAGAAATTCTATCCAAGTTGTGTTGAATTACTTTCTCCTTCTCTTTAATAAGCTTATCGTTCTTTTTTAGTTGGAGTTCCATCGAAGATATTCTATCCAAGTAAGAAATTCTATCCAAGTTGTGTTGAATTACTTTCTCCTTCTCTTTTATAAGCTCGTTGTTCTCTTTTATTTTGTTTTCTTCTACATTAAAGAAACACAAATCGTCAGCCAGGAAAACCCAAACAGTACTCAACAACACTTAAAAATGCTCGAAATTGACATTCGACTAATATCGATGTTGTTTCTACTCCCAAAGTAACTAAACAATTAGGCATCTTTATTGGTCTGATTAAAATTATAAAAACTGAAAAATCAAAGCTGTACAAGTAAGCATCAGAGCTCAGCTAATTGCAGTATTACTTAGATTCCAAAACATAAACACAAAATTATAAATGGAAAGCATTACATAACACTTCCCAATGGAAAAACCAAAGGATCTCCAACTTTAGTAACATCTGTTTGGATGGCGAGAAAACCGAGGGAAAAATGTTATGAACTCAAAATGAATAACGATAGGGGAGACCAAAATTTAAGCCAAATTTTCCAATCAAATGATAGGTCATCAATAGAAAATGGACACGTTAATCAACACATGCGTAATAATCTAATTATCAACATCCACATCATTTGATTTAAAAATTTAATCTCCCTAGCATTACCCACTCAAATTAGGATTGATTTGTGATTGCCTTAATTAATCACCAATTACAGAGTTTTTTTTTTTTTTTTTTTTTTGTCAAACAATAGATTTTATTAGATTAGACATTGACAAGATTTGAACCCACACCATTACGTAAGGACTCAATACATTTCTATAATTGTTAATTGAAAGTTTTATTCTTTAGTTTTATTAAGGATTATTAAACATATCCGCTAGCATTAAAAAGTATAGTGACTGTATAAAGGGAGGCCAGCTCCCAGGTTTTACAGAAGAAATCAAATACCAAAATTATTGCTCCTCTCTTCTGTCCTTTCCTCTTCTTCCATTGCAGTTAGGGGTGGAGTCATGAAGGGATCAGAATGATCCCATGCTTATTTGGGCATTTTTTTAATCCTTTTAATTTCCAAAGATTTTTCAGGGTATTAAAGCCTCAACAAAAATCTTCTCCTTATTCCTTCACTGGATTCAATTTGAGATTGATGGCTCTTAATGTAGTTAACCAACGTCAATATTAGTTTTAAAGGACTCAAACAATCATAAAAAGAAGAGAGAGGAAGCAAGCGGGATAGTTGGCTTTTATTTTAGCTTCATTTTTTATTCCTTAAAGACTTCTAATACTATTACTTTTGCTTCTTTTTTTTTTTTTTTTCTTTTTTTCCTAATTCCCCTCCACACATTTGGTGAGATAAGACTTTGTTGTTGTTGCTCTATTCCTCTCATATTTCCTTCTTTCATTCAAAAAGACTTTTATTTTGAATCTGAGTCATGATATATAATACACCTTACTTCCTTCTTTCATTTAAACAGACTTTTATTTTGAATCTGAGTCATGATAATACGCATGGGGATTGAGTTGAGGAAAAGAATGACAATAATGACGTCATACCAAAGTCAAATGATAGTGGTTTGTAGTTAGGGCAAGACGGATCTTTATTTTTCTTAGATTAGAACAACGTTTTGAGGTGAGACTTTTGGCCCCTCTTGAGCCAAAATTCTGACTTTGCCACTGTTGATTGTAGTAGTTAAGGTTAAGTTAGGGTTGAGATTTTGGTCCTAATAGAGTATCGAATCGATGAAAAATCACAAATTCATCCAATAAACCCTAGAATTTGCAGAAGACGATAGAAACGAAGAGTGGATCTTATACATGAGCTTACGAAAAAAGCCCCCCTTCGGAGGGCTCTCGCGTTTCTCCGCCGGGATTGGAGAGTCTCGTTCGTTTTCCTCCCACGAGATTCCAGTTTCACTACAAGAAAAATGAGCACTGCACACAATAAATTATATGTGCCCTTTGAGGCCAAAAAGCACTAACAATTGTGCTCATAGACCAATAGCAACAGTGCAGCTACTATCTTTATGTCTGTGCCCTCTATGGGCGTCACCATTTCTAAAAGGGCACAATAGGGGTGTTTGTGCTAGAGAGGCCAGCACAAATAATAGCCCATTTGTGCCCCGTTCTGACAACTTTTCAGATCAGCTTTTCCAGCCATGTTGGCACTTATATTGTAATTGTGCCAACATGAATTAATTAATAAAAAAAAATCAAAATTTGAAAAATTGAATCTAAATTGATGAAATGCAAAAATTTAAATTTTCATGAAATGAAGAAAGCCTACAACCATGAAACCAACTTTCACTTCATAAATCTCACAAACATATATTGTAGTGTTACATATTTTCTCTCTAATACAAAAAAAAAAAAAAAAAAAAAAAAAAAAAAAAAAAAAAACTTGAAAGCAAACATTTTTGGACAGATGCATCTTCCCAGCAGGCCTTGCACCTCATCAAATCTTTGCTGCTCCATAAACGAATTAATCAGATGACATGCAGTATATGGACTCTCACAGAAGTCATGAATAACAAATGCAAAGATAAAGAAAAACCACACACTTTAAAAGAGCAAAGAAAATGAAGGGATAAAGAAAGTAAGAAGGGAATACCTTTGTGGGAGGACTCTTATTTGCTTCAAGGGTCTTTCCACCACTTCCTTTAAGACGATTCTTATATAACAACTCCACCCTCCAGAACAACCAACAATGGATGCGGAAAGTATACAAATATTCCTCATCAAAAATAAGTTCACAAGTATTAAAAATAAGTCCACCCTCCATAACAACTGACTGTGCATTACTACATTGTTCAGACTCATCACACTCTACATAAGATTACATGGCTAATTGCTCAAGGTTCAGATTTGGTGCAGAAATATTATCATCTTCATTTTGATTCTAGTATTCAAACACAAAGACCAGGGTACATTTTGTAACAAACCATAGAAATTGACCAAATGGAATTAATACTATTAACAGCGACCATGGCCAAATAATGTTGAAGACCGACATAATCTCTAGCTTGATGTCAGTGAGAAAAGACTCACTCAGCTAACATAGACTACAATATTCATCAGAAGCCAACACAAATATAGTCGAATTCAAAACACAATCAGTCCAAAATTACACCTACAAGGATCTGCCATCTCAAAGATTCAAATTCCTCACTTCGGGTTGTAAAAGCAATTTTTGGGTTGGAGATAATACATTCAGCTCATGGTCACCTGACTCACCTAAATCACAGAAATATATAAGTATGTATATTATTTATGGTCAAAGTGAGTTGCTTATTTTAATCACATACCTAGTAAATATTTGTTTAAGTTAGCATAGACAGTATAACGATATTGCATTTTCCATGATGAAACTTGTACTAACATGATTAAACATTAGCACCTTAAGAACTTCACATCTGAATACATTTTTTTGTATTTCACTTCTGATTCCATCTCTACCTAGATCCAATTACTAAATCCTCTTCTTTCAATGCTACCACACCATAAAAGAAAAGTCGAAAACGAATAAATAATTAATGGGGGAGGGGTGGAATCAAGACAACTCCTAATAAATCAATAAAAAGACTTACGCTTTTCCAAAAATTGAAGATCCAAAATAGATATGAAATTCTTCCATACAAATACAGAGTGAACAAGGCTCTAAACTGCTCCAATATGAGTTGGATCGGGTCGACCAAACCAGTCACCAAGAAACTTCACAGTATGAATTAACCAAAAATCCATCATATTCATATCCAAAATTGCATGCAACGGGCAAGTATGAAAAAAAAATGTAAAATAATTTCAAAACTCAAATCCATAAGCAATGAGGCGAGATACAAAATATATATGTCAGATCTCATAAGATATAAACTCGAAACGAAAAAACACGAACTCAAATATGATGCATGGGTGGTGTTGGTGTTTTTCAAAGAAAAAAAAATAAAGGAAAAACCCAGATATGAGAGAGAGAGAGAGAGAGAGAGAGAGAGAGAGAGAGAGAGAGGTATAGAGAGACCCTAATCCAAAATTCCTAATTCAAAGACTGTTTTCAAAAGCCCTGATTCAGAACCCATATTCAAAATCACTAACCGAATTCAAAATAAAACAACATCCATGAACTTTGGTTGAGTTTATTGCATGATATTCTTACCTTGTGGAGTGAGGAGGAGTGAGGACTAAGATTGAGAGCTCGATTCGGGCAAGGTGGTGTGGACTGTGGGTGGAATCACGATTCAGGGGATGAATTCACGAAGTGAAGACTGAGGATTGAGGATTGGTGTCGGTGGAGTCACAATTCAGGCGACGAATTTGGGTGATCCCACTGATGTGGGAGGATAGAGGAAGACGGAGAGCTTGATTTGGATTTGGGCGGAGGAGGTGAATCGGGTGAGAAAGAGTGTCTGGTGGGTGGGTTAAGGGGAGGGGGGAGAGAGAGAGTGTGTGGTGAGTGGGTTAAGGGAAGGAGAGAGAGAGAGAGAGAGAGAGAAAATGGGGTGTGGATTGGTTTAAGGGTGTTGGTGGGTTAAAGAGAGGGAGAGAAAGTAAGGTGTGAGTCATAAGTCTTAGAAAAAAATAATAAAAAAAATTAATTGTGTCTTTTGAAGTAATATATAGACATAAATAAATATATTTGAATCCATTGTTTTGAAAAAGTTGAGAGAGAAAATTATTTGTGCCTACTTTGTAGAGAATGAGCACATTAGTTGGTGCCCTTATAGAAAAGGAAACAAATAAAATTTTTTGTGTGTAAAATTTGTTCAATACCCACAAAATAAATATTTGTGCCCTTAATTTTGTATCCAAAGCCCTTTTTTTTTTGTAGTGTTTCTACCTGAATCTGGGAAAAAATAAAGGCAAGAAAGATTGAGAGAGTCGCGAGCTTGGAGGGCACAATGGGAGCATGCAATCACAGCCAACGAACCTCTCACAGCGACAGTATTTCGAGGTTTTTTTTTTTTTTTTTTTTTTTTTTTTTGAGTTGGAGTTCGATTTCTTCCGACTACAAATATTAAATATCGTTTGGTTCCAAGACAATCTTGTGTTACCTCAAGGAAAATGGATATATAACTGTCAACTAATAAAGCATTTTAGGATACCAACAATAATTTTTTTTTTTTACTAAAATTTCAAAATATTAAATTAATTATTTAGGATTAAAATAGTAATTTCAACTCACTTTTAATGGATATTTCTTTCATTTGTTGCTTTGAATAAATAAAGGAAAAATATTTTTTTATTGGCAAAAAATAAGAAAAATATTTTATTCTTATTTAAAACAAAAATATATCATGCAATTAAAAAAAGTCCTATTGGCATATGTGTAGGCGTGATTGAAAGAGATATGTAATATCCATTTTTATATAAGTAAAAATTCGTTGGGTTGTTTGATTTTGAATTATTTTTTGGTGGAAAATTTGAATATTTATATTAACCCAAATTTTCTTTAATATAAAGGCAAATAGATGATGTAAATTCCGCCATGAAAAGACAACATATAACAAAAGAAAAAAAAAAAAAAAATCCTTTGTTGATATCATGCTTAAAAGTTGGAACAGCAAAAAAAATATCATGAAAGTATCTCCGTCCGTTTGTCAAAAAGCGCAATTAAAGTGTTTTTTTGCTGCAAAAAAAAGATAGGATTTTTGTTGCATGACCTTCATTAAACTTGCTGATTCGTGCATAAAATTTTTTTACTGTTTGGCACATACTACGGCAGGGATTTATATAAAAAAACCGACTGAACCGTCCGAATAGTAACGATGGTTTTTTTTTTTTTTTTTTTTTTTTTTTGTTTTCCTGTATGGGAAGTTTTGATATAGGCGTTTCGTTTTTTAGTTTTTTTAGATTAAACATACACTTCTTTTGAAAATTTGATCAAACATTTTTCTAAAATTTTGGTTATTAATTTCAATTTTTCACATAAGTTCAATTTTGTTTAGAATTTAAGTTTTTCATGAATTATGCTGAACATTTCGTTTTTTTTTTCTTTTCCTATTATCCCTATATTTATGCATTTATTATCCATCTCTATGCATTTTTTTATTGTTTGTTATAATTTTTATTTTTTTTTGTGAATATAGTAGAATATTTATAAAAAAATGTCAGATTTTATTATTTAGAGACCCAACACATAATAAAAATTTCTTTGATTATATAGTTACGTCTAGTTACCTATAATATGGACACATGTAGTTTTATAGTGGATTTGATATTTTGTATTTCAGTACATTTGGGATGTAAATGTACCAAAAAGGGTTATCTAATAGAGACATTTGGGATCTTTTGTTCATTTGGTCTTTTGGTACATTTGGAATCTAAACGTACCAAAAGGGTTACCTGACAATGGGCACATTTGGTTTTTTTGTACATTTGAAATCTAAATGTACCAAAAGGGTTACATAACAATAGGTACATTTGGTTTTATGGTACATTTAGTTTCTTGGTACATTTGAAATATAAACGTACTAAAAGTCGATATTTTTGTTCTTAAATGTATCATAAGTTTTAAGTATATTTTTTATATATCTACACGTGAAAAAAATATATATTAAATGCATTTAAATTAATGACATGGAAATTAAATAAAAAGAAAATTATTGAGGTGGCAATTGATCAGAGCATCTTAATCAAATCTTTAAAAGGGATGAATATTTAATCTAACAACTATAAAAAAGATGTAGGGCATTCTAATTTTTTTATTTTTTATTTTTAACTTTCGATGGTGAAACCGAACCGTACCGATCACAATCGGTCTAACAAACGGTTCTCCGAAGGTTAACCGAACCGCATTGCACCTGAATTCTTTTCTTCACCCAACAAAAAAAAAAATCCAAAAGAGAGCAGAGCACCCAGAAGTAGAGAAAAAAAGAGAGGGAGAGAGGAGAGAGGAGAGAGCACAACACCCAGAAAGAGAAAAGAGAGAATTAAGACAGAGGGAAAGGCTTAAGCACGCAGGAGAGATGAGGTAAAAAAAAAAGAAAGGAGAAAAGGAGATGCATAGCAAGCAGGAGAGGAGAAAAAAAAAGAGAGAGAGAAAGAAGAGCACTGCAGGCAGAATGAAGGAGAACAGGATTTAGATAACATATGGATTCAAATTATGGAAATTCTAGGAATCTTCATATTTTAACAGTTTAGTACGGTCAGAAATTATTTTTAAATTTTTTATTTAAAAATAAACAAAAATAATAATTAACAAAAAATAAATAATAAACGTTTAAGATATAAAAATTCTTAAATTTCCTGCAAAAGAGGATCCTCATCCGCAGAACAGAGTGAAGACAAAGAAATGAAGTGAATTAACAATTGAAAAGGACAATAGATGGAGGGGAGACGAAAGAACCCGTGCGTTCTAGAGGGTTGGTGGAGTGGTTTTTTATTTTAAAATTGTTGATTAATAATAAATATTGTATTGTGAAAAGGAAATGAATTTTTTAATAAAAAAAGAAGGAATCCAATGGACAAAAGAAAATAACCCGTGGACCAATTGAAAAATTTATATATAGTGTGTCAGCTGTACTGAGTATAGTAAAAAATTTATGGAGAAAGTGTGCCCCATTTTGAGTGGGACCAATTGAAAATTCAACGCCTACCCAGGCGGCTAATGTCCTATTATTGCGCGCGACTTCCGGGTAATTGGATTTTCACCAGGCTAACCTCACCCGCACACTGCACTAAACCCCAATCACCTCGCGACGCGTAACCTCATTTTATTTTCCGGCGAGTTTTTATTTTTAAAATTCTAAAAGAAACTAGACGCTAATAGGACGGTTGACTAGAGTCTTGTCTAGGCGGATTAAACGAATTTAACTAAATTTACAATATTTCATATGAATAAGTGTCTGCTTATACTTA
This sequence comes from Pyrus communis, assembly GCF_963583255.1. Lineage (NCBI taxonomy): Eukaryota > Viridiplantae > Streptophyta > Magnoliopsida > Rosales > Rosaceae > Pyrus > Pyrus communis. The sequence continues at coordinate 6,135,642 of NC_084803.1, forward strand.
AAAAATATATAATTTTATCATAAACTACAAAATAAAATGACATATGTATTATAAAGTATTGGAATATCATGAAAATATGGAAACAAGGATATCATGTGTGTTCATTTTAGTATGCAACAAATATCTTACAATTTATTGAAAAAAATAAAATGCAAAATAAAAGTTATCTATTTTCCATCTAAGTGGATCGCGGTCTAGACAGGTCTGGACGGACTAGGCGGGCGCCTCAGCAGTTCTAGGCGTCATTTCTTAATTTTCAAACGCCTATCATTAATCAGGACGGTGACCAGCCAACTAACTTAGAACGGAGCCTAGACAACGCTGGGCGATAATTTTTAAAACAGTGCTTTTTCTAATTGGACGAGCTCGCGATCCAAATAGTCACCGGCCGTGGCGGAGGATTCTAAGTCGCGTCGCAAAACGACTCAGTTTCTTCTTTTCCTCAGCAATTTTCAGTTTCAAAATGCTCTGAGAAATGAATTTTGAGAGGTTTTATGAATTGGGACTGGAGGTGGAGTACATTTATCTGATTAATTTTGTTCCTTGGAATTATGGATTGTAATTTGTTGATTACCTGTAGTTTAATATTTAATTTGCGGATCAAGTTTTGGGTGATGAATTTTATGTGAATTTTGAGAGGTATTAGAATTGGGTTTTGAATTTCAGTCAGAGAAATGAATTTTCATGAGAATTTGTGGTTGGTAGGAGTGACGTGAATTTAGTAAAAGTTGTTTGAAGCTACATCCCTGAATTTCCATGGAAATATGCCTTACCTGGAGAGACTCGATTTCTCTGCTCATTCTTCCTTTGTTCTTTCTCCCAAACGGCACTAAAAAAACACTTGAAATGCTCGAAATCGAACTAATATAGATGTTGTTTCTACTCACAAAGTAACTAAATAAACAATTAAGCATTAAACATCTTTATTGGTCTGATAAAATTAAAAAAACTGAAAAATCAAAGCTGTATCAGAGCTCAGCTAATTGAAACTTAGATTCCAAAACATAAACACAATATTATAAATGGAAAGAATTACAAACACTTCCCATTTGAAAAACCAAAGGATCTCTAACTTTAGTAACATCTGTTTGGATGGCGAGAAAACCGAGGGAAAAAATCGAATCGACAAACACTTGAAAAATCACAAATTTCACCCAATAAACCTTAGGATTTGCAGAAGACGATAGAAATGTACCTGGGGAGAGCGCGCTATCTGAAGTGAACAAGCCGGGCCATACGCCTGGCCCATATTCCAATCTTGGAGTTTCAGCTCGAATCTGGGAGAAAATTAGGGCAAGAAAGATCGAGGGAATGGCGAGCTTGGAGGGCACCATGGGAGCACGCAATCACAGCCAATGAAACCCTCACAGCAACAGTTTTTCGAGTTTTTTCTTTTTTCAGTTTGAGTTCAATTTCTTCCGACTACGAGTATTAAATAAGGAAATTTTATATGAAGCACGGAACATTTTTTGACATTCAACTTATCCTCTATACGCATATTATTTTTAAGAAAAAATTAGTATTTGGTTTCTAGTTTTTAATATTTATTGATTAAGACCTTATTAGTTTTTAAATTTTAATTAAATTCCCTATCATTAATATATTAATGAATTACATGTAAGTTACATTATTTTTATAATAAAAATTAGTAATTGATTTAGAGTTTTAATACTCACACCCTTATTAAACTCCTATTTAATTTCAATTCAAACATTTCCAAAATATAAAACATAAAATTAGAATAAGTTTGTACCCATTATATATTTTATTAAAAAAATGATATGTACCCATTCTTAAATATACCAATTTGTTACATGAAAAATGTACCCTTTTTTTAACATAAAATGTACCCATTTTTTATATAAAATTCATTCAATATTTTCTCTAATCCATTTTTTAAACTTATATGAGCACCTTCTATTTCGTTGATTTAAGAATGTATCAATGTCAAGTTTAATAGAAGAAATGCTTAATACTTATTAAGCCTAATATCTGGTGTTTTTTTTTTTTTTTTTTTTTTTTTTTTTTTGAAAAATGTACCCATGTTTTGATACAATAATATTTTGTTTAGTTTTTTTATGAACGTACCCATGTATACACATAATATATTGGAGAGTATAATTTATCTTTTAATATTTTTAATCCCATAAATTATGGGTTTTATTTAAAATTTCATTAATATAAATAACTACAAATTTCATTTTTAGTTTAAAAATAAAATAACCTACATAGAAATATATTATTACATTAATGTCAGGAACTTTGACCAAAAACTAAAAATCACAAAGGTTTTAGTAAAAAAAACATTGATAATTAGGGACCGCATCCAAAATTTTCCTATTTTTAATTAAATAACTAATATCGCTTTGAACCCAAATTCATTACCTAAACTACTCTCCCAAGCCATTTTGATTTCAAAATGTAAAGTTATCTTTACACCCATAAATTCTCAAATTGAATAATTTTGTTTTCAAAGAGACTCGAAAGTCAAAATGGTTCTTTGTCCCTCCTCCCACCGTGAGCTCTTCAGCTACTAGTCACAATTCCAATCCATTTCCAAATTATTCAATTATTTTTGTGGCAATTGTCAATACATCTAACAAAGTGCTATACGATACTTCTTGTAAATATACTCTAACATTGGAGAAAAAATAGTTGTTTAAAACAAACATTCATTTCACATGGTAACAATTTTTGTAATTTATACTCGTATTTTTCTAATCAAAACCTTGATTTTTGAATATACTTGAATCTTCTGAGGATTAAAGTATTTGTGAGCATAACTAGTACAGTGCCTGTTATTTTGGGCCCTAAACAACGCTTCGAAATTGTTTTGTCTATAATCTAATTGACGTGGAGACTTTCCTTTAAACAAAGATTAAAAAATTTCTAATTCATACAAAGGGTTTCGTATATATCCCAAAAACTTGGTGTTTGCAATAATTTTTTAATACTTCCTCTTTGGCGGTGCAGAAAGTTTAAACTATGACCAGTTTGGGATTGACGGAAAAAAAAAAATGAAACCCAAGTACTCATAAGTCGGAGTCATAAGTCATAACTTAGTTGGAGGATTCAAAACTTCACCACCACCTATCGATAAAAAAACTTGTTTGTCTCTATAAGAGCTTTTAGGGTTTTAGTGAGAATGAACGTAGGATAAATAAGGAGCAATGGTAGGGTTTAATTATAGTGTGTGGGTTTTTTGATAAATTAAAGTTTTATTATTAATTTCATCTTGTACTTGATGGTAATTATGTCACATCCCGGCCCGGGGCGGATCACTTCCCGGGCCCGTTCCACCACCTAGCACGATATTGTCCGCTTTGGGCTTACCATTCCCTCACGGTTTTGTTTTTGGGAACTCACGAGCAACTTCCCAGTGGGTCACCCATCATGGGATTGCTCTAGCCCCCTTCTTGCTTAACTTCGGAGTTCCTACGGAACCCGAAGCCAGTGAGCTCCCAAAAGGCCTCGTGCTAGGTAGGGATTGGAATATACATTTAAGGATCACTCCCCTGGGCGATGTGGGATGTCACAATCCACCCCCCTTAGGGGCCCGACGTCCTCGTCGGCACATTTCCGGCCAGGGATTGGCTCTGATACCAATTGTCACATCCCGGCCCGGGGCGGATCACTTCCCGGGCCCGCTCCACCACCGTAGCACGATATTGTCCGCTTTGGGCTTACCATTCCCTCACGGTTTTGTTTTTGGAAACTCACGAGCAACTTCCCAGTGGGTCACCCATCATGGGATTGCTCTAGCCCCCTTCTCGCTTAACTTCGGAGTTCCTACGGAACCCGAAGCCAGTGAGCTCCCAAAAGGCCTCGTGCTAGGTAGGGATTGGAATATACATTTAAGGATCACTCCCCTGGGCGATGTGGGATGTCACAAATTATGCAATAGGATAAAAAACACAACATTTAAAATTTAACTTAGTGTAGAAAGAGGTAATTATAGTGTGTGGGTTTTTTGATAAATTAAAGTTGTATTATTAATTTCATCTTGTACTTGATAGTCATTATGCAATAGGATAAAAAACACAACTAATATTTAAAACTTAACTTAGTGTATAAAGAGGTTACACGAATTTAAATAAAATTTTCTTATTAAATATTGTTTTTTTTTGTCAAACCTATTAAATATCGTTTTGGTACCAAAAAATATCTTGTATTACCAACAATAATTTATACTAGTAAAGCATTTATGATACCAACAATTTTTTTTTTTTTTTTTTTTTTGCTAAAATTTCAAAAATATTAAATTAAATAGTTAGGATTAATCAGTAGTTTCAACACAACTGACTTCATGGATATGACTTTCACTTGTTGGTTTGAATAAAAAAATAGAAAAATATTTTATTATTATCAATAAAAAGGAAAATATTTCATTCTACTTCAAAACAAAAGTATTGTTAAAAAAAAAAAAAGTATATCTAAACTACTTATTAATAAAATTATGTTTGTCAACTATAACTCTATACAATTAATATTCTAACCCTCTCATCAAAGCTAAACAAAGTTTAAAGACATGGTAATTTAGTAATTACATACCACTCAAATTTTCAATTTTTTACACGAACCTTACAGCCAGATAAAGGTAACATATCCTATTTAAAAAATAAATAAATAATGGAGTAGGCTTTTCTCTTTAAACCCACGTCTTCCACTTTAAAGAAATGGAAGTGCTGGTGAATTATAAAGAGAACCAAGTGTTTCAGAAACATTTGCATTTTAATTTGGAAAGATAAACTTTTAGGTAATTCTATATCAAATTAGAGGACGATTATTATATTCAATGAATGGAATTCAAAAAGAATTCTATGTTGATGGCATGCTTGAAACAACAATAAAATATCATAAAAAATTCCATTATTTGTTTTCGCAAGAGCATGAATCAAAGTATATTTTGTTGAAAAAAATCGAGATAGAAAATAGAATTTTTGTTGCAATACTTTCAATAAAGATAATCAGAAGAGAATCCTCATCTGTTGTCGGCGAAGAAGGATTCATGTTTATAAAATGCCCAAACCCAAAACCATAAACTTTCCAACACGTGTAATCTTTCAGCCACTCAAAAAAGCTTCACGGAAAGGTTACTATTATGAATACTAACATATGCTCACATCCAAAGTGTGTGTAAATATAAAAATTATATACACACACATATGGAAAAGAGAGAACTTGGAGAAAGACAGAGAAAATGTGGGTTTTTTATTTTTTATTTTTTTTCTTCAGATTAGAGGTATGTTAGAATGACATGTAGGTGAGACTTGAAAAAAGAAGAAGCAATATTTGGTTTGTGTGAAATTACATTAATGCACATGATTTTATTTTGTGATAGAAGACTAAATTGTTTTTTCACTCTCTTTTAGTTGACAAAGAAAGTTTTATTATTATGTAGTTTAGATTATCACATTCCATCAATATGTGCACAACTTGAGAACTGGTTGACTGTTATAGTTTGTTTAAATTAATCTAACACTACTACGTTTAATTTTTGGAAAATTAGCAATAATAGAATGATTTCATTATGTGTGATATTATATACACACTGTTTTTTACTTTCTACACTTACTATGTTAATTTATGTTCTTAAATTATTTTCAATTCATTCAATTCGAAGGTAAAAGTTTGAGAAGAGCGTAAAATGTTAAAAAAAATGTATGGATAACCATTCCATTATTGTCTAGGGAAAATCTGTTGACTGGATTTGCTCTCATCGCTCTCATCCCCAGAGGCAAGTAAGCTCATCTGCGTGCAATTATTATTGCACTATAAGTGAGGGAATATTTTTTTTCTTGTGTAATCCGAGTGTTTTAAATGCTTCTCTCACTAACATTACCAGTTATGAAAAGGCTAAATTAATCACAGTAAGGGAGACAAATCTGGCTAGCATAATATCTATACTCTTTCAAATCCAGGTCCTGCCTGACTCACTACATTAATTGGAGAGCTAGAGTCAATCACTTTTGTTTATGTTAAGGAAAGATAAGGGTAGGTAGCCCCATGGATCACGACATTATTTAATATATGGCCTATTCAACACGTTATGCAAAAACATATTGAAGAAGAAATGCTTATATATAGCCAGCCTATCATTGTGCTACTGTTTAAAAGAAAATTTATTTTTTAGCTACCAGAGGAGCAAGTAATATTGTCAAAACACCACTCCATAATAAAATGAAAGATCATTATTGAATGATAGTTTGGTTGTTTACATTGAGTAAGATATTTTTGTTTTTATTAATAATAAGTCTATTATACGACATTTTCATAAGATGAAAACTCTTCAGCAATAATTGTAACTTGTCTATATTGTAACATTATGAATGACATGAATATTGTAAACTATCTAAAAGGATTTGGTTACCTACATTTTTCTAGGACCTTTTGCCATTTTAAATTTCGCCTCTCTCCTGATTATTTCTAGCTTTGCCACTGAACTCATGCATTACTTTTCTGCACCAAATAAGGCTAGGGTATTGCTAGGGAGATCAAATTTTTAGGAGTAGGATTCTCTCCCCTTCTATTCTCATCTTCTTCCCTCCCCTCCTCTCACATTTTGCTTTTTGTCTTTTTGTCCCTATAAAAAAAATCAATATAAGATGTTAACTTGGCTTAATCGTAACCATTCAATTAGGAAGGGAGGGAAGAGGAGAGAATTCGTAACCATTCAATTAGGAAGGAAGGGAAGATGAGAGAATCCTTCTTCAAATTTCTAACCCAATTTGCAAACCAAACGATATATTGCTAATAAAAATAAAGTACGTTAATCAATACTTATTGACCTAATTGTGAGGATAAATAAGTCTAAATGTGAGGACAAATTACTTTAGTCTAAAAGAAGTTTCAATCCACCGTGAAAGATTTCAAACTTTCATACGTAACAACTCGCTACTGGTGCAGTGCTTCTGTTCTTCAATATTGGCCTCATGGGCCCCAATTGTATATGTTTGTTAAATGAAATTTCGTGACCATTATTGCCAGATGACGTAATCTTGGTGATGTCCACTCTGTTATTGGTTGTTGTCGCTACTGGTGCAATATACTTCTGTTCTTCAATTATTGGCATCATGGGCCCTAATTATATATGTTTGTTAAATGAAAGTTCATGACCATTATTGCCAGATGACGTAACCTTGGTGATGTCACTCTGTTGTTGGCCTCATGGCCCCCAATTATATATGTTTGTTAAATGAATGTTATTGGTTGTTGTCGCTACTGGTGCAGTATACTTCTGTTCTTCAATTATCGGCCTTATGGGCCCCAATTATGTGACATCCCACGTCGAACAATGGAGATAGGGTGATGTACCTTATATGTACATGCCCATCTCCATATAGCATGAGGTATTTTGGAAACTTAATAGCTTCGAATTCCATTAGAACTCCGAAGTTAAGCGAGTTCGGACGAGAACATTCCCAGGATGGATGATCCACTGGAAAGTTCTCGTCTGAAATCCTAGAAACAAAACCGTGAAGGCATGGTCGGGGCCCAAAAGGGATAATATCGTGCTACGGCGGAGTTGAGACTGGGATGTAACAAAATGATATCAGAGGCACTCTGCCGTGTGGTGCAAGTGTGCCGACGAGGAAGTCGGGCCCCTAAAGGGGGTGGATTGTGACATCCCATATCGACCAACAGAGAGGAGGTGATGTGCCTTATATGTACATGTCCACCTCTATATATTGATCACGAGGCCTTTTGGGAACTCAATGGCTTCGAATTCCATTCGAACTCTGAAGTTGAGCGAGTTTGGATGAGGGTATTCCCAGGATGGGTGACCCACTGAAAAGTTCTCGTCTGAGATCCCAGAAACAAAACTGTGAGGGCGTGGTCGGGACCTAAAGCGGAAAATATCATGCTACGACGGAGTCGAGACTAGGATGTGACAAGTTATATATGTTTGTTAAATGAAAGTTCTTGACCATTGTTACCAGATGACGTAACCTTGGTGATGTCACTCTGTTATTGGTTGTTGTCACCAGCCAAAGGTTAATAAGTATTCATCTTACTAGTTACGAATCTCACATAAGTGAGATTAAAAATTTCCAAAAGCACATTAAAATTAACAAAACAGTTTAAATATAGAGAAATTTTATTCAAACCCATATAATCTATCTCTACATCCAATATAAACTTTAAATATGAATTATCTTTTTAACTCTATTACATAATTACCATTAAGTACAAGATAAAATTAATAATATAACTTAAATTTACCAATAAGCCCACACCCAATAATTTAGCATCACGCAATCTTAAGATCAAACCCTAAGACTGGAGATAAAACAAAAAGTGTACTGAAATTAAAGAAATTCAGTTTTTGATGATTGGAAGTATACTGGCGATCTCGTATGCTTGAAATTAATGAAGTTGGGATGGGTTTGCTGGTGAATTAAGACAACCTTCTTGTCCTACCCAGAAGCTAACTTGGCGATCTCGTGAGCTTGGAGAGTTTTAGTGCTATGACAAGGTAGGAGGGAATTCGTTTACCTGCTAATACATGAATTTCAGGCTGTGCTTGAATGAGGATGAACTAGTGACCATCTTTGCTACTCAATTTGCATTATACTTCCAATCCTCAGAAACACAATTTCATTAATTTCCGTATACTTCCAAAAAGTTTTACTGCAGTATACTTTCAATGTTCAAAAACGTAGTTTATTGCGGTATACTTCCAATAAACCATATTCATTTCATATTTCAAGGTGAAAAGTTGTAAAACATTCATGAATATTGATTTTGGATTTTTAATGTTTAAATGGGTGTAAAGATAAATTTACATATCGAATTTGGTTTATAAGGGTACGTACTTTAGATAGTAAATTTGGATTTAAGAGATACTGATAGTTTAATTAAAAATAATATGGGTGTAGAGAGTAAGTTGGGTGCAGAAAGAAGTTATATGGGTTCAAATAAATTTCCCTTAAAAATATTAGCATATTAAAAATTTCATAATAATCAATTTACAAGTGTGAAAAAATATTTAAAAAAAATAAGCAAACGTAAAATTGTGTTTGGTAAATGAAAAATAAAAGTGTTTTTTTTCTTTTTCAAAATCATGGGTGTAAAATAGCAAAAAGCAAAAGCAGCTCTGTTCATGCTTTTAAAAACTTTTTTTTTTTTTTTATAAGAGGCAGATGAACAATTTCAATTAATAAAAATGTCATATTGACAATCCTACCCTCGTCTTTTTTTTTTTGGCTAAAGCATTTTTAGTACTATAGTTTGTCAAACACTTGTTTTTTTTCATAATTATTTATTTTTATAGCACAACATAAACAATTTTAAAAAGCCACATCAATCTCAAACTAGCTCTCAGCCCATCTAGTAGATTGCACAATAAGTGAGAGAATTTTTTCTTCGCTTATAGTTTGAGTTGTTTAAATTTTTCTCTCATTAAGATTATCAGTTACGAGAAAGCTAAATTAATCGAGCATGATAAGCAAGATAAATCTAGCCAGCAAAGGTAAATTTATTGAGCATGGTAGCGCAATTTCGGGACCCTTCCAAATCCACGTTCTGCCAGACTCACTACATTAATTGTAGAGCTAGTATCTATCTTTCGTTTAAAGTCAAGGAAAAACAAGAGTAGGTAGCCCCATGAGTCACGGCATTAATAAAATATGCCCCATTAAACACGTCCAGATTGAGGCCTGGTAGTGTTTTTTTGCAAGCAGCCTCCCCTCTTGTCTTTTGTTTGACCTTTTAGTTGTGATGGCGGTGTTTTATCTGTATGTTTAAGATAACTAGTTAGTTGCTTAGTTTGCATCGACATCACATTTTTTTACAATTTTTATCTTTTTGGCTGTTTGATAATGTGGCCCAGTTTTGAGTATTTAATGGATATCACTTTTGACCAAAAAGAAAAAAGTTAAGGAAAAGGGTAGGTAGCTGCATGAATCACGACATTAATTTAATATGGCCAATTGCCATTAGACAGGTTCTGCAAAACCCTATTGAAGAAGAAATGCTTATATATAGTCAGCCTATCATTATGCTATTGTTAAAAGAAAATTTAAGTTTCAATTACCAGAGGAGAAGAGGCAAATTGATCGTACAAACTTGCTTGTTTTCCTGTATTCAAAGCAAGTGCGAAGTCACTTCAGTTTTTTTCTTTCATTTTCAATGATAAGTACGGTTATTAACATTTTAGGATATTATCACGTACTCATTACTCAAAAGAATAAATTTCACTTTAAACTGTGTTAGACGATTTATTGTTAGTACCAACAACAACTCACTTTTCAATTTATAATCTTTTTTTCTTTTTGCCTTTCATCTGGCTTGTTTATTCTCCATTGCTATGTTTGCACGTTCAGGGAAAGCTGCAGCTTTTTGTTAATATTTTTCAGTTGAATAGTTTGGTTGTGTATATACATATGTTTTGGTTTTATAAGTGCCTATTAAGTACAACCATGCACTGATATTGTCCTCAATCAACCACTTAGGCGTAATATATGACTGGTATCAAACTTATGGTGTGATTATTTGTTGCAGGCTTCGGACCCCATGGAGGAGAATTTGGGAAAAACAGTGATGCCAACCGGAAGTGAGGCTGAAATTGAAAGTGAAGAAGTTCGTGTAAGCGATTCTCATCTCCTAGTCAGTAAATGTAGTTGGGTTTGGGAGCACTTCATGAGATTAAGACTCTAGTAAGCGTCATGAGAAAGAGAAATCTTTATACACAATAGAACATATAGATGCTTCGGGTTTTGAATCAGTTTAAAGCATGTGGAAAGTATTACATGCATATACAATAGTAACTATTTATATGCATGTAGAAATTTATTTGCAACTTTATTTACAATAAAAAACAAAACAGGTGTCAAAAGCGGGGTTCATAACATTTTGCAATAGAGAAATTAGGTTTTCACCCCTTTTTTTCTAGTCGATTGATTAAAACCTAATATGTCACAACCCGTCCCGGAATTTTAATTCCGAGGACGTGAAGTTATGAAAATGCCCTTAAACGGGACTAAGGGGCGTAAAATATGTTGTAATTTGATGATTTGGGGATTGGGTAGGATCCCACCTCCCTCAAATCTCTCCCTCATTCCCGTGCCTTGTCTCTCTCTCTCCTCCCTCACAAATCTCTCATTCTCTGAGAGTTCTCTCTCTCTCTCCTTCGAACTCACACAGACCACCCACAAAACCACCCTAAAACTATACCAACGAAGGATCTAAGACCACCATCGTACTCCTGAAGACCACACGAACACGATGGTACCAATTTCAGGTGAGTTTCACTTCGGAAAACATGGATTTCAATTTCACTGTGCGTGTGCACTGTTCATGCACACGTAAAACTTGATGTTTTCTGGGATTTTGAAGCTTGTAGGAAGCTTGGTGAGGTCCTAAGGAAGCTCGGAGTGCTTCGTTTGAAGGATTTGGACATCGGGATCACGAACTGTAAGTTTGGCCGAATTTTCGTATTTTTGGAAAAGTTTGATTCCGTTGTTTTTAGGCCATAAAACTAGTCCAACGTGGTAGATTATGATTAGGGCTTCATTTTGGTATAAATTACGTGAAAAATGGACGTAGGAACACGGAGAACGACAAGTTCAAAGTTTGGCCGGAGCTGTCGGGGCTTTTTCCGGCGAAACCACGGCGAGTTAGGGGTCGAGACAGGTATGGATGTGTTCGTCTCGTCAATACCTTCAATTTGATATATAGTACGTTGAAAATGGTTAAGAAATGAAGAAGTTATGACACTTTGAAATTTACCCAGAAATTCCGGCAAAACACCATCTCCGGCGAAACCAGTCCGGCGACGCGAGGAAGAAGACGCGCGCGTGGGCAGCGCGTGAACAGTGCGCGTGGGGGCGCGTGAGAGCTCCAAATTGAGTTCTGAAAATTGTCACGCGTTCGTGACGTCGTGTAGATCACCGTGGTATATTCATACACCCAAATTGAGCAACGTATGAGAAAGTTATGGACGAATGTTTGGTGTATGTGCGTTAAATAACGTAAATTTGGTTACTTTTTGTATAGGTGAAAATATTACAGAGGAAGAATGTAACCAAGCTAGGGGAGGTTCAGGAACCTATGAGACGTCGATGTGATCAGTGAGTGGGCAGTTATTTTTCAGTATATATATATATATATACGTATGCTTGACGTATTTCCCAGAAAACATATTTTAAAAGAAATACGAATTAAATATCCTGTCATATATGCCTCATATTTTAATATGTGCATTACCATAATTATGCATACTGTTGCATGGTGCTGAGGAGGCCCATGTAAGCTACATTTGAAATACTATCATCACATGCATTGGTAGTGGCATACATTTATATATATGTGTATTTGGTGCTGTGGACGCACTGGTAAGTGCCAGGTAAGTGGTATTCATGTTTGTATTTCAGTAGTAGTTTGAGATGCTTAGAGAGCTCATAATCTGCACCCCCGGTGTTAGTGCTCCCGCCCAGAGAGGGGCAGAGTCCTTCACGTGTATGTTCACCAGCACCACACGCTCGCCTTGGATCCAAGTTAGGTGCAAGCCTTGTCGGACAGACCACATTAGGTGGTTCCGACTCGTAGGTGACCCGCGATTATTCGCACAGTCTTCACGTGATCGTAGCACTAGAGCGTATATATTACACCCAGTCCTGTCGTACAGACCACGTTAGGTGGTTCCGACTCGTGTGCAGATTTAGATGTTGAGTTGAGATTGGAGCTCTATATGCAGCGGTACATGTCACGTTAGGTGACTCCCGGCTGCCAGATTATATGTTATTGATGTGAATTATGCTTGAGCATTTACATTTATTATGAGATTCTAATGTGGCATATTCTCAAGCATGAATGACATATTCTCAAGCATGAATGGCATATTCTCAAGCATGAATGGCATATTTTGGAGCATGTTTGGCATATTTGTACATACGTATATATGTTTATTTTCTGGGAAATTATACTTGTTTTACGGCGAGGGGTTACAAAGTTTTGAGAAGTGTTTGGATTTGGAAAAGAATTGTTTTGCTGACCCACTCAACTTTGTTTTGCGCCCCTCCAGGTTCAAGAATTGCAAAGGTGTGGTGACTACGAGGAAATTCAACGGTGTTCTGACAGAATGGACCAAATAAGGACTCACCTTCGGGTGTTTCATTTTAGAAGTTGTATATTTTTAAAGCTTCCGAACTGTGTAAATGGTTACGTCACTCTCACGTGACGGCCAGCATGCCCTCCTTCGGGACGGGGTGTGTCAGTTGGTATCAGAGCCTAAGTTTCAATCTTGGACATCTTGATAAGTTCTAGTGAATTCTGTCAGAACTACACCGCCTCGTAGCAAACCACGTAGTTAGAGGAATTTAGTCTCCCTGATTTAGCTATTAGGGGAAACTATTATTTTGGTGATTCAGTATATTATCAAAAAGGGACATTTTAAGATGGGTTATGAGTTGAATTTGAATCACCTTATGAAATGATGAACCTGAGGGAGCAAAGTGATGGATTAACCGATTGGAAAAGATGTTTTGGATTATGCAAGTCAAATGAATCTTCCTTTTGACAGAAAGGTTGAGACGATTACCTGGTTTGAGTTATGAACTTGTATCCTGGTGGAAACAGGAGTATAACTCGTTGTCACCGAAGGAAACAGCCGATTGAGAATTGTTTAAGGACTTGTTTAAAGAAAAGAATTATTCTTTCGGCATCTTATGAGGGTAGAAAGCAAGAGTTTGTAAATGTGAGACAAGGAAAGCTGACGATCAATGAGTATTATAGAAAGTTCTCAGACTTGCCTCGTCCCATTTGAATATTGCTACTATTTTGATTGAAGTGTTATATTGTTTTAGGCTGGGTGGCATAAGGCAGTGGTATTTTGGGTGACCACTATCCATTGTAATTCTTACCAGGAGTATACAAGATGTTGTTGAGCCTTGAGAACTCTGAGAACATGTTCAGCGAGAGTAAAGAAGAATGATAAAAGAATGGGAATCAAAAGAGGACGATAAAGTTAATGATTCGTCATATCAAGAATATAGAAAGATTCGGAACTTCAAAAGAAGTGAAGCTAATTCTAGTTCTTTTGGCAAAGGTTTTAATGCCATTGACCAGAAGCGAAGTGATAGATGTATTGGTAATCCCAGATCTCAGAGACAAGGTGATTTTGGTAAAAGAAATGTACCTTTGTGTTGTAGGTACAATAATGGACACCTTTGAGAATGTAGGCAAGAAAGCATTGGACGCTTTACAAGTGGATAGATGGGACATAGAACTGCAAATTATGTCCAAAGCCAATAGAAGCCCTAGCAGTCTTCTTTGCCACAACTAGCGCCGATCCAGCAAGTTCCTGGATCTATTAATTATGGACAGTTAGGCCGTGGTGTATACGAGCGAAGTATTTACACTAATAGAGGTTGTGGGAGACGACAACAAGCCAGGGATGTGTTAACCACACATCACTGCAAGATACTCAGAATTATTTGGATTTGATTAGGGGTACGATAATTATTCTTAATGACTTAGCTAGAGTCTATTTGTTAATAATGTAGAAATTTTACGTTATTAATGTTATTGCCTTGAAAGTAGTAAATAAACGCGGTTGAGACGTGAGTATGTATTTCCTAATGAGTGGCAAAATAGTAATATTACACCTTCGAGAGTTGTTGCTTACTTATCGAGACAACGATGATTTATCAGTATTGCGGGCTGCAGACCGTAATATTAATAACTTATTCGTGGATTCGTTAAGCAAGTAAACCGATAGGTTATCCTATGTTAGTATCGTACTTTTTCAGAGTGCTCAGTATTAGTAGAGTATGTATTGATACCAGCTACTTTTGTTCCATTAGATTGTGGATTTCGATGTTATTCTAGAGCATATTATGTTATATACAGTGATGAGTTGCAGACCACGCGAGGTGGTACTGAATGTGTGCAAGATATACAGGATATGATGAGTTAATTATGAGTTATATATGCAGCCGAGGGCTGAGTTGATTAGAATGAAAGAGTATGAGCTATGTTTATAGCTGAATGTTGAATTGATTATATGTTATTTTCCATCGGTCTGGATGACTAGAGATTACTTTTGTAAGTATGCAAAGTGAAGTGAGGCAGACCGTTAATTATGCTGTGAGAGCAAAGAGATTATTATCAAAAGGCTGCCAAAGACACTTATCTCATGTGGTGCTAAATGATGTCACTTCTAGTAGTGTGGAAGAAGTGGGAGTAGTCAAACATTTACCTGACATTTTCCCTGAGAATTTACCTGGATTGCCGCCAGTTAAAGATGTAGAGTTCACTATGGATTTGTCTCCAGGTACAAACCATATATTATAGAATGTTGCCTTTTGAACTAAGAGAATTAGAAATTGGTTGATAAAGGTTTTTATTCAACCTAGTACATTACGTTGGGGGAACCCCAGTTTATTGGTGAGAAAGAAAATGGACGTTAAGGTTGTGCTTTGATTATAAGCAGTTGAATCGAGTAACAAGTGAAAACCGTTATCCATTACCTCACATTGATGGTTGTTTGATCAGCTTCGAGATGGTTGTATATTTTCTAAGATTGACTTGAGGTCTGGATATTATTAGTTGAAGATTATCAGTGAGGATGCCCTTATTATAACTTTCAGGACTCGTTAAGGTCATTTCAAGTTTGGTGATGCCATTCGGAGTGACGAATGCATCTACTACCTTATGAATTTGATGAATAAAGTATTCCAATGATATCTAGACCGATTTGTTGTTATTGCTATTGAAAAGATTGATAAGACTAGAGCAAAGTATGCTAAACATCTTAAATCGGTATTGCAAAGATCGAGGGAACGTCGATTATATACTAAGTTTAGCAAATGCTAAAGTTAAATGAATCAAGTGGCATTCTAAGATTTGCTATATCTGCTGAAGGTATTCAAGTGAATCCTTAAAAGGCAGCAGGAATTGAGAAATTAGAATAACCACGAGCCGTAATTGAGATTCGGAATTTCTTAGCTTACCAGACTATCTCGGATGGTTGTGAAAGATTTTTCAGTCATTGCTTTGTCATTGACGAGACTGTTGAGAAAGAGGTTATGTATGAGTGGGAAGGAAATTGTGAGCAAAGAATTTAACAACTGAAGTATTTCCTCACTCATGCACGTATTTTAGTATTCCCAGAGAATAGTGGTAATCATAAGTTTTTAGTGATGTTTCTTGAATGGTATTGGATCCATGTTGATGCAAATGTTAGGGTGATTACATACGTTTCACGATAAAAGGAACCTCATGAAATGAATTACCCTACTGGTGATTTGGAAGTCATGATTACCATTCTTGCTGTGAAGTTATGAAGACATTATATTCGGTAAGAATGCAAGATTTTTACGAATCCAAAAAGTCTCCAATATCCATTACTTGGAAGGATTTTGATATGAGACAGCGAAGATGGATTGAATTGTTTAATGAACATAATTGTACGACCAGGGTGATCGTAAAATTGTTCTAGCTGATGCACTTGGTGAAAAGACTGTGGTAAGAGTTAATGTCTGGCACACTTGCCAAGATTGTCTTCTTATGGATTGGAAATCAACTGAAGTAAAGTTGAGAATGGAAGATTGAGAAGAAGTTGTAATTGTTAATTTTCAAGTTAAGTCTTTTTAGTAAGGTCATACTCAAGACTCAAATGGTTAACAAAGAAAATTAAGAATTAACCAAGGCAAAGAAAGAAGGGAAAAAGAGAGATTGCTGAGTTCGAGAATAGGATGGTTATGATTGAACTTGAAGTGATAGTTGATCAATGTACTAAGTTAGTACATTTACTCCAGTGTTGAGTAACGACCACAGTGCAACAATACTTATATATGTTTTATGGAGAAGAGATTTGGGTTACGGAACTGCTGAGTTCTTAAGTATGTTGGTTGCGCAGTTTCCGATGTAACGCCATAAGGACCATGAAATGTGTCGATTTTTGCTGATTTGTGGAAGAAATGCTTCTGGATAGAGAAGATTTGATCACGAAAGAGTTTTGGTAGGCCCTGAAACTATGGATGAGTCTTCTCAAAGTATTCAGGTGATTAAGTTTAACCTGAGAGTAGCCAGGAATGGCAAAAGAGATTAATAGTTGAACATGTCACTAATCGAGTGTTTAACGTAGATGATCTTATAATTTTGAAGTTTTCACTTTAGAAAAGTATGATTCGGCTGGGAAAGGAAAGCAAATTAAGTCCTAAGTACCTCGGACTTTATGTGATCATCGAAGAGTAGGTGAAGTTGCTTGAATTACTTCCAGAGTTATTGTAAGAGCATGATGTGTTTCACGATTCAACATTTTTAGAAATTTCATCACGAAAAGAAATAGTGAGATTTGGAAAGGAGACAAATTAAGTCTTAAACACATCAGACCGTTTTTGACCACTAAAAGAATCGATGAAGTTGCATACAATTGGTGATGTCTTCAGAATCGGCTAAGGTGCATAATGTATTATATTTCGATTCGTTGTCACTAGGTGGCAGATTCGTCACATGGAGTTCCGGTGCAACTGTTGAGAATTAATCCAGATTAAACTGATTGAGGAACCAAGGACGACTTTGGATTGGAAAAAGAATGTATTGAGAATTAAGACAGTGTAATTGGTAAAGAATTTGTGAAGAAAGCATTCAGTGGAAGAAATTACGTGGGAGAATCAGATGAGAGAGATTTATCCGAAGCTATTGTATGAGTTTAGATGATTAAGTTGGTTGTTGGAATTTCGGGGACGAAATTCTATAAGGAGGGAAGGTTGTCACAACCCGTCCCGGAATTTTAATTCCGAGGACGTGAAGTTATGAAAATGCCCTTAAACGGGACTAAGGGGCGTAAAATATGTTGTAATTTGATGATTTGGGGATTGGGTAGGATCCCACCTCCCTCAAATCTCTCCCTCATTCCCGTGCCTTGTCTCTCTCTCTCCTCCCTCACAAATCTCTCATTCTCTGAGAGTTCTCTCTCTCTCTCCTTCGAACTCACACAGACCACCCACAAAACCACCCTAAAACTATACCAACGAAGGATCTAAGACCACCATCGTACTCCTGAAGACCACACGAACACGATGGTACCAATTTCAGGTGAGTTTCACTTCGGAAAACATGGATTTCAATTTCACTGTGCGTGTGCACTGTTCATGCACACGTAAAACTTGATGTTTTCTGGGATTTTGAAGCTTGTAGGAAGCTTGGTGAGGTCCTAAGGAAGCTCGGAGTGCTTCGTTTGAAGGATTTGGACATCGGGATCACGAACTGTAAGTTTGGCCGAATTTTCGTATTTTTGGAAAAGTTTGATTCCGTTGTTTTTAGGCCATAAAACTAGTCCAACGTGGTAGATTATGATTAGGGCTTCATTTTGGTATAAATTACGTGAAAAATGGACGTAGGAACACGGAGAACGACAAGTTCAAAGTTTGGCCGGAGCTGTCGGGGCTTTTTCCGGCGAAACCACGGCGAGTTAGGGGTCGAGACAGGTATGGATGTGTTCGTCTCGTCAATACCTTCAATTTGATATATAGTACGTTGAAAATGGTTAAGAAATGAAGAAGTTATGACACTTTGAAATTTACCCAGAAATTCCGGCAAAACACCATCTCCGGCGAAACCAGTCCGGCGACGCGAGGAAGAAGACGCGCGCGTGGGCAGCGCGTGAACAGTGCGCGTGGGGGCGCGTGAGAGCTCCAAATTGAGTTCTGAAAATTGTCACGCGTTCGTGACGTCGTGTAGATCACCGTGGTATATTCATACACCCAAATTGAGCAACGTATGAGAAAGTTATGGACGAATGTTTGGTGTATGTGCGTTAAATAACGTAAATTTGGTTACTTTTTGTATAGGTGAAAATATTACAGAGGAAGAATGTAACCAAGCTAGGGGAGGTTCAGGAACCTATGAGACGTCGATGTGATCAGTGAGTGGGCAGTTATTTTTCAGTATATATATATATATATATATACGTATGCTTGACGTATTTCCCAGAAAACGTATTTTAAAAGAAATACGAATTAAATATCCTGTCATATATGCCTCATATTTTAATATGTGCATTACCATAATTATGCATACTGTTGCATGGTGCTGAGGAGGCCCATGTAAGCTACATTTGAAATACTATCATCACATGCATTGGTAGTGGCATACATTTATATATATGTGTATTTGGTGCTGTGGACGCACTGGTAAGTGCCAGGTAAGTGGTATTCATGTTTGTATTTCAGTAGTAGTTTGAGATGCTTAGAGAGCTCATAATCTGCACCCCCGGTGTTAGTGCTCCCGCCCAGAGAGGGGCAGAGTCCTTCACGTGTATGTTCACCAGCACCACACGCTCGCCTTGGATCCAAGTTAGGTGCAAGCCTTGTCGGACAGACCACATTAGGTGGTTCCGACTCGTAGGTGACCCGCGATTATTCGCACAGTCTTCACGTGATCGTAGCACTAGAGCGTATATATTACACCCAGTCCTGTCGTACAGACCACGTTAGGTGGTTCCGACTCGTGTGCAGATTTAGATGTTGAGTTGAGATTGGAGCTCTATATGCAGCGGTACATGTCACGTTAGGTGACTCCCGGCTGCCAGATTATATGTTATTGATGTGAATTATGCTTGAGCATTTACATTTATTATGAGATTCTAATGTGGCATATTCTCAAGCATGAATGACATATTCTCAAGCATGAATGGCATATTCTCAAGCATGAATGGCATATTTTGGAGCATGTTTGGCATATTTGTACATACGTATATATGTTTATTTTCTGGGAAATTATACTTGTTTTACGGCGAGGGGTTACAAAGTTTTGAGAAGTGTTTGGATTTGGAAAAGAATTGTTTTGCTGACCCACTCAACTTTGTTTTGCGCCCCTCCAGGTTCAAGAATTGCAAAGGTGTGGTGACTACGAGGAAATTCAACGGTGTTCTGACAGAATGGACCAAATAAGGACTCACCTTCGGGTGTTTCATTTTAGAAGTTGTATATTTTTAAAGCTTCCGAACTGTGTAAATGGTTACGTCACTCTCACGTGACGGCCAGCATGCCCTCCTTCGGGACGGGGTGTGTCATAATATCTTTTCAACTTTTGATCAAGGTCGTTAGGTTGTAATGAACGTCATTATTTCAATAATAAAATATTTACATGTCAAGCTAATTAAGTTTTATTTCTAAATATATTCATTTAGTGTTAGAAACATTACATTTGGAATATTTATTTTTATGGCTAAACTTTGTATCATATATTTCTATTTCTTGTACCCATTTTTAATTTGCGATCTTTTTTTTTTTTTTTTTTTTTTTTAAATTTGTACCGATTTTCTTTACATTTTTTATTTGTACCCCATATTTTTAAAATTTTCATTTGTACTCATAATTTTTTTTTTACCTATTTATTTATAATGTACTCATATTTCTTTAAAAATGTATCACTTGTTATATGTAAGATGTACGCATTTTTAAATGCATAATCTATTTTTTTATTAATCGAAATTGTATCCATTGTTGTTTATATAAAATGTACACATCGTTTTCTACTTTTCTATATAAAATGTACCAATTTTTTTTTTTTGGTATAAAATGTACCCACATTTTTTAATTAATAATTACGTACATCATTGTACTCATATAATTATACGGATACATTCTTTATTGGTTACATATTAAAACAATTTTCTTTTGGGACAATGTTGAAATGGTACCCATAGATAATTATAGATGGCCAATGTACATGTATATTCTTTTGACATGTAACAACTATTTTATCTTTCATAACAATGTTTTCTTATGGTCATATGTTGGATACATTCTTTTGGCACTTTATATATATATATGCATGCGTACATGTACTTGAAATTTATTAATATACATTTTCAAAAGGAATTATATTGTTGTATTGTTTGTTTATTCAATCAAATTTTTGAAAACTTTTCCATATTTTTTGTTGGCCGTTTTTTATTATAGCTCATTAGATTTGAATTTTTTTTTTGAACAACATTAGACGTGAGATTTTAAATACCATAAAATCTCAAGTTTTATTGCTGACATGGAAATACATTAATACTAATATGCTGAGGTGTACAAAGTCAAAGAAGTTTGATCAAAAATTAAAAACCACTGAAGTTTTAGTCAATAATTATTATAATTATTAATACTACATCCTAAGCTAATTATAATTATTAAAATACAAAGTTTGGTGGATAGCAGTTGGAAAGCAATTCAATTCCAGTTGCATTAGTGGAAAGGGTTTAAACAAAAAAGTATAACTAAAAGGCTAAATTAATCAAGCACAATAAGTGGCAAGTGGCCCTTTACCAAAGTAATGGAAAGATGTTGAGTCCTTATATGACGGTATGAGTTCAAATTCTATCGGTGGCTAATGTAACAAAATTTATCATTTGACCAAAAAAAAAAAAAAAAAAAAATCAAGCACAATAAGTGAGATAAATCTAGCTAGCACAGTATCAACCACTTATGTTTATAGTACTATTATTGACACTAAAAAAATTATCACAGCACTCATGCCCACAAGATTTTTGAGTTCGATTCCCTTTCCTACTTGTCCATGGCTTGTCAGGGTTCATACGAAAACTATTTTTTTAATTAATTATTATTAAGAGAAGGAGAAAAATTTGAAACTCTTACGATAATTCAGGAGCGGGAAGAGTTTTGAAAGCGAGACATATAGGTAGAAACCCAATACCATATCCACTAGGATTTTGGATCACATGCAATCGGGGTTTATATATGAATATTTAGTAGCAACATTCCACAATAAATCCAAAGGCATTTGGCGGGGTTTTTTTTGTTTCTTACAAAAGTTTGCCCGAAGTATCTTAGTTGGTTGTGTGCCTAATGAAATATTTGAATCAATGCAGAGAAAGATGTCAGCCGATAAAATGGCACATGACATAGAAAACCAGTTGGATAACTTGTCTGACCTGTTCCTTGAGCGGTGTATCTATAGAGTTCCTAAGCGACTACGGCAAGTAAATGAGAAAGCATATACACCTCAAGTAGTCTCTATAGGCCCACTTCACCATGGCGAGGAACCCTTAAAAGCCATGGAAGAGCACAAATTAAGGTACCTGCGACATTTTCTAAGTCAAACCGGGGTAAGATTGTTTGATTATATACAAAAGATACAGGACCAAGAGGAAAGGTTGCGAGGTTTTTATGCAGAACCCATTGTGTTTGACAAGGATGAATTTGTAAGAATTGTTTCAGTGGATGCCGCCTTCGTCATTGATTTATTATTGAGGTTTCATTACTCAGATTATCGAGAGGAAAATGATTACATATTCAGCAAGCCTACGATGATATCGGATGTGATTCGAGATTTGAAGTTGCTTGAAAATCAGCTGCCATTCTTCATTCTTCAAGATCTTTTCAAACTTATTCCTCCTCAACTTCAACTTCAGCTGCCTTCGTTACTTGAAATTTCCTACAATTTTTTCCAAAGCGTAATCGATAGCGAGGGGAAAAAAGAGAAATTTGACAAGATAAGTTCCTCTGGAGTAGAAGTAAAACATTTTGTTGATCTGATAAGAATTCTATACCTACCGTTGGAACCAAAAAAGAAATCTAAAACCACAGCCACACCCGAAACTACAGACACACCCAAAACCACTTGGTGCGACCGGATGCTAATGCGCTTATCTCACTCAATCTTTCTTACGTCTGGGTACACACCTAACACCACAGCCACACCCGAAACCACAGACACACCCAAAACCACAGCCACACCCGAGACTACAGACCCACCCAAACCCACAGCCACACCCAAAACCACAGACCCACCCAAAACCACAGACAAACCCAACATCACAGCCACACCCAACGTGACAGAGCTACACCAGGCTGGAGCCAAGTTTAAGGTAGGAAAAGGCAGCAGCTTATTTGACATAAAATTCTCGCGTGGGATCCTTGAAATTCCAAAGTTAAGAGTGGACGATACTACAGATCTGAAACTCAGAAATATCCTTGCTTTTGAACAATGCCATCACAGAGAGGAGGATTACCTAGCTTATTATGTTTTCCTTATGAAGCGTCTCGCGAAAACCCCAGAGGATGTACAATTGCTTGTTGAGAAGGGAATTATTGAAAATTGGCTAGGTGATACCCAGAAGATAACTACTTTGCTTCATGACCTTGGCACCGGGATGATAGTTGACGACTGGTATTATGCCCCTCTTTGTAAAAAACTGATAAAATACCGCAAACAGCCCTGGCACGAATGGATGGTAATTTTGAAACAAGAATATTTTAACACGCCTTGGGCCAGTATTTCTGTTGTTGCTGCTGTTATTCTCCTCATACTCACTGTCGTACAAACAGCGTGCTCTATTAAATCTGTCCCGCTCTAGTAAATCTGTCCTTTTAAGCATCAACGACCGCAAGTCTCTCCCTCGCCGTATCCTTAGAAGTCTAGCCTAGTCTTTGAGAGGGTACAAAGTTTTCATTTCAATCTCAGGTTTCCTTCAAGTGAGTGTAATAAGATGTTACAACAAAATAAAGTATTGAAGAGTGTGATTTTATATTTGATAGCGAAGCAGTGTCTACTTGTAATGGCTTTCATTGAAAATGTGTGTTGTAAATAAAGGGAGGTGATTTCTGCAAACCCTTTTGTCCTTTGCACTTCTATATTTTCTGGCATCAGATGCAACTAATTGTGTGGAAATCACTTTTCTAAATTAATGTGTACGTAGCTACTTAATTATGTCATACCAATTTAATATTCATGGACCTATGTTTATGTCTTTGTATGTTTGAAGAAAAAGAACGAGTAATTAATTGTATGATGGTTTTTGTTTTTTGGCCACACGAAATGAACAATTCCATTAAAATGTTGCTTTAAGCATCACTCGCAAGGATATAGAATTGCTTGTTCAAAAATGCGATTGTTGAAACTCAAAGCTTGACAGGGACGAGGTTAACAAACCTTACTAATCCGAGGAAGTAATGTTTCGAATAAATCTCTTTACGGATCGTAGTAAAGACATCAATGCATAACGCAGAAGTGGAAGGCAATGTTGAAACAATCTCTTGCGATCTCCATGGTCTCTACTTTATTGTTGTGGTTGCTGCAGTCCTCGCGATCACTGCCATTCAAACACTCTGTCTAATCTCTTTCTTTCGGCATCATCTGTTAGTCTCACAATAAGCTAGTAATAATGTGGTTCAAAGTTACTTTTAACGAAAATCGAACTTAAAACCTCTCAGTTACAATTGAAGAGTAATACAAATAGACCATAATACTAGGTTGGTATATTTTATGGTAATAAACTTTCATATTTTATAAATTTTAGAAATTCAAATAATTTTAAATATTCGTGGCACCAAATTATTGGACATGTCAACAGAACTTTAACAAAAATTAAAATCATGAATCAAATTAATGTGCAATAGTTAATTTCAGAAAATACATTGATTGATAAGTTTCAATGTGCAATAGTTAATTTGAGAAATTTAAGAATCAAAATAATGAGTCAACTTTCAAAGACTATTTATGATAAAAACACCACTTATATATAAGGCTCATTCGATAAGGGTTTTTAAAGAAAACATTTTTAAAATCAATTTTTATTGATAAGTTTCAATGTGCAATAGTTAATTTCAGAAATATAAGAATCAAGATAATGAGTCAAGTTTCAAAGACTATTTATGATAAAAACACCACTTATATATAAGGCTCATTCGATAAGGATTTTTAAAGAAAACATTTTTAAAATCAATTTTTAGTAAAAATGTTAGTTAATCATGCAAAAACACTTCATTAGATCCCAAAACATTCGCGATCGAACAGTCACAGGCAGTGGCGGAAGACTCTTAAGTCGCGTCACGAAAACAAAAGTCTGTCGTTTCGACGAAATTGCCTCAGTCTCTTCTTCTCCTCAACAATTTTCTGTTCCAAATTGCTCTGGGCTTTTCTTCTTCTCTCTGCTTTCGCTCACGGAGCTCTCTGGGACTTCAGGTGGTTTATATTTCTCTGATTAATTTTGTTAATTTCGTTTTTTCTTGGAATTATTGATTGTAATTTGCTGATTAGTTGTAGTTTAATTTGCTGATTAAGTTTTGAGTGATATTTTTTATGTGAATTTTGAGAGGTTTTATGAACTGGGTGTTCTGGCATTTCATGCAAATGTGCCTAACCTGGAGAGACTCGATCTCACTCTGCAACGAAGAAATGCTATCCGAGTTCCCTTGAATTACTTCCTCCTTCACTTCTATAAGCTCATTCTTCTTTTTCGGTTCCTTAATCTTCTCACCGGCGTCGAATTCTTCGACATCAAAGAAACATAAACCACCAGCCAGGAAAACCCAAACAACACTCAAAACACTTAAAATGCTCGAAATCAAATTCGACTGACATCGATGTTGTTTCTACTCACAAAGTAACTAAACAATTAAGCATCTTTGTTGCTCTGACTAAAATTATAAAAATTGAAAAATCAAAGCTTTACAAGTAAGCACCAGAGCCCAGCTAATTGGCAGTATTACTTGGATACCAAAACATAAACACAAAATTATAAATGGACAAATAATTTTAATATTTTAATATAATGCACGCAACACCAAATTATTGGACATATCAACATAACATTTAGCAAATCATTTAGTACTACAGTCTAGTGATATTCTTTTTCACTAGTAAGTGAGAGGTCTTAGATTCGATTCTTGCCAAAGGTAAATTTGAACCACATTATTGTTAGCCAATTCTAAGGTTTAACTCATTCCCCATCCCATTAGTGTAGATAATATCCTTTGTTCAAAAAAAAAAAAAAACATTTAGCAAAAATTACCATCATGAATTAAATTAATGTGCGGTAATTAATTTCAAAGATTGATTTTGAAATTCAAATATCAAAATAGTGAGTCATGTAAATTCAAAGACTATTTATGATCGAAACCCCACTTATATACAATGATATTGAAATGTAGTTTGTCGGTCTATATTCCGAATACACTAAAAAATAAACTAGAACACACCTTTCAACTGAAAAATAAACTAAAACACACCCTTCAACAACATAAGTAAAAGCTGCCCACACTACACACCACCAACTCGTAGACTTATCTAAGTTATCTTAACGTTTAACTACTGCATAATAGTTTCAAACATTTTACACACATGATTCAATCATCCACAGAAAAAGGACATGTAAGCAAAGCCAGTAGCAGCTTACTTCTCCTTACGACGCGCATGGTTGGTACCTGGACCAGGTTTTTTAGTGTTTGTACTGCATAACGACGCATAAAATCGCAATCAGCAGAAATATGTTAGGGTTACTTATCGTTTAGAGAATGCGGTGTGCATGCATAAGCACGTATAAATAACTAACCAAAAAAGTCGAGAAAATTCTAACAGAATTATAATGAGCAGAGCCAACAAAGCCGAGGCCTGCAACATTTTAATTGCGACTAAATAAGGAGATCAAACATAAAACTCAAAGAAAGAAAACAGAACAAACAAAGAAATGCAAGATTGGTTTCATTACACGCACCGCAAACCATTCCATCTCCTTTGTAGCAAGAGGTCTTGTCAGTACGTGCCTCTTCAGCAAATCTTTTACTGTCCCTTGAACCTTGAAGAAATATTGACTACAAAGTTTAAGAAACTACTATAGCTGGTTCGGTGAATGGCTTAGGCTACGGGTGCATGCACCATGGCAAGAACATCAAAAGGAATAAAAAAGAAACCGTAATTCGTTCACAACATGCAGTAACAGTCTTCAACGGCAAGTAACATACGAACTGTAGACTGTTCAACGCAGTCACTATAACATAGCAGATCGAACATATATGTCATCTTATGTTACGATGAATTAATTGGTCAAAGCAGTTGATGATTATCGTCATTAAATGGAGAAGAAAAAGAAAATGGAAAACGAAGGAATAATAAACGAACTTGTAGCAATCAACCGTTGGAATAATTTGTATCTGACTGTAGCATACACTACCAGAATTTGAAGGAACTCTCAGTTATTGAAGGACAGCAATACTCGATAAATTAAGCATAAACTTGTAAAAGAGAATATTGTAGGAGTGAGGTATCAGGTTCTTCAAGTGACCATACAGCAATTAATTGTAATACCTTCTCAATCTAATCACCACACTACTTCGAACACCATATATAACATAAGGGAAGGATATGTGAAACCATATGATATATAGAGACCAGAAAAAGAAAAAGAAAAAAAGAGCATTGATAAGCTTATATTTATATATATTTTATATCAAATTCACTTGTCTTTTCTTAGTTAGTTCCTTATATTTTTGAGTTATTTACTTTTTTTTTTAATGTTTTGTAGGATTTGTCAAGCAAAGAAAGGAAAAATAGCACAAGTGGGATTTTAAGTAACAAATTCATCAAAATTGCCTGTGCAGGTCAGCTGACTTTGGAAGCAAGTTGCGGACAGCTCAGAATGAATTAGAGAATGAGCCTTATATGCTTGGAATGTCTATTTTCTGGAGCATTTCACGAATTACTAATATCATTTTTCTAGAAGAAGTTATGGTCATTTTAACACTGAAACGTTTCCAAGAGGCTGAGCAGTTTGTAACTGACAAGAAAGCATTGAAAGCAATAAATCCAATAAATCTAGCAGCCAAAACTGATGCAATCAAGAACAAACCAGCTGACACCTATTCAAATATCAGAGGAAATGGAATTAAAGATGAGGATTAAGAGGGAGTAATTGGCATAAAGGCTACCCAAGGAGTTACAATTGTTTTACACTTTCCTCTCATTTATTGTCATCACGAAATGGCTATTAGTGGGTGAGTTAAGGAGAAGAAAATGATGCAGCAAGAATTGGTTTAAAAGTAGCGTTGGGGAAGGAAGGAATGGGGAGGCCTCAGTCGATATCTTTCGGTTCTATTTTCTCAAACTCATGTCTATCTTTTGTTTTAACTTAAGGATTGTGTAACTAAATTTTTAGTAGTTAGGGGCTGTTTTGAAGCCCCGAATATGATTGCAAATTTGTTATGACATTTCGTTTGAATTACTTTTATGAATGAATGAAAATTGGTTCACTACTTGTCTCATTGACGAATTCTTTATGTGTTTTCTACGGATGCATACTAGTAAATATATCTAGGATTCTAATGCTATGAATATGTGTGTGCCTGCCTTTGTCAAATGAGGACCTACATATGTTCTAGAGTAGTACTTGTTAATTACGATTAACATGTGAACTAATTTCTAGGATAAGTAAGACAACGCTAGTACTTACGATGCCTTGTGATGACTCAAACTCTTTTCGTTCTTAATGATTTCTACTTGTTAAATCTATGAACACACCATTCTAGATTGCATGTTAGGGACTAAGTTAAGTTGAAAACGTCATTCTCTTAACATACGACATAAGAAAGAGTAATAGGTTGAGTTCTAACATTGAGCCAACTTGAGCATCTTCATCCGGAAATAGAAGGAATTTGAATGAAACATAACATTTTTGCATGATTATTTGGTGGTGGATAGCAATTCCCCTAACTCGTTTTCTTAGCTTGTGAACTACAATCTATTTTTATTATTTAAAATATGTTTCTGTTATGTTTTTGTTCGATTTAATTTAAATAGCAAATCAACTCCAAAAATCCCAAAAATTTGTGTGAGTGTATCTCTGTGTGTCTAGTATTTTCATATAAAATTTGATAAACTTTAGATAAGTGTAAGTTGGTCTAATAATTATTTTTCGGCTGCTGGTCAGTAGGGACAACAACCCAGTTTTTGTGACATTTTAGGTAGTTAGATAAAACAATCTTCTGCGGGAAAGACCCTTATTTTCATACGCTACAATTGACAAATCTTAGTGTTAATAAGGAAAATCAATAGGACATCAGTGTGCTACTTTGTGGTGTGTTTTTAATCTTATCAAGCATATGTGTGAACTGAAAAAAAAAAAGCAAACCAAGCTTTCGCATCGCTTTCAGATTCCAACTGAACCATTGACGGATGAGTTATCTAAATTATTGAAGATGATTACAAAATGAACTTTAAAGAACCTATTCTATGACAAGCTTAAACAACATCTTCAAATTCTATGTTCTTAAGAAACTTACTTGACGGATTTTTCTAAATTCACAACTACCTCAGAAAGAATATAGACAAACATGGGAGACAGTTAAAATGACAAAGAAAAGGACACTCACATTCTTTATTTTTGAAAGCAAATCATCGACCTTCTTCTCAGCTTCAAGTACTCGGGCTTTCGAGTCCTCATTCTCATTACGTTGTGATTGTAATTCCCTTTCAAGTTCATTAACCTACATAGGGCTGGTTTGGTATTGCTGTGCTTTGAAAAAAAGCTGATTCTGCTGTGCTGTGAGAATAAGCGGCTGTGAAATAAAGCAGCAGAGTGTTTGGTAAACTTTTTTGTAAAAGTGCTTTTGAAAAAAAAAACAGTATTATAGTGTTTGGTAAACTTTTATGTAAAACAGATGTGAAAAAAAGTTGATTTTTCAAAGCTGGGTTTTGCAGCTTCTTGTTTTTGGCTTTTTTTCACCCAAAACTGTGAAAAAAAGCTGAAGCTGAATGTTTACCAAACACAAAAACAGCTCCCAGCTTTTTTTGATACTAGCTTTTTTCAGAATCACCTCAGTACCAAACCAGGTCATAGAATGAACCTTAATCTTATGACAAGCTTAAACAAAACCTTCAAATTCTATGTTCTTAAGAAACTCACTTGGCTGATTTTTCTGAATTTACATTTACCTCAAAAAGAATATAAACAAACATTGGGAGATAGTTAAAATGTGAGAGAGATAATTCATGCAACTTAATAAATCATTTAACACCTTTTCTTTTAGAGTAGCTTCAAAATTTGCCTTCCACATTTCCACCTGAAGACAAATTTATAGACATAGGCTGAGCATAAGCACCAACCCCCATCTAGAAAAATGCACTACCACCGAGACTTAAAAGTTACCTCAGCCACTTCAATTTCAAGAGCATGGGGAGACGGTTAAAATTTTATGTTCTTGAGAAACTCACTTAAATGCTGATAAACTAATATTTATATATATTTTATATCAAATTCACTTGTCTTTTCTTAGTTAGTTTCTTATATTTTTGAGCTATTTACTTTGTTTTTGTGTTTTGTAGGATTTGTCAAGCAAAGAAAAGAAAAATAGCACAAGTGAGATTTTAAGTAACAAATTTGTCAAAACTGCTTGTGCAGATCATCTGATTTTGGAAGCAAGTTGCAGATAACTCAGAATGAATTAGAGAATGAGCCTTATATGCTTAGAAGGCTACGGATGTCTATTTTCTGGAGCATTTCGTAGATTGTTAATATCATTTTTCTAAAAGAAGTTATGGCCGTTTTAACACTAAAAGGTTCCCAAGATGCTAAGCTGTTTGTAATTGACAAGAAAACATTGAAAGCAATAAATCCAATAACTCTAGCAGCCAAAACTGATGCAGCCAAGAACAAGTCAGTTGACACCTATTCAAATATCAGAGGAAATGGAAAATTAAGTGGGAGTAATGGGCATAAAGGATACCTAAAGAGTTACAATTGTTTTACCATTTCCTCTAACTTATTGTCATCACTAAATGGCTGTTAGTGGGGTGAGTTATGGAAAAAAACTGCGGGAGCAAGCGAGAAGAAAAAGGTTGCAGGTTGCAGTGGCAAAGAGGGAAGAAAAAGGAGAAAAAAAAAAAGATAGAAAAAAAAGGAAGGAAAGGAAGGAAAAAAGGCAAGGCTGCTGCGTTGTGGAAGGAACAAAAGGAAAGAGGAAATCTTGGCATTCTCTTCTTTCGGTTTTATCTTCTTAAACTCATGTCTTTCTTTTGGTTTATTTAAGAATTATGTGTAACTAAATTTTTAGTAGTTAGGGGCTGTTTTGAAGCCCCGAATATGATTGCAAGTTTGTTATGATATTTCGTTTGAATTACTTTTATGAATGGATGAAAATTGGTTCACTACTTGTCTCCTTGATGAATTCTTTATGTATTTTCTACGGATGCATACTTAGTAAGCGTATTTAGGATTCTAATGCTATGAATATGTGTGTGTCTGCCCTTGTCGAATGAGGACCTACATATGTTCTAGAGTAGTACTTATTAATTGCGGTTAACATGTGAACCAATTTTTAGGATAAGTATGACAACACTAGTACTTACGATGCCTTGTGATGACTCAAACTCTTTTCGTTCTTAATGATTTCTACTTGTTAAATCTATGAAAACGCCATTCTACATTGCATGCTAGGGACCAAGTTAAGTTGAAAATGTCATTCTCTTAACATACAACATAAGAAAGAGTAATAAATTGAGTTCTAACATTGAGCCAACTTGAGCATCTTCATCTGGAAATAAAAAGAATTTGAATGAAACATAACATGTTTGTATGATTGTTTGGTGGTGGATAGCAATTCCCCTAACTCGTTTTTCTTAATTTGTGAATTATTTAAAATATGTTTCTGTCCTGTTTTTTTCGATTTAATTTAAATATCAAATCAACTCCAAAAATTCCAAAAATTTGTGTGAGTGTAGCTCTGTGTGTCTAGTATCTACATATAAAATTTCGTAGACTTTAGATAAGTGTAAGTCGGTCTAATAATTATTTTTCAGTGGCTGGTCCGTAGGGACAACAACCCAGCTTTTGTGACATTTTAAGCAATTAGATAAAACAATCTTTTGCGGGAAATACCCTTATTTTCATATGCTACAATTGACAAATCTTAGTGTTAATAAGGAAAATCAATAGGACATTTGTGTGCTACTTTGTGGTGTGCTTTTAATCCTATCAAATTTTTGGCACCGTGTCGTCGGGGATTGTTATTTCTAGTTACTTATTTTTCAACTATTTTCTTTTCTCGTCTAATTAGTGTTTTTGGTTTTGGTTTTATTTCAGGTACTCTTCGTAGTATATGCATACTTGAAGGTCCAAGAGCATTGATCTAGCTTCCTA
This sequence comes from Pyrus communis, assembly GCF_963583255.1. NCBI lineage: Eukaryota > Viridiplantae > Streptophyta > Magnoliopsida > Rosales > Rosaceae > Pyrus > Pyrus communis. The sequence continues at coordinate 6,167,509 of NC_084803.1, forward strand.
CAATCCTGAACTTGAACGAACACTTCGAAAGCTTCAGAGAAAAATCAAGCAGAAGCGTGCATTGGTGTCTTTACCACCATTTTCTCCACCACATTTGAGTTCAGAAGAGGAGGAAGAACCACAAGAAGGCATGGCTGATAACTATACTTTGAGGGAGTTGGCAACGCCGAATACGGATCAACAACCATTGTGCATCACATATCCAAATGCAAAATGAGGATTTGAGCTTAAGTCCGGCATGATTCACTATTTGCCTAAGTTCCATGGCTTCTCAACAGAGGATGCCAACAAGCATCTCATGGAGTTTCACGTGGTATGCTCGGGAATGAGACCAGCCAATGTGGATGGGGAGCAAGTCAAGTTGAGGGCATTCCCATTTACATTAGAAGCTAAGGCAAAGAAGTGGCTTTACAATTTACCTCCGGGATCAATGAACACATGGAACCAGGTGAAGCAAGCATTCTTGGAGCAATATTTTCCGGCCACAAAAGCTGCAAGCATAAAGAAAGATATATGTGCAATCCAACAACAATATGGAGAGCCATTTGGAGATTATTATGAGCGGTTCACGCATTTGATTGCATCTTGTCCTAATCATCAGATTTCAGAGCAACTTTTAATACAATATTTTTATGAAGGATTGTTTGGTACTGATCGTGTAATGCTTGATGCAGTAAGTGGATGAGCATTCATGGACAAGACACCCACTAATGCTAAGGCATTGCTAAAGAACATTGCTGGCAACACACGACAATTTGGGGGGAGAGATGAGTTACCTCTTAAGAAAGTTAACGAGGTAAGTGCTAACTCTAGTATTGAATTACAATTAGCTAACTTGACTAATCCTGTGCAACAGGTTATGGTGGCTCCAAAACAAGTGTGCGGTGTATGTTCAATGATGGGACATACCACGAATATGTGCCCTTCATTGATGGATCAAGGTGGTCTTGAGTAAGCTAATGCGTTAGGAGGGTTTCAGGGGTAATAAAGGCAAAAGTATGATCCATACTCAAACAACTATAACGCGGGCTGGCACGATCATCCACACTTAAAGTGGAACAATCAAGACAACAGACAACAATCTGTTCCTAACAATTATAACCGTCCACCTGACTTATTTCAAGCAAAACTGCAGGCACCATTTTAGCCTCAATAACAACAAGCTCCAAGTAAGTCTCTTGAGGATTTAATTGCTTCTTTAGCTAACTCTACTCAATCTCATCAACAGAAAAGAGACAAAGCAATTGAAAACCTTGAGCGCCAAATGAGTCAGTAAGCAAGTTTGATGGGGCAACAACACCAACCAGGAAGGTTGCCTAGCCAAACCGTGGTGAATCCAAATGCGGAGCAGATGAATGTTGTGACTTTAAGGAGTGGAAAAGAATTTATTGAGCAGTCAATGATGCAAAAGAGGACTAGAAAAGATACAAATGAGCAAGGGGAATTACAAACAAAAAATCTTGAGCAAGATGAGGCTTCAACATAAATTGAAAAGTCTCCTAAAGCTACAGAATTGAGCAAAAAAGATTCTAATAATGTAAGTAAAGAAGTACAAAATTCATTTAACTCATGTGTCCCTGTTCCTTTTCCTAGTAGGTTTATGAAGTCAAAGAAAGAGCAAACTGATAAGGAAATCTTGGATACTTTCCGGAAAGTCCAAGTGAACTTACCTCTTTTAGATGCCATAAAACAAGTGCCCAAGTATGCAAAGTTCCTTAAAGAGCTTTGTACAAGATGAGATTTAATGATCAAGAAACTGTGGCAATAAGCAAGGAAGTATCGGCTGTTTTGCAAAGCTACCACCGAAGTTGAAGGATGCCGGTAGCTTTACCATTCCATGTGTAATTGGAGGGAAAGAGTTTGGGAGAGCATTGTGTGATTTAGGGGCATCCATCAATCTGATGCCATACTCAATGTATGAATCATTAAACCTTAGAGACTTGAAGGAAATAAAGGTAGTAATCCAGTTGGCAGATCGTTCAAATAGATATCCTAAAGGCCTATTGGAAGATGTACTTGTGCAAGTGAATGAGCTTATTTTCCCCGCTGACGTTTTTGTTCTTGAGATGGAACATGACCCTATGCCTACTGCACTTCCTCTTATATTGGGAAGACCATTCCTTAGAACGGTGCGTACGAAGATTGATGTCTACGATAGTACTTTAGCCATGGAAATTGATGGAGAAAACATCAAGTTCAAAATCTTCAATGCTATGAGGTACCCTAGTGATTTTGAATCTTATTTTTCTATTGATGCGTTTGACAATTTTGTGCAGGATTGTTTTAATGAAGGTGTGGGGCAAGATAATTTAGAGAAGGCGTTAGTGCATAACATTACACATGGAAATCTTAATTATTCCGAGTACATTGAAGAAGAATTAATCCAGACAGTGGCAACTCTTGAGTATCTTTCACCAATTCGTGGTAAGTCTTATTCCTATTTTATTTCTCTTCCTACTTTTAACGAAAAAACTCTTCCTTTTGTGATTCAGGCATCTAAATTGGAGCTTAAACCAATTCTTGAATATTTGAAGTATGCATTTTTGGGAGAGGATGAAACATTACCGGTCATCATATCGTCACAACTCACAGTAGAAGAGGGAAGAAACTGATCCGGGTACTGAAGGATCACAAAACTGCCATAGCTTGGAGCATTGCAAATATCAAAGGTATAAATTCAGCTACATGTATGTATAGGATTCTGTTGGAGGAAGGTGCAAAACCAACAAGGGAAGCTTAACGCCGCTTGAACCCACTCATGATGGAGATTGTCAAGAAAGAGGTTATCAAGCTTCTTGATGTTGGCATCATATATCCTATCTCGGACAGCAAGTGGGTGAGCCCTGTTTAAGTAATTCCGAAGCAATCCGGAGTCACAGTTGTTAAGAATGAAGCTAGTGAGCTAGTGTCTACACGTGTGCAAAGTAGTTGGAGAGTCTGTACAAACTATCGGAAGATAAATAGCACCACACGCAAGGATCACTTTCCAGTCCCATTCTTTGATAAAATGTTAGAAAGGTTAGCTGATCATTCTCATTATTGCTTTCTTGATTGCTATTATGGATATAATCAAATTGCAGTTGCTCTGGATGATCAAGAAAAGACGACTTTCATATGTCCATTTGGCACATTTGCATACCGGAGGATGCCGTTTGGACTTTGCAACGCCCCAGCCACATTTCAAAGGTGTATGGTAAGTATATTTTCTGATATGATTGAGAAACTAATTGAAGTGTTCATAGATGATTTTTTAGTTTATGGTGATTCTTTTGATACATGTCTACGTAGTTTGTCCCTAGTTTTAAAACGTTGTCAAGAAACTAATCTGGTCTTAAATTGGGCAAAATGTCATTTCATGGTTTCGCATGGATTAGTTCTAGGGCATATTATATCTGAAAATGGAATTGAAGTTGATAAATCTAAAGTACAACTTGTTAGTTTTTTACCACTCCCTATTACTATCAGGGAGGTTCATTCTTTTCTTGGACATACAGGTTTTTACCGTATGTTTATGAAAGATTTCTCAATGATTTCTAGACCCTTGTGCCATTTACTTCAAAAGGATGTAACATTTGACATGAATGAAGAATGTGTAGTAGCATTCAACAAGCTTAAGGAGTTGTTATCCATGACTTTTGTGATCATGCCACCAGATTGGAGTTTACCTTTTAAGTTGATGTGCGATGCTTCAGACTATGGCGTCGACACAATTCTAGGGCAGCGTGTCAACAAAGTGCCACATGTCATCTATTAGGCATTGCGAACACTCAATGATGCACAGTTGAATTATTCAACAACAGAGAATGAGCTTTTAGCTATTGTATTTGCTTTAGAAAAATTTAGATCTTATATGATTGGAACTAAAGTTATTGTGTTTTCTGACCATGCAGCTTTGAAGTATCTACTAAAAAAAAAAAGATGCAAAACCGCGACTCATTCGATTGATACTTCTGCTTCAAGAGTTTGACTTAGAGATCAAGGATAAGAAAAAGAGTGAGAATGTTGTCGCAGATCATCTTCGCAGACTTGTGCATTCAAACATAGAGGAAGATCTCATCCTTTTACGTGAGAGTTTTCTAGAGGAGCAATTGTTTTCATTAAAGGCCACTGACCCTTGGTATGCAGATATTATCAATTACAAGGTCACCAAAAAGATTCCGGATGATTTTACACATGCTAAGAAAGATAAGCTTGTGAAAACCACTAAATACTACGAGTGGGATAATCCTTATTTGTGGAAATTTTGCCCTAATCAATTGATTAGAAGGTGAGTCCCTAAATCTAAGTTTAAATCTATTCTAACCTTTTGTCATTCTTATGCATGTGGCGGCCATTTTGGAGCAAAGAGGACAACCCTTAAGGTGTTAGAAAGTGGTTTTTATTGGCCTAGTTTGTTTAAGGATGTGTACGAGTTTTATGCAACATGTGATCGTTGTCAACGAACAGGTAACTTGGGCCCAAGACATCAAATGCCACAAACCCTTATTTTGATTGTTGAGATCTTTGATGTGTAGGGCATTGATTTCGTGGGACCTTTTCCATCTTCAAATGGTTTTCTTTACATTTTATTGGCTGTGGATTATGTTTCTAAATGGGTGCAAGCGAAAGCCACCAAAACTAATGATTCAAAAGTTATTTCAGATTTTATTAAAACTAACATCTTTGCAAGATTTGGAACACCTAGAGCAATCATTAGCGATGGAGGGAGTCATTTTTGTAATAGAACATTCGAAGCGTGGCTTAAGAAGTACAATGTCACACATAAGGTGTCTACACCTTATCATCTGCAAACTAGTGGTCAAGCAGAAGTATCAAACCGTGAGGTGAAGCAAATTTTGGAGAAAATTGTGAGTCCTAGTAGGAAGGATTGGAGCATGCGCTTGAACGATGCATTGTGGGTTTATAGGACTGCCTATAAGGCTCCTATTGGAATGTCAACATTTCGGTTAGTTTATAAGAAACCATGCCGTCTTCCAGTAGAGTTATAACACAAAGCTTATTGGGCGATCAAATCCTACAACATGGACATGAGTGTTGCCGGACAGCAGAGGAAGCTTCAATTGAATGAGTTAGATGAAATCCGGAATGATGCATACGATTCTAGTCGAATATACAAGGAGAAATCAAAGGCATTTCATGACAAGATGATATCAAGGAAGAGCTTTGCCATTGGACAGAAAGTTCTTCTATTTAATTCTCGCTTTCGGTTATTTCCAGGTAAGCTTTGTTCTCGATGGGTTGGTCCATTTGTTATAACTAATATTTTTCCTCATGGTGTAGTGGAAATTCGAAGTGCAAAAACCAGAATGTGTTCAAAGTGAACGGGCATAGACTCAAACCATATTACGAGTCTTTTGTGGAGCATGATGTGGAGGTTGTACCCCTCCAAGAACCATCTCCCCTTGGATGATTACTCTTGGTACCATCCGACTGCGAATGTAAAAGCAAGCGCTTATTGGGAGGCAACCCAATATTTCTATTCATTGTCTTTTTATGTCATTTTCAATTTCTCGTTTGCCTTTTTTGAATTTTCTTGCATGCTAAACTGAATTATTATTATTTTTTTTTGTAGGAACATTTGGTTATGTCCACCCTTGGAGTTTATTGCAAAATTGAAGTTTGGGGGTCATCGTTTGATTTTACTGCAAATTGGGGAAGTTATCAGTCCAAATGCTTTATTTTGTTTCTTATTATTTTATTTTTAGTTTATGCATTATTGTATTTTTTGACATTGGGGACAATGTCCAGTTCAAGTTTGGGGGTAAGGATTGAAAAAATGACCACAATTGAAAATTTTCATCCCTTTGACTAAGAACTGGTTTCATTACTAAGAACTGGTTTCATTTGTTTCCTTATTGTTGCCTTTTGTTTTCTTAATTAGTTTTGTTAACTCTAAAAAAACTAAAAACATTTATAAAAAAGAATTCTGAAAATGTGAAAATCCAAAAATATAGTCTTATTTTCTTTATTGTTTTGAATTAGATTTTTGTTAGTTTCCTGACCCAATGATATAATTGGATTGAATTTGAACCACGGTGATCAAGAACTTAGTAAGTATGTGTTGTGTGAAATTCCTTATTCTCTTGTTAGCTTTGTACATGTTTAATCATCTTTGAAAAACCAAATGCAGATAGCCTTGTTGATGTGAAACTAAAGCATGACTTAAAGCTTTATATGTGAACATAGTGACCATATACATCCTATGTGAGTTTTTGAGCCTATTGAAAGTGTGTGCATTTTTCATACATTCCTATTCTTTCATGTGTGATGAACTTATGTGACTTACATCTCTAGAACTTGCGTAACGATCTTTCGAAATGTTTGTCATTGATTGCATGAACTTGAAAAGGATAGAGGCATTAGGTTTACCACCATGGCCCAAATAAGCATGTTTCCTAAAGAAAAATGATATCATTAGATTGCCAATTTGAGCCGTATATGTTGAGCCTTTTATTTCTTATCACCAGATATGTCTACTCTTATACATTACACATTTTTCCTTACCCTTTCCAAGCTAGCTAGTGAGCAATGTGAGATTGTCTTATGAGAAATGTTTGTAAAGTACTTTGAAGGAGCTCCTTCAAAAATCTCAATGCTTAGTTTCAAACTGGGCAACAAAGTTTCACAAACAAAACATCATGAGCATTCATTCATAAAGTGTAAAGGAATTCGGTTTGATTCGGTTTCCGAACCTTCAAAACCGAAATTGAACCCATTAAAGTTCAATTTGGTTTGGCTTTTTTCGAATTTTTGGTTTTTTTGTTTCGGTTCGGTATACGATCCAGATCTGATTTTATTCGATCTTCGACTTTTTGAACCCACCCCTACATCCAGCAGTCACCGGCCATGGCAGAAGATTCTAAAGTCAGCATCACGAAAACAACGGTAAATCTCGTCGTTTCGACGAAATTACCTATCAGTCTCTTATTCTCCTCGGCAATTTTCAGTTTCAAATTGCTCTGAGCTTTTCTTATTCTGCTTGCGCTTTCCGGAGCTCTCTGCGACTTGAGGTGGATTACATTTGTCTGATTAATTTTGTTAATTTCATTTTTTTTATTGTAATTTGCTGATTAGTTGTAGTTTAATTTTCTGATTTAAGTTTTGGGTGATGAATTTTATTTGAATTTGGAGAGGTATTATGAATTGGGTTTTGAATTTCAGTGAGAGAAATGAATTTTCATGAGAATTTGTTGTTGGTAGGAGTCACATGAATTTAGTAAAAGTTGTTTGAAGCTGCATCCCTGAATTTCCATGCAAATATGCCTAACGTAGAGACTTGATTTTCACATTGGAATGGAGAAATGCTATCGGGTTCATTCTTCCCTGTTACGTGGTTAAATTCAACATTAAAGAAACACAAACCGTCAGCCAGGAAAACCGAAATAACACTTGAAAATGCTCGAAATCGAAATTTAACTAATATCGATGTTGTTTCTACTCACAGAGTAACTAAACAATTACGCATCTTTATTTCTCTGATTAAAATTATAGAAATTAAAAAGTTAAGGCTGTACAAGTAAGCATCAGAGCCCAGCTCATTGGCAGTATTACTTAGATTCCAAAACATAAACACAATATTATAAATGGAAGGAATTACAAACACTTCCCATTGGAAAAACCAAGGGATCTCTAACTTAAGTAACATCTGTTTGGGTGGCGCGAAAACCGAGGGACAAGATCGAATCCACCAAACACTTGAAAAATCACAAATTTCACCCAATAAACCCTAGGATTCGCAGAAGACGAAAGAAATGAAACTGGGGAGGGCACGGCTCACCCCCATTCCGGAATTGGAATTTCAGCCCGAATCTGGGAGAAAATTAGGGCAAGAAAGATCGTGGGAATGGCGACCTTGGAGGGCGCCATGGGAGCACGCAATCACAGCCAACGAAACTCGGCGACAGTTTTTCAAGTTTTTATTTTTTCGAGTTCCAGTTCGATTTCTTCCGACTACAAATATTAAATATGGTTTTGTTACCAAAACATATCTTTCATAACCTTAACGAAAATGGATATATATCTGTCAACTAATAAAGCATTTATGATACCAACAATTGTTCTTTTTTTAATAGTAAAATTCAAAAGGAATTGTTATTAGTATTTCAAAAATCTCATTCTACACTTCAAACTTTCTATATTAGGACAGAAAAATACACTTATGAGGAGTGTAGAATGAGATTTTTGGAGTGTCAATAACACTTCCCAATTCAAAAGAGAAATTTTACTTGGACTCATATAACCTCTTTCTACATCTAATTTTAAGCTTTAAATGTGAATTGTTTTTTTCCTTATTGCATAATTACCATCAAGTACAAATATAATTAACAATAAAACTAATATTTATCAATAAAGCCATACCAAAAATTAAACCCTACCATCACCTTCATTCTATCTACCCTAAAAGCTCTCATAGAGATAAACAAGCTTTTTTTTTTAGTGGAGAATATGGGTTTTGGGTTTCAATTCACGGCTATCAACGCTAGAAGTTGAGAAGATGGGTTTTTGAGTTTCGCATCATATATGGTGGCGAAACTTCCCCTGCCAATTTGGTTTCCTAGAAGGTTTAGGCAAATCTTATAATTCGTTCTCTCTCTCATCCTTTCATGAATTTTGGTTTCCCTTGCCAATTTGGTTTCCTCAAAGGTTAGGCATACAGACTTGCCACATCTCTTTCGGAAAAAAAATCCTTGCCGGATCCTTTTCCCGGAGATCTAAGGATCTTATAATTATGTCCGTTCATCATACATCGTGTGGTTAGAAATTATTTTAAATTTTAAATTTTAAATTAAATATAAATAGTACCTAACGAAACTAATTGCATAATGTACGATGAATGGACATGATTACAAGATCCCCCAGATCCCTAAGAAATGGATTTGGCGAGAATCCTTTTCTATTTCTTTCATGCATTTTTAGCAAATATTATAATTCCATGTTTCTCTCATCCTTCCATGCAGTTTTGGCAAATATTATTTTCTTCTTGTTTTCTCTTTTTTACTAGATATGTATGGAGAAGTATACAAAGGAGTAACAATGACATTGAGTTGATGAGGATGAAGAATTTTCACCCTTTTAACCTAATGTTCTTTCAAATTTGACCCAAAAAAAAAAACTCTAATATTCTTCCTAGATATACTTTTAATTACTTTGAAGTGTGTTTTAACTTTTTTGTCATTGCCGTGCATCTAATCTTCTCAACAAATACAACAGTTCCTCAAATTCAAGCCATACAATCTGAAAGGGAAACTAAAAAAGAAATTATTATTAGTACATGGAAGATTCATAAACAAGTAGAAACTTCACCAAATTATTCAACTTGTCTATAGAAGTCGAACTCCAGAAAGCTTTCATAATTCCAATAAACAAGTAGAAACATCACCAAATTATTCAATTTGAGATTTTATTTTCTAAATGGGTGTCAAGATAAATTTACATTTTGAATTGGGTTAGTTATGTTAGTTCAGGTAGAAAATTTGGATTTAAAGAGATATTAATTAGTATTTAATTAAAAATAATATGGGTGTAGACTGTAGAGGGTAATTTGGGTGTAGAAATAGGGTACATGAGTTCAAACAAAATTTCTCAATTCAAAATATTAAATCAATTAGTTAGGATTAAAATAGTAATTTCAAAGGGTAATGTTAGGGAAACTAAATTTGCAAATTAAATGATGTGTCACTGATAAGAATGAACACGTTTATCAACGTTTAACTAATAAACCAATCATCAAGGTCTATGTCCTTTAATTTTTAAAACTTTATTTACAAATTTAGTCGCCATAACATTACCCAATTCCAAAATAACTAACTTAATGGATATTACTTTCAGTTGTTGCTTTGAATAAAAAACAGAAAAATACTTTACTATTATAAAAAAAAAAAAAGGAAATTTTTTTCATCTACATGTAAGAAGGTAAAAATAATGAAACATTTATAATTTTAAAATTATCCTCTCCCATTAAATTTTCAAATAATAAAAGAAATGCACAAAAAAAAAAAAACTAACGAAAAGTAAAAAAAAAAAAACTTCCCTTTTAATAAAAAGCCCTTTTTAAAGGTCTAGTGAATAGTATCAAGGAAATGTATAAATGTGATTTTTCGTTAAAAGTGAACAGTACCGGAAATGTTTATTTTTTAAAAAAATATATATTTTATTGTGTTTTTTTTTTCAAATAAAAATTTAACAAGTTATGTGAATTTCAAAAATTATTTATAATTATAAAAACTCAACTTATATTTAATAATATTGATATATAACGTGTCAGCTGTAACATCCCACATAACCCAGGGGAGTGATCCTTAAATGTATATTCACATATCTACCTAGCACGAGGCCTTGTGGGAGCTCACTGGCTTCGGGTTCCGTAGGAACTCCGAAGTTAAGCGAGAATGAGGCTTGAGCAATCCTATGATGGGTGACCCACTGGGAAGTTGCTCGTGAGTTCCCAAAAACAAAACCGTGAGGGAATGGTAAGCCCAAAGCGGACAATATTGTGCTACGGTGGTGGAGTGGGCCCGGGAAGTGATTCGTCCCCGGGCCGGGATGTGACAAATTGGTATCAGAGCCTAACCCTGGCCACGTGTGTGCCGACGAGGACGTCGGGCCCCTAAGGGGGGTGGATTGTGACATCCCACATCGCCCAAGGGAGTGATCCTTATATGTATATTCCCATCCTTACCTAGTACGAGGCCTTTTGGGAGCTCACTGGCTTCGGGTTCCGTAGGAACTCCGAAGTTAAGCGAGAATGGGGGCTAGAGCAATCCCATGATGGGTGACCCACTGGGAAGTTGTTCGTGAGTTCCCAAAAACAAAACCGTGAGGGAATGGTAAGCCCAAAGCGGATAATATCGTGCTACGGTGGTGGAACGGACCCGGGAAGTGATCCGCCCCGGGCCAGGATGCGACAAATTTGGTATCAGAGCCTAACCCTGGCTGCATGTGTGCCGATGACGACGTCGGGCCCCTAAGGGTGGATTGTAACATCCCACATAGCCCAGGGGAGTGATCCTTATATGTATATTCTCATCCCTACCTAGCACGAGGCCTTTTGGGAGCTCACTGGCTTCGGGTTCCGTAGGAACTCCGAAGTTAAGCGAGAAGGGGGCTAGAGCAATCCCATGATGGGTGACCCACTGGGAAGTTGCTCGTGAGTTCCCAAAAACAAAACCGTGAGGGAATGGTAAGCCCAAAGCGGACAATATCGTGCTACGGTGGTGGAGCGGGCCCGGGAAGTGATCCGCCTCGGGTCGGGATGTGACATCAGCTGTATTCCGAGTACATTTATGAAGAAAAGTGTGAAGAAGAAGTAGAAAAATGAATAAATATAGTGATAATTTGATTATTCGTCGCCGTAGTAAATAGGCGAGAAAATAAAGTTTGTTTCTTCGTCTTTACAAAAAATAAATAGAAACAAAAATAGAAGTAATTAATTGTGACACGTTCACTAACAAAAAATCCTTTTGTAGCAAATCATTTATTAAGACAAATAAATACGCTTAACACAAAAGCGAAAAAAAGAAATAATAGTAACCTAGAGCGTCTACCATTTATATTTAATATTAATTAATTTAATAATTTATATTTAATATTAAATTAATCTGGTTAATTGGATTTCGACAACATTAACATCACCCGCACACTGCACTAACCCTACCAATCACCTCGCGACGCGTGACGTCATTTTATTTTCCCCGTGGGTTCCTTTTTCCGATTGGACGAGCTCGCGATCCAAACAGTCACCGGCCGTGGCGGAAGATTGTAAGTCGCGTCGCGAAAACGACGGTAAATCTCGTCGTTTCGGCCAAATTACGGATCAGTCTCTTCAACTCCTCAGCAATTTTCAGTTCCAAATTGCTCTGAGCTTTTCTTATTCTGCTTTCGCTTCTGGGGCTCTCTGGGACTTCAGGTGGATCACATTTCTTTGATTAATTTTGTTAATTTCTTTTTTTTTTCTTGGAAGTATTGATTTTAATATGCTGATTAGTTGCAGTTTAATTTGCTGATTAACTTTTGGGTGATGAATTTTAAGTGAATTTTAAGAGGTATTATGAATTGGGTTTTGAATTCAGTCAGAGAAATGAATTTTCCAGAGAATTTGTGGTGGGTAGGAGTCAGGTGAATTTAGTAAAAGTTGTTTGAAGCTGGCTTCCCTAAGTTTCCATTTTTTGTTGGATTACCATTGTGAAAGAAGTTAACTTTGTATGCACATGTAAGTATGAATTACACTGGAGGAAATTGGTAGTGAGTGATCGAAATTCCCAAGGGAAATGGGCGTTATGAACTAAATTCGTAAGTATATTCGTATTCGGGTTGTTCTAAGTTTGAGTTTATGTTCATGAGCTTGAGGTCGGCACATTGTCCGTATAAAACACTTGAAAGGTTTAGTTTTGGTGGTGTTGTTTGAAGCTGTATCAATAAATTTCAAATCTTGTTGAATTCTCATTGTGACAAAAAATTACCTTTCTATTCGTTGCATCCAAAAATTACCATTGTGTGCGCATACATGTACACGTTTCAATGGAGGATAGATGGCGATTGCTCACAATGCCTCGCTAGGGTCAATGGGAGTTAAGAACTACTCTTGGGTCCACTTACACCGATGGGAGGGGAAACATCTACAAAAGACGCATGAAAGTATGCACAGTTGCTTTTCTGATATACCTAGATTACAAGGTAAATTTCATTCATTTCCTTTTATAGGCTGCCTATTTTATGTAAAATACCCTTTTAACTTGTTTTTATTATAAATAATTGAAGGCTCTGATGTTAGACTTAAAACGTTCATGTAATATTAAAACACCATTGTACTAACCTTGTGAAGACATCCTTCAATGCACAGCAAGGACTGAAGCTGCAGCAAGCACACCAAAGCACCTAGAACTTAGAGGAGGGTCTTCTGCACACTCACCACGACTGTATTACTCAAACCTGTGGGAAATTATCTAAGTATATGTTTCGGTGGTGTATGCAGGGACCTTCCTTTGATATTTATACTACTACAACCCTAGTGCACATTCCCATAATCATGCACTAGAATCTCTTACTGTACAAGGATACAATCTACCAAATCTCGGTCCTAATAGGATAGTATCAAGAGCCCTTATTCTCCAATTATAACCTGATTATATACGTTACTTGGAGTCCAAGTTATCATATTTACATTCCACATCAATCCTTATTAACTATATTGATTTATAAGCCATATATTAGAATCTAACATCCAACATCTGCAACAAAGAGAGAAATGGACTAACGAAACTAAAACAGATGCTTTATGGGAAAATGCGCATAAGCGAAATGCTAAACTTGTTCTCGGTTTGATAGTGGAGTTGGAAGGTTTGTGGGTGAAACTTGGGCAGTATCTGTCTACACGGGCATACATATGCCTTCACAATCAATTACGTGAAATGATACATGATCGCGTTGATTGATTGAAGTAGTTAAATGTAGCGTATCATTGAGTCATTAAATTGATTTTGGTTGTGATTGTGGAATTGTGTGAGGAAATATTGTGGTAAAGCTAAATGATGAAACGACAATTCTTGTTCTTATACGGTTTTGTGGTGTAGACTAAAATCTAGTGAGGCATGCTCGTTTAGCTCTTAACGAGTGGTTTTGCAACTCTATGATTTTGTCAATTAATATTCCTTGAGAATTTCAAAGCTCAAAAGAAGGGTGAACTAAGAGTGAGTTGATCCCCTCTTAGGTATGTAGGCAGTCTAATACAGAGGTTAAGTATATCTATGATGTAAAAGGAAAAGTCATTGTATAATTATATTATTGACTTGTGCTTTAGTCATGTCTCGGTGGCGAGGCATGAAAGATGAGTAGGTATGTGGTGACATTATGTGTCGATTTTGAACGTATATCAAGATCGAAGCGTGATATTTTATCCTATCAAAATACCAAATTGGGACTGAAAAGGTACTTTTCTTCTATAAAACTTGATTGAACACTACTTCCTCTGTGTGAAGGAGGACTTTTTGCCCCCACAATCACCACATCATAAAGTATTTTTGAATTTTGGGCCACACACTGTTCATTTGCTGCACAAATTGAATACCTACTAAGTTTTTAGACAAATATCTATGATGTAAAAAGGATAGTCACTTCGTAATTAAACTATTGACTAGTGCTTCAGTTATGTCTCGGTGGCGAGGCATGAAAGATGAGCAGGTATGTAGTGACGTTATGTGTCGATTTTGGACGTATGTAGAGATTATGGCGTGATATTTTATCCTATCAAATACCAAATTGGTACTGAAAAAGTACTTTTCTTCGGTAAAACTTGATTGAACACTACTTCCTCTGTGTGAAGGAGGATTTTTGCCGACCACAATCGCCACATCATAAAGTATTTTTGAATTTTGGGCCACACACTGTTCATTTGCTGCACAAATTGAATACCTACTAAGTTTTTAAACAAATATCAATCCGTTGGGCGGGCCTTGGACAGGCCCAACAGTCTATTTTTAGCCCAAACATCCCTATTGCGCTCTAAATATGGGGCAAATAAAGTCTGAAAAAAATTATGCGCACATTTTTTTTTAACAAACAATAGTATCTACATTCAGATGTTGAGAGAGTGCGTTCAGCCTCATAATGGGCTAACAATAATATAATTTTAATTCGTCTTTAGCGAAAATCAAATCCAAGATCAATAAACCATAGTACTAAGTAACAAAGTTTTATGCACATTGAAGCATTCTTTCTTCCTCTTGAAACATTTCAACTTTCTATTTAAGCCTTAACTAACAAATTAAATAGCCAACGACTTGCTATCGGTGTAGTATACATCTGTTCAATAATTAAGGCCTCATGACGCCCAATTATATATGTCCTCTATTTAAAAGTTCTTCTATCTTTACATGCTAGATGACGTAGTCTTGTTGATGTCATTCTGCTATTCATTGTTGTCGGCAGCCAAAGGCTAGGAAGGATTCATGTTTATAGAATGCCAAAACCCCGAACCATAAACCTTCCAACACCGTGTAAATCTTCCAGCCACTCAAAAAGCTTCACTGAAAGGTTACATTATGAATATTTTCACATTCCATCAATTTGTGCACAACTTGAGGGATGAGTATCCTTTCCTGATTCTTTTTGTGAAAATTTTAGGGATCCTTACATCTTGATAATTTATTATATATCGTACGATCAATTTTTATTAGATATTATTTGTGTTTAATTTTAAATAAAAATTCAAAATGATTTATGACTAAGCAATGTGCGATATACGATGAACAGTTAGAATGTAAGGATCCCTAGGATCCCCACAATTTGAATCCGGATGGAATCCAAATCCCAACTTGAGAAGTGGTTGACTGTTATAGTTTGTTTAAATTAATCTAATAGTAGTACGTTAAATTATTGGAAAACTAGCAATAATAGAATAATTTCATTATGTGTGGTACTATCTGCACACTATTTTTACCTTCTACACATATTCTGCTAATTTATCTTTTTTAATATTTTTCGATCGATTCGAATCGATAGTAGAAAATTAAGAAGAGTGGGTAGATGGAAAAAAATGTGTGGATAACAAGACCATTTCATTATTTGCTTGCTGAAATAGAAAGCAAAATATAAAAGATACGAATAATAGAGGTGATGATAGGAAATGCCTAAAGTACCCTTGCTTAAGTACCCTTGCTTATATAGTTGTCTTTGCAAGGTTGCTCGTCCATTCCACCACAAACATTGTCTAGGGCAAATCCTGTCGACTAGATTTGCTCTCATTGCTCTCATCCTTAGAGGTCAGTAAGCTCATCTCCATGCAATTATTATTTCACTATAAGTGAGAGATTTTTTTTTTCTTGTATAATCTGAGTGTTTTAAACGTTTCTCTATTTAACATTATCAGTTACAAGAATGCTAAATTAATCAAGCACAATAAGGAAGAAAACTCTGGCTAGTACAATATCTAGACTCTTCCAAATCCACATTCTGTCAAACTCACTACATTAATTGGAAAATTAGTATCAACTACTGTTGTTAATAGTCAAGGAAAGATAAGGGTAGGTAGCTATAAGAATCACGACATTAATTTAATGTGGACTTTACATGCAAGAAAGTAATAGAGTCTTGCGTTAATGTGGCGAAAACAAGTAAAGAGTCTTGCAAGGTACCAACCAAGCTATCATTCAAGGAAAGATAAGGGTAGGTATTATTCGATTCATATTAAGGGTAGGTACCTATATGAATCACGACATTAATTTCATGTAAAGTATCATTCGATTCATTCGATTGATGGCAAAGTATTATATAGTGTCTGTGATTTAAAAAATACCTCTCGTATGTGAAAAAAAGCCTATTATACATCTTTTTATGACATGAAAACTTGTTGGCAACAATTATAATTTGTTTATATTGATACATTATGAACAAACGGCATTAATGTTGTCTATTATCTAAAAGGATTTGTTGCCTATATTTTTTGTTGGACCTTTTACCATTTTAAATTTCATGCTTCTTCCGACTATTTCTGGCTTCCCCACTGAACTCATGCATTACTTTTTTGCACCAAATAAGTTTGGATGATGCTAAGGAGGCCAAATTTGTAAACCACATTTGCAAACCCAATGATGTATCACCAATAGAAAATAAGCACATTAATCAACAACTACATCATTTAATTTAGAACATTTGGTTAAAAGTTTAATTTCTCTCGTATTACCCCTAGGTTTATAGCCCTGGAAAAATATAGGGGTAGATAGAAGAAATTATTCAATCTGATTAAATGCGCTCCTCAAAAATATATAAAACGAAATCTACTTGTTTAATTTTTGTAAACAAAAATCTACTTGTACAAGACTACATTTTCTTTTTTGTTTGTCTTTTCAATTTATGTATTTTTTGGTTTCTTGAAGATTTTAGGTTTTTTTTTTTTTTTTTTTTTTTTTTTTTTTTTTTTTTATAAATGTATGAATGGTTGGTGGAAATTGGAATTTACAAGGAAAGGTAGACTAGGTAGTTATGGAAACAGGTCTTGTTTTAACTTTCATTAGAATTTTGTTTGTCTCTTCTCTTGCATGTTTTGACTGGAAGCTTGAGATCTAAGAAGGAACACACTTTCTAGAGTTAGTTACTAGACATACTTGAGTATCTTTCTCTATCTCTTCTTGTGTTTGGCTCAACCTTGGTAGTGAATAACATTGTTGAACAATGAATTAACTTTGAATTTCATTGTATGTAAAAGACTTATTTACATATTCCTATTGCGCACTAAATGTGGGAACAAATAAAGTTTAAAAAGGTTTCGATGCACAGTGACACATTCTTTCTTCCTCTTGAAACATTTCAAACTTTCGTACCTAAACCTCAACCCACAAATCAAACAGGAGTTGGATTTTCTACCCTCCTATTCTCATCCTCTTTCATCCTCTCTTCTCAAACATTGTATTTTGTCTTATTATCTCTATAAAAAAATCAATATAAGATGTTGATGTGGCTTAACCGTGATCGTTCAAATAGAAAGGCATAGAAAGGTAGAGAGATTACGAGGGTAAATAATCCTCCTCTAATCAAATATCCAACAACTCGCTACTAATGCAGTATGCCTATGTTCTACAATTATTGGCCTCATGGCCCCTAATTATATATGTCCGTCAAATGAAAGTTCGTCTATCTCCACATGAAGGGACCATTATTGCCATATATATGACGTAGCCTAGGTGATGTCACACTGTTATTGATTGTTGTCATCAGCCAATGGTTAAGAATGATTCATCTTCACTTGTAAGTGAGAGATCTAATTAGGTTCGATTCTCGCCAAATGTGAATTTGAACTACATTATTGCTAGTCACTTCTGAGGTTAAGCCCACCTACCCCTTAATGTAGATAATATATCCTTTGGTCAAAAAAAAAGAAAATTAAATATATATCGAAAAAATAAAATATACTCAAAGGGGATGAAAAATTAAAAAAAAAAAAATTAACAAACAAAATTATATATACTAATAAAGTGTGAGAGTGAGCTAAACTTTCCAATGATGTTACCATCATAAAATTCCTCTTTACCCATAAATTAAATATCCAACAACTTGCTACAGGTGCAGTATACCTCTACTGCAATTATTCGTCTCATGGTCCCCAATTATAAATGTCTGTTAAATGAAAGTTCGTCTATCTCCACATGTAGGGACCATTATTGCCAGATGAAGGGATCATTATTGCCATAGTAAAATTCCAAACCACATTAAAAAATGATAAGGAAAGGATATGTAGCTGTATGAATCACGACATTAATTTAATATGGTCCATTAAACACGTTCTACAAAAACACATTGAAGAAGAAATGCTTATATATAGTCACCCTATCATTGTGCTATTGTTAAAAGAAAATTGAGTTTTCTTATATATCTACAAGAAGGCAAATTGACCGTACAAACTTGCTTGTTTTCTTGTACACAAAGCAAGTGTGAGTTCACTTCAAATTTTTCTTCATTTTCGATGAGAAATACTTGTTATTGACATTTTAATAAGTTATCACACACTCGTTCTCAAATGAATAAATTTATCAGAAGGCGAGCATATGGCTGAAATTGTATTAGAAGGCGAAGGTGTGGCTGAAATTGAAAGTGAAGTTCCTGTAAGTGATTCTCATCTCTTAGACGGTAAAACATAGAGCGTCAGAATCACTATATTAATTGGAGAAGTAGCATCAACCACTTATTTTTAGGAAAGTGTTATTCATACACCCTTTTTTTACTTTCAACATACCTTTGTTAATTTTTATCCATTGATCTTCTTCGGTTCTTTCGATCCAACGGCCGGAAATTGAGAGGGGTGTGTGAGAGGTAAATGTTGGTGTGTGAATAACACCACCTTATGTTTATAGTTAAGGAAAAGTAAGGGTGGGTAGCTACATGAGTCATGACATTAATTTAATTAGAGAAAATTAGAATTTCCTGCAATTTTTTTATATCTTTTAGACTAAACATTTGTGTTTTTCAAAATATGATTAAAGTGTTTTGACCAATAAACACATGCATTTTCAGTTAATTTAAATTACTATCATTATGTATTTTTTGAATATAAAATGTTAATTATTAGTTTCTGAATTTATCCTCAAAGTTGTTGGATGTGTTTTTTTTGTTCCTTATTTAGTGGGATATTAGTTATTAACTCTGTGACATCCCACATCGCTCAGGAGAGTGATCCTTAAATGTATATTCCCATCCCTACCTAGCACGAGGCCTTTTGGGAGCTCACTGGCTTTGGGTTCTGTAGGAACTCCGAAGTTAAGCGAGAAGGGGGCTAGAGCAATCCCATGATGGGTGACCTACTGGGAAGTTGCTCGTGAGTTCCCAAAAACAAAACCGTGAGGGCGTGGTCTGGGCCCAAAGAGGACAATATCGTGCTACGGTGGTGGAGCGGGCCCGGGAAGTGATCCCCCCGGGCGGGGATGTGAAAAACTCTATTATCTCTTTTTCCAATTATATTCTTTCGATCAAAATAAATTGTTTTGTCCTACAAACATTAAATATTCTTTTTTTTTTCTTAACAAATGGTTTGTTTTTATGGATTTTTTTTTCCAAATCTTTGGTGATCCACAGTAATTTTTTCATATTTTTTTTGTTAGACTATTTCCTTCGCATTTTTTTTACTTATAGTTGTTGATAAACTATTATCAAGTACAACATATTATGTGTATATTATCACTGAGTACGTTTTACTTTGTAAAAAATGTTGATTGGTACGTTTTACTTTGTAAAAAACGTTGATTGGTACGTTTATTTGCGATTTTGGTACGTTTGATTTGGTATATATTGTTGATATTGGTACATTATTTTTAGTTTTGTTATGTCCGATTTTGTACACATTATTTATTGGTACGTTTATACGGTTGTCAGTCCTATTTTTGGTACGTTTGATTTCGTTGCATTTAAAAATATTTTAAATCGTTTTGAAAAAAAACAAACATTATATATATATATATATTTATTAAATCGTAGATAATCATTGTTAAATTGTAGGAAGTACTGTGAAAAAATATTGTATTTAACTACTTTTTTTTTGTTTTTTTTTTTAACAATTATCTTCAAAGGGAGAGAGTAATCAAAATGCTAGATTATAGGAAAATTTGGCGTGAGGTTTTAAGAACTAAGGGGCAGTGGCAGTTTATGTAATTTTGGTACAAAAAAATATTAATTATGGCACCAAAATTATGAGAAGAAGAGTTTAATCAAATCTTTAAAAGGCATCGATGTTTAATTTAAAAAATTCAAAATTGAGGCATCTATTTCAAAGCGTCCCATTTAATTAATTTGGCCAATTAAACTCCTTCAGCATAAACATATTGAAGAAGAAATGGTATTGTTAAAAGAAAATTGTTATTTTTCATATACCAGAG
The DNA here is from genome assembly GCF_963583255.1 of Pyrus communis. NCBI lineage: Eukaryota > Viridiplantae > Streptophyta > Magnoliopsida > Rosales > Rosaceae > Pyrus > Pyrus communis. The sequence goes on from NC_084803.1 coordinate 6,187,863, forward strand.
GAGAGCAAGTAATAAGTATTGAGATTTATTAGTTATCTACAAGAGGCAAATTAACCGTATAAACTTGCTTGTTTTCCTATATACAAGGCAGATGCGAATTCACTTCATTTTTTTTCCATTTTTAAGGGGAATACTGTTATTGACACTTTAAAAAATTATCACACTTATTCTCACAAGATTTTGAGTTTGAGTCTCTTTCCTACTTTTCGATGGCTCGTCAGGATTCATACGAATATTTAGCAGCAGCACCCCCCTAGATCTCCGAAGGCATCTGGCGTTTTTTATTTTTTTTATTTTTCTTCTTACAAAGTTTTGGTCGAAGTATCTTAGTGGAACGTGTGCCTAATGAAATATTTGAATCAATGCAGTTTAGGAACTCAGTGAAAAGAATCAGGGTAGCTCCACACGACATAGAAAACCAAAAGGATCCATTCCTCGAGAAGGTGCGGAGCTTGAATCCCCTGTCTTCTTCGCGGTGTATCTATAGAGTTCCTAAGCGACTACAGCAAGGAAATGAGAAAGCATATACACCTCAAGTAGTCTCTATAGGCCCACTTCACCATGACGAGGAACCCTTAAAAGCCATGGAAGAGCACAAATTAAGGTACCTGCGAGATTTTCTAAGCCGACCCCAGGTATGCTTCTGTGATCGTATACAAATGATAAAGAACCAAGAGGAAAAGTTGCGAGGTTTTTATGCAGATTCCGTTAAGTTTGGCCGTGATGAATTTGTAAGAATTGTTTTAGTGGATGCCGCCTTCGTCATTGAGCTCTTATTGAGGCACTATTCCAGACAACATAAAGTTGCAGATGATTACTGTCAAGGTGAAGATGATTACATATTTAACAACCCTAGGATGTTGTGGGATCTGCGTCCAGACTTGCGGTTGCTTGAAAATCAGCTGCCATTCTTCATTCTTCGGGATCTTTTCAACACACTTTCTTCTTCACCTCAGCTGCCTTCGTTTCTTAAACTTTCCTACCATTTTTTTGAAAAAATTGATGGCGAGGAAAATGAAGAGAATTTAAAAAAAAATATCTTCTTCTGGAGAAGTACAACATTTTGTTGATCTGATAAGAATTCTATACAAACCAGAAAATAAACCTAAAACCAGTGACATACACAGCATCACAGCCACACCTAACGTGACAGAGCTACACCAGGCTGGAGTCAAGTTTGTGGTAGGAAAAGGCAGCAGCTTATTTGACATAAAATTCTCGGGCGGGACCCTCGAGATTCCAAAGTTAAGAGTGGACGATTCCACAGATCTGAAACTCAGAAATCTCCTTGCTTTTGAACAATGCCATCACAGAGAGGAGGATTACCTAGCTAATTATGTTTTCCTTATGAAGCATCTCGCGAAAACCCAAGAGGATGTGCAATTGCTTGTTGAGAAGGGAATTATTGATAATTGGCTAGGTGATACCCAGAAGATATCAACTTTGCTTCATGACCTTGGTGTTAGTGTTTGTGTGATTTTTGATATGTATTTCAATGGAGGATCTGTGCAAAGAATCAGAAAATGGTCGAGAGGAAGATGAAGGAAAAATGCTTCACTATCTTTTCACACTGAACACGCATACATTTGTTACCGTTGTATATGGAAGGAAGGGAGATCCTTCACTCTCCAACACACAATACAATCTCAACCATTCATTGGTATCATCCTATGAGATGATGCCACTTGTCTTATTCTATTACTTAAAACTAGATACATCATTGAGTAACCATGTGGACTATGATCCAATGGCTGACATTCAAACTGAAATGTAAAGCATGTAAGATGATCCTTGCCGTCAATCTTTAGCTGAAGGGTTACATTCCAACACTCCCTTCTAACCCTTTAGCTGATTTAACTCCAAGTAGCTCCCTTAGATACACAAATTGGTCTTTAGGCAAGGCCTTAGTAAGAATATCTGCAATCTGCTCCTCTGTCCTGCAGTACACCAATTCAATTTCTCTGGCTTGAATTGCTTCTCGGATGAAGTGAAACTTCCTGTTGATGTGTCTTGTCTTTTGATGAAAGACTGGATTCTTTGCCATAGCAATGGCTGATGTGTTATCACACATGATCTGAGTTCCCTCCACTTGTTCTTCTCCAAAGTCTTCTAGGACAAATCTCAACCACTTTGCTTGTGATGTAGCTTCTGCAGCACTAACATATTCTGCTTCTGCAGTAGACAATGCCACAGTGTTTTGTTTGATTGAAGCCCATGAGAACATACCAGACCCTAGTGTAAATGCATACCCTGAAGTGCTTCTCATATCATCCTCACTTCCAGCCCAGTCACTGTCACAGTAACCAATTAGAGTAGTTGATTTGCCTCTGTCGAAAATAATTCCAAAGTCAACTGTTCCCTGGATGTACCTCAGTACCCTTTTGGCTGTTCCCATATGTTTCTTGGTGGGATTGTGCATGAATCGTGACAATAGACTTGCTGCAAACATCACATCAGGTCTAGTTGCAGTCAAATATATCAAACTTCCAACAAGCTGCCTATATTCTCCTTCATCTGCAGCTTCACTCCCATCAATTTTGTTCAATTTCTCATTCATGGCAAGTGGAGTAGCAACTGGTTTGCAGTCTTTCAAGCCAAAGTTCTCAATTAGCTTCTGTGCATATTTCTTTTGGTGTATAAAAATACTATTCTCAGTTTGGAGCACACCCATTCCAAGGAAATGATGTAATAACCCCAAATCAGTCATCTCATAGTGTTTCATCATGTCATTTCTAAATTCTTCAAGCATTTGTGGACTGCTACTAGTATAAACAATGTCATCTACATATAAGGAGACAATAATGATACTTGAGTCCTTCCTTGTCTTAACATATAAGGTTGCCTCACTTGAACTTTTCTCAAATCCTGCACTATTGAAATATGCATTAATCTCATCATACCAGGCCCTTGGTGCCTGTTTCAAATCATAGAGAGCCTTGTTCAGCTTGTACACCTTTGTTTATTCACTTTCCTTCACAAAACCTTGAGGTTGCTTGACATACACTTCTTCTTTTAATACTCCATTGAGAAATGCAGACTTCACATCTAATTGATACAAGTTCCATTTCTTCTGTGCAGCAAGGGTAATCAAGGTTCTAATCGTGTCCAACCTTGCCATAGGGGTAAAGGTTTCATTATAGTCAATTCCAGGCTTTTGTGAATAGCCTTTAGCCACCAGTCGAGTTTTGTTCTTCTGCACAGTACCATCCAGATTAAGTTTGGTCTTATAGACCCACTTAACACCAATAATAGGCTTGTTATATGGTCTCTCAAAAAGCTGCCATGTGTTGTTCTTCTCTATCATATCCAATTCAGCTTTCATTGCACTCCTCCATGACTCATCCTTAGCTGCATCATCATAATTTTCAGGTTCAATAACACACATGTTGCATTGAGCCATGATCTCATTTATACTTCTCCATTTCTTAGGTGTATCATCATGTGCTTGAGATCTATCAGACACATTCTCACTTTGAGAAACAGTATATTCCTCAGAGTGAGAATTTTCACCAATCTCACAGTTTTCATTAGCATCCTTATGTTCATTACTGACTGGAAATGTCATTCCAGTATCTGCATTGCAGTTCCAGTTCCAAGAAGCACTTTCATCAAATATGACATCTCTTGAGAGAACAATCTTTCTTGAAATTGGATCAAACAATCTGTAGCCTTTCTCACTTGCACCATAACCAACAAAGATACATTTGTGACTATTCTCTTCTAACTTGTGTCTAAGATTAGAAGGTATGTGAACATAGCAAAGTGATCCAAATATCTTCAAATGAGCTATTCCAGGTTTTCTTCCACTATATGCCTCAAATGGTGTTGTCTTTCTCAAAGATTTGGATGGACATCTGTTAAGCAAATAAACTGCAGTATTGATTGCTTCTGCCCAGAACATGTATGGAAGGTTCTTCTCATATAGCATTGACTTTGTCATTTCCACCACAGTCCTATTCTTCCTCTCTAACACTCCATTTTGTTGAGGAGTGTAAGCCATAGTTAATTGTCTCTGGATTCCTAAATCACTGCAATATCCAGTAAATTCTGCAGAAAGGAATTCTCCTCCTCTATCACTTCTGAGGCATTTCACCTTATATCCACATTGTAGCTCAGTCATTGCCTTAAACTTCTTAAAACATCCAAATGCATCAGACTTATTTCTCAGAAAATACACCCATGACATCCTTGTGCAGTCATCTGTGAACAACAAGAAGTACTTGTTTCCAGAATGAGATTCAACTTGCATTGGACCACAAATATCTGTGTGAACCACCTCCAGTGGATCCTTAGCTCTCCAAGCCGATTTAGAAGGAAATGAGTCTCTGTGTTGTTTGCCTAGCATACACCCTTCACACACATTTGTGGACATCTCTAACTTAGGCAGTCCATACACCAACTTCTGTTCTTCAAGTAATTTCAGACCTTCTTCATGCAAATGACCCAATCTTTTATGCCATATCTGATAGCAATGTGTGACACTTGCTTTTAGAGCACACTGAGTTACAGGCATCATTGTCAAAGGAAAACATCTATTTGCAGTCATATGTACTCTTACTACCAAGTTGTCAAGTGACCAACCATCAAAGACATTCACTACATCACCTCCAAACAGCATATAATAGCCATGTTCCATCATCTGTCCTACACTGAGAAGATTTTCCTCAAGTCCAGGAACAAGCATCACTTCTTGTATATGTTTTCTTCCTAGTTTAGTCTCAATCACCAAAGTTCCCTTTCCTGCCACCTGCATAATTTCTCCAGTGCCCATCTTTACTTTAGAGGTCAAATTTCTCTGAACATCAACCAACAATCTCTTATCACCTGTCATGTGATTGCTACAGCCACTGTTTATATACCATGAATTATTTACCTTCACATCTGTCACTGCATTACAAGCATAAAATAATGATCCTATTTCTCTCATCTGCCTTGCATAATTAACCTTCTGCATTCCCTTGTTCTCATGACAATCCTTTACAGAATGACCCGGTTTCCCACAGCCTGTGCATTTTGGTTTACCTTCATACCAACACTTCCCATAATGTAACCTGTCACACCATTTGCAATCACCTTGAGAATTGTTTTGTTTCTGAGTATAATTAGGCATATGATCCCAATTTCTTTGAGTGTTGTTTTGTCTCTGAGAATAATTGGGTTTGTGATCCCAACCTCTTTGAATGTTATTCTGCCTCTGAACAAAGTTTGACTTATGATCCCAACCTTTTCCTCTTGATTTCCAATTCTCTTGAGACCTCTGATTCCCAGAAAATCCACCATTTCTAGCACCCTTAATTGCAACAGTTAAACATGCAAATGCTTTCTCAGTAGAAGACTCAGCATGTAAATCAAGCCTCTGCTCAAATCCTTTTAGAGAAGCCACAACCTCTTGAACCTCAATAGTCTCAAGATCTCTAGAGTGCTCAATTACAGAACAGATTGCATCATATGTTTTAGGAAGACTAATTAGTAATTTCTGCATTATTCTCTCCCTAGATAATTCTTCTCCATAGCTTTTCATTTGATTAATGATATCAAACAATCGAGAGAGATATACAGATAATGATTCACTATCCTTCATACAAGTATATTCAAAATCTCTACGTAACCCTTGTAATTTTACATTTCTTACTTGTTTATCACCTCGAAATTCACCTTTTAGAACATCCCAAGCTCCTTTGGATATCTCTTCATTCATGATTCTGGGAAAGATCTGGTCCGAGACTGCGCCTTGAATCATCCCAAGCGCACGAGCATCCTTCATCAGAATCTCACTGAACGACGTTTTGATAGGAGCATATTCATGCGACTTAAATGGCTTGTTCTCGTGCATTTACGTTATGTTTCTTTAGTTATTTTAGTACTTTAAGCTATTTTCGTGTGTTTGTAGGTCCAAAGGGCTAAAGGAGCAAAAAGATGCATTTTGGAGACTTTTGGAGCACTTTTGGGCTAAGGATGGATAGCTTATGCTTGGAGCCAAAGTGTTGGACGAAATTGAAGACCTAATTGAAGACCAAAGTGTTGGAACCTTGTTCCCTTTAGTTTTAGGACATTTAAACCTTTCCTAATCCCAATCATGCCATGCATAACACACATCCATTCTAACACATTGTCATTGCACATGCATTTCCTTCATTAATTAACCCACATGCTCCCATTACTTATCATAACCACTTATCACTTATCATAACCACATATCATATCATCATCACTTATCACTTATCACTTATCATCACCACTTATCACATATCATTCACCACATATCATTCACCACTTATCATTCACCACTTATCATATCATACACTCAATCCATAAACCCCCAAGGCCGTGACTTCCCCCTTTACATTTCAGCCATTCCACATGCACTCATTGTCATTCCCCCTTTAATCAACACATGCATCCCCTCACCAAGAAATCATTCATTCCACATGCACCCAGAAAACACTCATTCATACACATTTCAGTCACAAACACTTCCATTCCATTGTACATACCACAACACAAACCCTTCCATTTTCAGAATGTAGACCATCACAAACTGCCCTTGGTGCCGTGGCCTTGAGGCACCACTCCCTTACAATCCAAACACCATCCTTCCATTTTCACCACTACCCAAACCATTCACACCATCAAACTATCCTTAGACCTTGTGCTACAACGAAGAGGAAGAGAAGAGTGCCTAAACGTTCATACAATTCAAGTTTGAGTTGTTGGAATGTTTAGGTGTTTCTTTGATTTCAATGTTTAATTTCAATACTCTTTGTTTTGTACGAATGAGGAATGGAAGATAAGAGGGCCTAAACGTTCATACAATTCAAGTTTGAGTTGTTGGAATGTTTAGGTGTTTCTTTGATTCTCTTTGTTTTGTACCATGAGGAACTAAAACCCCCTTGGCTAGGGGGTAATTCGAAATATATGTTTATGCTTGCATTTTGATTTGATTACTTCTAATTGCGTTTCATAAGTTGTGGATTCAATTTGTTTAACCGTTTGATTGATAACTTATTTATGTATGTTTATTGAGAGTGCACGCTTAATTTTCATGCATGAATATGACGCTAGAATATAAGTGAGTTTCACCTAATAGTTACGAACTTATATTCACAAGTAGTGGAGGTTGCTTATAAACAATCGCGTTAAACGAATTCTTGGCATAAGTTTCATGCAATCATAGTAACGAATGCCCCGTCAACACTTATAATTTTCATAGAGCGTAATGATTCTTGCTTGTATCTCTATTATGCAATCATGTAGGGGACTTGTGGGGAATGTTTTGGGTTGTCGTATGCAATCATCCAATTCAATAACGTTAGGAAGATTTGAAGGTTAATTAGTGCATCACGGTTAACTTGGGGTGTTGAGAATTAATGATTTGTTGAAATGCAATTGGAAATCGTTTATTATGCAAGTATAACATGTATGGAGATGAACCCCTTAGCCATTCTATCATCCATTCATTCCATTCCATCAAATTCGTTTTACAATCTATTTAGTTTATTAACTTGTTTTATTATTTCAATTTTCGTATAAATCTAAATCCCCCTTTACTTTATTGTCCAATTTAGTTAGAAAGTGTCTTAGTTTATGTTTCTAAGTGTTTTGATTCAATTTATTACACAATTTCGTCCAAATTCACCAAAGTGCTCAAAACTGCCCAGAAAGTGTTTTTAAGGCAGTTTTGAGTGTTTTGGGTGATGTTTGAGTCTTTTGGTTTGTTTTAGTGTTTTAAAGTTTAGTTTTGCATTCTTTGAGTCTAGTATAGTGTTTCATATTGTTATTTTACGTTTTTGAGTCAAATCCAAGTGGTTAACAATCCCTCCTAATCCTCGGTCTAGAACGATCCCTACTTATACATATACTACAATTTGACGAAAAGAGGGTTTAATTTGTGTGCGTATAATTCACGCATCACGTTTCACCTGACGTCTCCTTCTTTGTCTCGTCAACCGTAGCTTCTTTAGACTACGGATCTGAAGATTCAAACCCATTTTCAACCAACTCTCATAAACCATGAGATTTCAGAATGGTTTTCATTCGAATACTCCAGAATTCATAATTCTCTCCATTGAAAACTGGAGCTCTAAGCTCGACATTGCCGGATCTAGCCATATTAGACTTGGATTCGAGAAATCGTAAATTTCCAGATTCGATTTGAACTCAAGGATGTAACTCAATCAAACTCACAGATTTCACGCCCAGATTAGACGATGAAACCTGGCTCTGATACCATGTTAGTGTTTGTGTGATTTTTGATATGTATTTCAATGGAGGATCTGTGCAAAGAATCAGAAAATGGTCGAGAGGAAGATGAAGGAAAAATGCTTCACTATCTTTTCACACTGAACACGCATACATTTGTTACCGTTGTATATGGAAGGAAGGGAGATCCTTCACTCTCCAACACACAATACAATCTCAACCATTCATTGGTATCATCCTATGAGATGATGCCACTTGTCTTATTCTATTACTTAAAACTAGATACATCATTGAGTAACCATGTGGACTATGATCCAATGGCTGACATTCAAACTGAAATGTAAAGCATGTAAGATGATCTCTGCCGTCAATCTTCAGCTGAAGGGTTACATTCCAACACTTGGCACCGGGATACTGGTTGGCCACCACTATTATGCCCCCCTTTGTAAAAAAACTGATAAAATACCGCGAAAAGCCCTGGCACGGGTGGATGGTAATTTTGAAACAAAAATATTTTAACACGCCTTGGCCCATTATTTCTGTTGTTGCTGCTGGTATTCTCCTCATACTCACTCTCATACAAACAGCGTGCTCTGTTAAATCTGTCCCGCTCTAATAAATCTGTCCTTTAAGCATCAACAACCGCAAGTCTCTCCTTCTCCGGAGGATCCGTAAGTCTCTCCCTCGCCGTATCCTTAGAAGTCTAGTCTAATCTTTGAGAGAGTAGAGTTTTCATTTCAATCTCAGGTTTCCTTCGAGTGAGTGTAATAAGATGTTCCAACAAAATAAAGTATTGAAGAGTGTGATTTTATATTTGATAGGGAAGCAGTGTCTACTTGTAATGGCTTTCATTGAAAATGTGTACTGTAAATAAAGGGAAGTGATTTCTGCAGACCTTTTTTACTCTACACTTCTATATTTTGTGGCCTCAGATTCAACCAATTGTACGGAAATCACTTTCCTAAATTAATGCGTACATAGCTACTTATGTCGTACCAATTTAATGTTCATGGACCTCTGCTTATGTCTTTGTATGTTTGAAGAACAAGAAGAGTAATTGTATCATGTTTCTTGTTTTTTGGCCAACAAAATGAACATTTCCATTAAAATGTTGCTTTAAGCATCACTCGCAAGGATATGGAATTGCTTGTTCAAAAATGCGATTGTTGAAACTCAAAGCTTGACAGGGACGAGGTTAACAAACCTTATTAATCCGAGGAAGTAATGTTCCGAAGAAATCTCTTTATTGATCGTGGTGAAGACATCAATGCATAACGCAGAAGTGGAAAGCAATGTTGAAACAATCTCTTGCAATCTCCATGCTCTCTACTTAATTGTTGTGGTTGCTGCAGTCCTCGCGATCACTTCCATTCAAACACCCTGTCTAATCTCCTTCTTTCGGTATCATCTGTTAGTCTCACAATGAGTTAGCAATAATGTGATTTAAAATTGCCTTTGACAAGAATCTAACTTAAGACCTCTCACTTACGATTGAAGAGGAATACCAATAGACCGTAGTACTACATAGGTTTATTTTAGGGAGTCTTAACAAAACACTCATAGTATTGTTCATTTTTAACGTTAAAGATATTATTACTCTAAAAAGTCACTCCTGATACTATTCACTTACAACACTTTTTTGTCATTTTGGTTAAAACTTAAAGTTTTCAAGTAATTTTTCGTTAGTTTTGCTTTTATTTTATGGTAATAAACTTTTATATTTTATAAATTTTTGAAATTCAAATAATTTTAAATATTCGTGGCACCAAATTATTGGACATATCAACAGAACTTTAACAAAAATTTACATCATGTATCAAATCAATGTGCAATAGTTAATTTCAAAAAATACATTGAATGATTTTGAAATTCAGAAATCAAAATAATGAGTCATATAAGTTTCAAAGACTATTTATGATAAAAACGCCACTTATATATAAGGTTCATTTGAGAAGTGTTTTTAAAGAAAACATTTTTAAAATCGATCCTTAGTAAAAATGCAAGTGAATCATACAAAAATACTTCAAGTGTTCTGGATCCCAAAACATTCGGGATCGAACAGTCACAGGCAGTGGCGGAAGACTCTTTAAGTCGCGTCACGAAAACAAGAGTCTGTCGTTTCGACGAAATTGCCTGTCAGTCTCTTCTTCTCCTCAACAATTTTCTGTTCGAAATTGCTCTGAGCTTCTCTTCTTCTTTCTGCTTTCGCTAACGGAGCTGTCTGGGACTTGAGGTGGTTTATATTTCTCTGATTAATTTTGTTAATTTCGTTTTTTCTTGGAATTATTGATTGTAATTTGCTGATTAGTTGTAGTTTAATTTGCATGAGACTCGATTTTACTCTGCCACGAAGTAATGCTATCCGAGTTCCCTTGAATTACTTCCTCCTTCTCTTCTATAAGCTCATTCTTCTTTTTTAGTTCCTTAATCTTCTCACCGACGTCGAATTCTTCAACATCAACGAAACACAAACCGTCAGCCAAGAAAACCCAAACAACACTCTAAAAACACTTAAAAATGCTCGAAATCGAAATTTAACTAAAATTATAAAAATCAAAGCTTTACAAGTAAGCACCAGAGAGCTCAGCTAATTGGCAGTATTACTTGGATTCCAAAACATAGACACAAAATTATAAATGGGAATAAATTAAAACACTTACCAGTTGAAAAACCAAAGGATCTCTAACCTTAGTAACATCTGTTTGGATGGTGAGAAAACCGGGGGAAAAAATGGAATCCACAAACACTTGAAAAATCACAAATTTCGTCCAATAAACCCTAGAATTCGCAGAAGATGATAGAAACGAACCTAGGGAGTGGATCTTAGCCCTGAGCTGATCCAACTCGATCTTCAGAGCGGACGTATCAGGGCCGTCCGATCGAGGGAGCTTCACTGGCTCATCTTCCTCCGCCGGGACTGAAGCGTCAGCCCGAATCTGGGAGAGAATTATGGCAAGAAAGACTGAGAGAATCGAGAGCTTGGAGGCCGCCATGGGAGCATTCATCACGGCCAACGAAACTCTCACAGCGACAGTTTTTCGAGTTTTTGTTTTATTTTTGTTTTTTTTTGAATTCGAGTTCGATTTCTTCCGACTACGATTATTCCATATTCTTTAAAGTATACCAAAAATTGTTTTTATTTTCACTAAAATCTCCACACACAAAAAAAGTAATTAGTTAGAATTAAAATAGTAATTTCAAACCAAGATATTACTTTCATTTGTAACTTGAATTTGAAAAAAGAAAAAGATTTTATTATTAGCAAAAAAAGGAAAAATATTTTAATTCTAATTTAAAATCAAAATTGTATGCCATTTAGTATTACTGTGGTATTTCTCTTCACTTGTAAGTGAGAGGTCTTAAATTCGATTTCCACCAAAAGAGAATTTGAACCACGTTATTGCTAGCATATCCCCTTCTCCTTAGTGTAAATAATATCGTTTGTTTAAAAAAAATCAAAATTGTATAATTTAACAGTAAAAACCCAACTAGCTTATGCGTAGGCTAATAATACAAATATTTTATGTGTTGCGTTTGAAAGAGATACGTAATTTCCACTTTTATATAAGTAAAAATTCGTTGAGTTGTTTAATTTTGAACTTTTTTGAGTGAAAATTTTGAATTTATTTTTATTACAAAAACGTTATCAGAAATAAACAAACTATAGGGTCACAATTATTAAAAAAATTATTTATATTAACCCCTTGATATAAAGGCAAATAGATGATATAAATTCCTCCACATAATTGCCTTTCATTTTTCTCAACAAAAGAAATCTTCTGTTGATGTCATGCTTGAAACCACAAAAGAATATCATAAAAAGTATACCAATGTGGGTTTCTAAAGAAGCGTAATTGAAGTATTTTTTGCTGCAGAAAGTTGAGGTATAAGATTGGATGTTTGTTCCAAGACCTTCATTAAACTAGTTGATTCGCACATATAACTTTTTGACTGTTTGGCAAGGAACCCAGATTCATTCTGGATCCTCAAAAACTGAGTCTAAAGATCAAATGATTCGGACCGTTGAAATATGATTCAACGGCTACAATTATTATAATTTTTAGATAAGCCCCATGTTTGTAGCCGTTTGATCAAATTTCAACAGTCCGGATCATTTGATCGTTAGGCTCAGTTTTTTTAAATCCGGAAAGGATCTGGGTAAGTAGCTATATGAAGGAAAGATAAGGGTAGGTATTATTCGATTCACATTAAGGGTAGGTAGCTATATGAATCACGACATTAATTTCATATAAAGTATCATTCGATTGACGGTAAAGTATTATATAGTGCCCGTGATTTAAAAAATGCCTCTCGTATGTGAAAAAAAAGCCTATTATACGCCTTTTTATGACATGAAAACTTGTCTACAACAATTATAACTTGTTTATATTGATACATTATGAACAAACGACATTAATGTTGTCTATTATCTAAAAGTATTTGGTTGCCTATATTTTTTCTAGGACCTTTTACCGTTTTAAATTTCGTGCTTCTTCCGACTATTTCTGGCTTCGCCACTGAACTCATGCATTACTTTTCTGCACCAAATAAGTTTGGATGATGCTAAGGAGGCCAAATTTGTAAACCACATTTGCAAATCCAATGATGTATCACCAATAGAAAATAAACACGTTAATCAACAACTACATCATTTGATTTATAACATTTGGTTAAAAGTTTAGTCTCTCTCGTATTACCCCTAGGTTTATAGCCCTGGAAAAATATAAGGGTAGATAGAAGAAATTATTCAATCTGATTAAATGCGCTCCTCAAAAATATATAAAACGAAATCTACTTGTTTAATTTTTGTAAACAAAAATCTACTTGTACAAGACTACATTTTATTTTTTGTTTGTCTTTTCAATTAATGTATTTTTTGGTTTCTTGAAGATTTTAGTTTTTTTTTATTTTTTATGTATGAATGGTAGTTGGAAATTGGAATTTATAAGGAAAGGTAGACTAGGTAGTTATGGAAACAGGTCTTATTTTAACTTTCATTAGAATTTTGTTTGTCTCTTCTCTTGCATGTTTTGACTGGAAGCTTGAGATCTAAGAAGGCACACAATTTCTAGAGTTAGTTACTAGACATACTTGAGTATCTTTCTCTATCTCTTCTTGTGTTTGGCGCAACCTTGGTAGTGAATAACATTGTTGAACAATGAATTAACTTTGAATTTCATTGTATGTAAAAGACTTATTTACATATTCCTATTGCGCACTAAATGTGGGAACAAATAAAGTTTAAAAAGGTTTCGATGGACAGTGACACATTCTTTCTTCCTCTTGAAACATTTCAAACTTTCGTACCTAAACCTCAACCCACAAATCAAATAGGAGTTGGATTTTCTACCCTCCTATTCTCATCCCTTTCCATCCCTTCCTCTCAAACATTGTTTTTTGTCTTATTATCTCTATAAAAAAAAAATCAATATAAGATGTTAACGTGGCTTATCCGTAACCGTTCAAATAGAAAGGCATGGAAGGGTAGAGAGATTAGGAGGGTAAAGAATCCCCCTCTAATCGCTACTAATGCAGTATGCCTATGCACTACAATGATTGGCCTCATGGCCCCTAATTATATATTTCCGTCAAATGAAAGTTCGTCTATCTCCACATAAAGGGACCATTATTGCCATATGACGTAGCCTAGGTGATGTCACACTGTTATTGATTGTTGTCGTCAGCCAATGGTTAAGAATGATTCATCTTCACTTGTAAGTGAGAGATCTTAGGTTCGATTCTCGCCAAATGTGAATTTGAACTACATTAGTGCTAGCCATTTCTGAGGTTAAGCCCACCTGCCCCTTAGTGTAGATAATATATCCTTTGTTCAAAAAAAGAAAATTAAATATATATCGAAAAATAAACATATACTCAAGGGGAATGAAAAATTAAAATAAAAAAAAAATTAATAAACAATATTATATATACTAATAAAGTGTGAGAGTGAGCTAAACCTTCCAATGATGTTACATCATAAAATTCCTATTTACGCACAAATTAAATATCCAACAACTTGCTACAGGTGCAGCATACCTCTACTGCAATTATTCGTCTCATGGTCCCCAATTATAAATGTCTGTTAAATGAAAGTTCATCTATCTCCACGTGTAGGGACCATTATTGCCAGATGCAGGGATCATCATTGCCATAGTAAAATTCCAAACCACATTAAAAAGGATAATAGAGTACCCAAGAAAGAAAATGGGGGGATGGCTACCTGATGGCAGCAAAAGAGAGGGAGAGGAAGGAGATGGGCACTGCCCAATCAGAAATGAGGTGAGAGGGAGAGTGATGAATGGGAGAGAAGAACCAGGAAGGAAAGGAGAGAAGAAGAAAAACAGGGAATCCAAATGGGTCTTCCTTGACCTGTGTGACCCGGCCGGCGGGAAACATAAAAATCGATGGTTTCCCGGCCAAATTCTAGTGAATTAAGCCAACCATCACCTGGAAACACCTCCCTAGCTTTCTCCTTACCATTTCTACCCCTAAATTCATACAATTTGGCCTTAGATTCGAGAGGAATGCACCGGTGGTGCGCGTGGGTGTTCGGCAATAATTCACAAAACGTGAAGCTAACATAGCCAATTATCACTACCAATAGGCTCCCCTAAACCTCAGGAATAAAGCCCAAGTGATGGTAGGGGCGTCAGAGCATCCATGGAGTCGAATTTAATATACCCAAAAACTAGGGTTCAGGTGGGTTTTCGTGAAATTGGAGCCTTTCCAAGCCAAATTGGCCTTAGCCGCAAGTATAAAGTTTGTACTACTCACTGAGATCTTCATTTCTGTGAAATTTGGTAATTTTTGGAAATAGTTGGATTTTCCGGCGAGTTGGGGCGGTCGACCGCCACCCACGGCAGCGCATGCAGCGGCGCATGGCCACTGGGCTGCCAATGCTATTTTTAGGCTATGTTAAATGTCTTGAATTCAGTTTTGATATTTGAATGACGTAGGTTGATTGTTGGAACCTAAATTCTCTATGATACGTTAACGTTAATAGGTATTTATGTGAATGGATGATCCGACCATTGGATCATCACTAAAATTTTAGTATGTTATTCTAGAAGCATAATTTGGATATTTGGAAGTTACGGATTGGAAATTTGATATGCGGATCTTCTGGACCAAGTTATAGTGTTGTAGACCCTACCGTCGATCTTCAATCGACGATTGACTTGTGGTCAATGGGCCTCAAACTATTTTAGAATGTCCTTGAGGATGTGCTTTATGTGAACTACGTATTCTGTTGATAAAAGTTCTGAGAGGTGATTCGATAATTGTTCTAAGCACCAATCATTCGGATGCCTTAATGTGTATGCTAAAGAATCATAGCTTGGACGCCAAGTGAGTGGGTCTTTTCCTTTCTATTGTGTGTCTGTATATATATATATATATATATATAATTGATAATACCACAAACGTTTATAAATCGATTATTGCTTATGATTACTTTGAATGCTTTGAAGTAATTAATGTGAACTACGAATGGCTTGATCCCTGTTTAGGGTACGTAGGCAGTCTAACGAGGCGTTAGATGCAACCATACAATAAGTGAGATACAATAATTGAGACAAAAACCTTGTTTGGGAAATGGAGAAATGTGAAGAAAATTGGTGGAAATGTGAGTTTTAGCTTTATGAATTGGTGGTTAAATGTGGTCATAAATAAATGTGTGAGGAATAGAGAATTGAAGTAAGAAATTGTCAGTTTTGATAGTTAGTTTAACTAATGTTTAGTTGGGTTTATCACCGATAATTATTCCTGAATGTAAATATTTGGGAGTAAAGCATTATTGCTTATTTGTTTTACGCCGTATTATATAATTTGGGAATACTATGAAATGCATGATTCTTAGATTTGCATCATGGCATGTTCTTATATATATTACCTGAATCTAATTATTATGAATGCTTTGAAGTGCCAAATAACGTTGCGGACGCCCAGGTAAGTTTCAGGTGATTACATATTGATGATAGTGATGGTAGTGAGTAAGAATATGTTGAGATGTATTTAATGCTTATTATCCTGCACCTCGGTGATAGTGCTACGCCCTTGGCTAGGGCCTAGCCATCACGTGATCGTTCACCTCCCGCACCACACGCTCACCTTGGTTCCAAGGTAGGTGCCAGCCTGTCGTACAGACCACATTAGGTGGTTCCGACTCGTAGGTGACTTGCGCACTTCGCACAGCCTTCACGTGATCATAGCACTTAAGCGTATTTATTTACACTCAGCCTGTCGTACAGACCTCTTTAGGTGGTTCCGACTCGTGTGCAGGATTTGGTAGATGAGTTGATTGATGAGATATGGATAAGTCGTACAGGTCACTATAGGTGACTCCGACTTATATGAGCTAGCAATGATTGATAAGCTGATTGATGAGATATGGATAAGTCGTACAGGTTACTATAGGTGACTCCGACTTAGATGTGCTAGCATTGATTGATGAGATATTGATTTAGCCGTACAGGTCACGTAAGGTGACTCCAGCTAATATGTCGATGAGATATACATGTTTGTTGAGATCTATGACATGATATTCATGTGGACTTTGTTATGCCGTGTATGAGATTGAGATAGATATGTATTCTATTTTTTGGAAAGTATACAGGTTTTACAGAAAAGGGTTATCACTTGGTATTGAAATTGGTTTGAAAAGTTTTGTTCACTCACTCACATTTTCTATTTTTGCACCCTTCCAAGTTCTAGCAGCAGAGTTCCGTATTGACGAGGATTCGTGGCACTTTCCAGTACAGATGTCTTCTTATGATGGTATAATCATTATCTTACCTTACTGTACTATACTTATGATTTGTATCACACATGAAATTGGTC
Organism: Pyrus communis; assembly: GCF_963583255.1. Classification (NCBI taxonomy): domain Eukaryota; kingdom Viridiplantae; phylum Streptophyta; class Magnoliopsida; order Rosales; family Rosaceae; genus Pyrus; species Pyrus communis. The sequence continues at coordinate 6,204,900 of NC_084803.1, forward strand.
CAGACCCGCTCACTGCGCACTCGTGTACTTAGACACTTTTAGATTTTAATTGATTCACATTTTATACATTATCACACTTTATGGCTTCGTCACCTTCTAGGTGTCGGCCAGCACGCCTCGATTTGGGTCCTAGTGGATATTCCGGGTCGGGGTGTGTCAATTTGGTATCAGAGCATAAGTTGGGTAGTATTGTGTTCATCACATGCGTGATGTGAGCATTCTTGGTTTTGTGTCTAATGTTTGAATCTGCCACCTCGTTGAATACGGAAAAATATGTTAGCTTTTCTTCAACTTTGGGTAGTTTTGTGGTCTTGATGACATTGTAGAAAATCATTTTGGTGTTTGTCCTTAGAATTAAAATGAAGTTATTCCGTGTGGAAGAAATGTGTAGATTTGAGGCAAGATGATGGCCTAAGTTAATGTATTGATAACTGTGAATCACCAGAGACTTTACCAACTAATTCCTTTATTATTCTTCCATTGTTAGAATTAATCTTTTTGAGATTGGAAATGCCAACTAATTTTGATTCCTTGGTAATATTGTTAGAATATCACCTAATGGAATTCTTGTGAAGTCTACTTTTGTTAAGACTCTAGAAATGTTTCATGTGACAATGTGATGCTAATATGGTAATATTTGAAGGAAGATCATTTGAGGGACAAATACTTTTGGTCCCTGTTATCACTAATATTGTTAAACGCACTAGTGTTTAAATTGGATCTTCAGGGGAAAGATCGACTACTGATAGAGTCCTTTTCAAAGTAGATCTTTAGCAAGGTCTTTTCCCGCCTTGGAATTTTTCAACCAACGATAATTCCCAGATTTTGTTTTCGTTGTTATACTTATTATATGAGTGAGAATAGACTTGCGAAAGTGAGTTGTCATATCCTAGGAGTAGTAGGAAAAAAAAACAGTAATTAACTCCTCGTAGGATCAATGAACTACTTCGCTTGAGCCTAATAAACTAGGATCGTGGAAGCTTAGGAACAAGCTTTGTATTAAGACAGTAAACTTATGGTTGTTTTTACCTTATCACTAAATTGTGAAATGAAGTACATCATCAACCCACTTCCTAGCGTTACACCAAGTTTTCCTTGCTTCACATTGAATGTTTTTGACATCCTTGAGAAACTTAGTTACAAAGTTTACCAATTAAGAATTTACCCAACCAAGGACTAAACACTTTATCTGGGAAACCTCAAACACTAGTTTTGTTTAAATTGGTACTCTTCTTGGGAGACGTGATCTCCACAGATGATATTCTTTTCTCTTCCAAAAAGGTTGTAACAAAAGAAAATGGAAAATCTCTCCAAGTATTGTGGAATTGAGATATCCTTGGTTTTGTCAAGTTTATCGACAATTTGTTAAGCTATCTTTTGGCTATAATGTTTTTCCTCAATTGTCGATCAAGGAAAATTATTTTGGTTTGGGATGTTGTTTATGAATAAAGTTTTTGACAACTGAAGTGTTGTCTCATCTTACCCCTATTTTACATTTTTTGTTGACTCTGATCATATCGAAATTCAGTCTGACGTGCTATTTGGATGTTTCAACACGGCTAAAGCAACATGACGGAATATTATTTTTATTTTCCAACGATTAAAACCGTTCAAAATGAACCATCTAATTTATGTCCTAAAGTTTGCAATCATCATCTGATTTTGAAAGCTAGATGACACTTATCTGTGGTGATTTTGGTGATGTATGATGATTGTTGATTGATGTGATAAGTTAATTTGCTTTCCGTTGGTTCAGAAGGACAACATTTTCTTTTTGGTATTGGAAGGTCTCCTAGTTAACCTTGGATACGTGTCCACCCTACTGCATTTTGTATTGCCTTAAAGCGGAAGCACTGTCTAAAAGAACTATTGACATTGAAAGTGCAATCATGACCATTAACTACTCCATCACCTAGGAAATGCTCGGTTGAACGAATCTTACTGTGGCAAATGTTAATTGTGGTGGAGAATTGACAAGAAAAGTTAATTTTTTTATTGTAAAATTAATTGGTTTGGTTTGCCATCAATGAATTATTGCGTGAAATTCTAGTATTTTGTTAGCCACAATAGTTATGGCTTGAAATTTGATATTTAATTGTGTCAATATCGTTATGGCCATAATTTATGATATTCGTGTTGCCTAAAGTAATGGGAAGCAGGATTACCAATAATTACGATGTAAATTTTCCAAATAGCAGGAATAGAATTTCGTATGAAAATTTATCGAGTGAGAATGGAATCATGAACCGAGGTTATGATTTGGTTATTATAATTTAAAATGGCGGGAAGACCATGAAGTTTTCTCCATTTATTATTGGTGGTTATGTTATTGGTAGTTATGAGTAAAATTAGGAAATGAAATTTTGAGTTGTTTAATATGAACAAATTTTCAGTTGTGTGAGACGTGAAGTTTTATGAATTATGGAAAAAAAAAATTATGGAGGAAGGGTATAATTATAAATGTGTTGTTTTGGTTGCCATGGGTCATAGGTGGTCATTGTTGGAAATTGATATTACAAACAAAACTGATGACGAGCATATTTTCTCTTGGCTATGTGATTAGTTAGGATTAATTCCGTTGACCGTTAAGGTTGTAAAATGTGAATTTCTCTTCCTTGGTTGGCGAAATGTTAATAGTATTCTGGAAGTGCAGCTCACTAATTTATCCGAGTCGGGATGACACATTATACCACTATATTATCGAAGAAGGAAGATAGTATGAGTTTGAGGGCAGGAAAGAGAATAATTACATTTCGACCGCGGCAGAATGTCATTTTCTCTTTAGCACAAATGTTCTAAATTGATTTTTACTTTACTTATATATATTATTCTCCTATCTTCCAGTGCTGAATTGTAATGATTTTAAATTTCGGGGACGAAATTTTTTAAGGTGGGTAGATTGTAACAACCCGTCCCAAATTTTATTATTTTATAAAATTTAAAATGTGAAATTTACGAGAATACCCTAGAGACGAGGGTATTGATTTTCGTTGATCATTAGTTCATAACGCGTATGAACTATTACCTTACCATATTCCAAAAGTGTGTTGGTAAGAATTGTTATTTATTATCTTATTCATTTCTTATTATTATTATTTTTTAATGAAAAGGGTTGTGGGAGATTAATAAAAAGAAAAAGAAGAAAGAAAATGGGGGGATGGCTGCCTGATGGCAGCGAAAGAGAGGGAGAGGAAGGAGATGGGCACTGCCCAATCAAAAATGAGTGAGAGGGACAGTGACGAATGAGAGAGAAAAACCAGGAGGGAAAGGAGAGAAGAAGAAAATGAAGGAATCCAAACGGGTCATCCTTGACTCGTGTGACCTAGCCGGCGGGAACCATAGAAACCAATGGTTTCTTGGCCAAATTCCAGTGAACTAAGCCAAACCATCACCTGGAAACACCTCCCTAGCTTCCTCCTTACCATTTCTACCCCTAAATTCATACAATTTGGCCTTAGATTTGGGAAAAATGCAACAGAGGTGCGCGTGGGTGTTCGACGGTAATTCACAAAATGTGAAGCTAACACAGCCAATTATCACTACCAATAGGCTCCCCTAAACCTCAGGAACAAAGCCCAAGTGATGGTAGGGGGGTTGGAGCATCCATGGAGTCGAATTGAATGTACCCAAAAACTAGGGTTCTGGTGGGTTTTCGTGAAATTGGAGCCTTTCCAAGCCAAATTAGCCTTAGCCACAGGTATAAAGTTTTTTCTACTCACTGAGGTCTTCATTTCTGTGAAATTTGAATTCAATTTTGATATTTGAATGACGTAGGTTGATTGTTGGAACCTAAATTCTCTATGATACGTTAACGTTAATAGGTATTTATGTGAATTGATGATCTAACCGTTGGATCGTCACCAAAATTCATTACATTGTAGTAGTAATATTTGAAGAATGTCGGAGGCTACAGATTGGGAATCTGACATACAAATCTTCCCGAATTGAATTTGTAAGTTCGTAAAATAAATGTTAACCGCCACTTGATTTTGGGCAATTGGCGGAGATCCGACCGTTGGATCGCAATGAAATTTTAGTATGTTATTCTAGAAGCATAATGTGGATCTTTGGAAGTTACGGATTGGAATCTGATATGCGGATCTTCTGGACCAAGTTATATAAGGTTGTAGACCCTATCATCGATCTTCAATCAACGATTGACTTGCGGTCAATGGGCCTCAAACTATTTTAGAATGTCCTTGAGGATATGCTTTATGTGAATTACGTATTCTATGGATAAAAGTTTTGAGAGGTGATTCGATAATTGTTCTAGGCACCGATCATTCGGATGCCTCGATGTGTGTGCTAGAGAATCATAACGTGGACGCCAGGTGAGTGGGTCTTTTCCTTTCTATCGTGTGTGCATATATATATATATATAATTGATAATTCCACAAATGTTTATAAATCGATTATTGCTTATGATTACTGTGAATGCTTTGAAGTAATTAATGTGAACTACGAATAGCTTGATCCCTGTTTAGGGTACGTAGGCAGTCTAACGAGACGTTAGATGCAGCCATATAATAAGTGAGATACAATAATTGAGACAAAAACCTTGTTTGGGAAATGGAGCAATGTGAAGAAAATTGGTGGAAATGCGAGTTTTAGGTTTATGAATTGGTGGTTAAATGTGTTCATAAATAAATGTGTGAGGAATAGAGAATTGAAGTAAGAAATTGTCAGTTTTGATAGTTAGTTTAACTAGTGTTTAGTTGGGTTTATCACCGATAATTATTCCTGAAAGTAAATATTTGGTAGTAGAGCATTATTGATTGTATGTTTTACACCGTATTATATATTTTGGGAATACTATGAAATGTCTGATTCTTAGATTTTCAACATGGCATATTCTTATATATATTACTTGAATCTAATTATTGTGAATACTTTGAAGTGTCAAATGACGCTGCGGACGCCCTGGTAAGCTTCATGTGAATACATGTTGATGATAGTGATGGTAGTGAGTAAGATTGTGTTGAGATGTATTTAATGCTCATTATCCTGTACCTCGGTGATAGTGCTCCGCTCGTGGCCAGGGCCTAGCCTTCACATGATTGTTCACCTCCCGCACCACACGCTCACATTGGTTCCAAGGTAGGTGCAAGCCTGTCGTACAGACCACATTAGGTGGTTCTGACTAGTAGGTGACTTGCGATACTTCACACAGCCTTCACGCGATCATAGCACTTGAGCGTATTTATTTACACCCAGCCTTTACGTGATCATAGCACTTGAGCGTATTTATTTACACCCAGCCTTCACGTGATCATAGCACTTGAGGTTTTAGGACTTGGAAATATATTCACTCACTTCCCTAACACTTTGGAGTAGATTTGGAGTGGAGTGGACGTCGGAATAGGCGAGTTCGAAGAGTTGCAGAGTTGGCCGAAACTTTCGAGAGTTTTTCCAACCATTTTTCATTAGTTTTAGGACTTCTAATAGATACGAATGTGTTCTACTCTTCAAGACCTTCAAATCCATATAAATTTCATGGATTTTGGTTGAGAAATAAAGTAGTTATTAAGCTTTGAAAATTTTCCAAAAATCGGCGGTGGACGACGGAGTCCAACAGAGTGACCAAAGAAGAAAAGGAATATTTTGTTAACTTTAACAGAACATTCTAATGGCGTCAGGTACTGTCAATTACATTTAACGGAATATTAACGGGTTTCCGTCCTATATGCCAGGCACGTGCCTGCGCGTAAGGGCGAGTCTAGCATCCAAAATTTTTTCTTAAAATATGAGGGTGTTTGTGTTGTCGAGTAGATCACGTGAGTATATTCAAACACCCTATTTGAGCAACGTATAAGGAGTTTATCCTAGGTTTTGTTTATGTATTATCAAATTAACATAAAAATAGTTATTTCACATATAGGAGAGACGTACTCCGAGGACGAGTGTGGACAAGCGAGGTTAGGGGGCTACGATCCTGCTACTTATCAGTGAGTGGGCATTTGTTTATATATATATATATATATGCTTTATGATTTCCAGAAAATGTTTTTAAATGAATTTATGCCTTGTATGCCATGTCTATATCGCTTATTATTGTTATGAATGGTATACTATTTGATGTTGCGGAGGCTCAGGTAAGCTTCAGGTGAGATAGCATGTGAATGGCTTTGTTGCATTACATATTGCTAGGCATTTATACATTTAGAGCTTGTTGTGCTGCACCCTGGTGTTAGTGCTCCCGCCCGAAGTTAGGGCACAGCTTTCATGAGATTGTTCACCTCCTGCACCGCACGCTTACCTTGGATCCAAGTTTTGGTGTTAGCCTGTCATACAGACCACAATAAGTGGTTCCAACTCGTAGGTGACCTGTCATTTATCGCATAACTTTCACGTGATTGTAGCACTTGAGCATACTTATTTACACCCAGCATGTTGTACAGGTCACATTAGGTGACTCCGACTCGTGTGCAGACATATATTGATAAGCTACGGGTCCAATCGTACAGGTAACGTTAGGTGACTCCGACTGGAATACTATTTTATATTGGTTTCACACCTAGCTTACATTTATTACTGCTGAGATATTATGACGTGGCATACTTCAGTTTTCACTGCTCTTACGCATTGGTTTTCATACCTACGTAGTAGTATTTTCTGGAAACTATACGGGTTTTATGGAGAGGGGTTATTATGTTCATACAGATAAATGTGTTTTCAAACCTTTTGTTTTTGCCCACTCACCCTTCTGTTTTGTGCCCCTTCAGGTTTTAGGTAGCTGTTCATCTTTGGTGGCTCACAAGGACTACACGGTGGTTCTGACGTTTCCATAAATAAGAGTAGGGATCTTCTCCCTGTTTGTATAATTAGTACTTAGATAGTTCGATTGCACTTCCGTTTTACCTATGCTCTAATATGTGTGTAACTTATGCTTGGTCACTTCCACACTTCGTATTATCTCTAGTATAGATAAGTTTTAGTTGGTTTTAATTTATTCACATTTCTTATTATCATATTCACTTCTGTTGCGCACTTAGCTACGTCACCCTCACGTGACGGCCAGCATGCCTCGACTTCGGTCGGGGTGTGAAAAAAGGCTCTTTGCTTTGCATATCGTTGGACGTTTGATATATTGGAATAATGTACTAATGTTTTTTCATATGTAATACTTGAAAGACAATTGTGTTTTTATGTTTTGAAGTGATATTTATGTGATAATGTGCTGTGTAGATACTAATTTACTACTACGTTTTCATTTGATTATTTATTGAAGTAAAATCTATTCTTTTTAACGGGTTAGGTCATATTAACCGGTAATATTAACAGTCGAGTTCGAGTTAGGTCTTATTATCCCTTCATTTTAATGAGTTGTTACATGACACAACCCATTAAGATATCGAGTATGTTACGAAAATGACATGAACACAAGGAACACTAGAGGAACACCAAGTCTAGATAATACCACCCTTTCATTAATAGAATGGAATATATAAAAGATTGAATGATAAGCAGAGGATATGAAATGCCTAAAGTACCCTTGCTTATATAGTTGTCTTTGCAAGCCAAATTTTGGTTGCTTGTTTGTCTAGGGCAAATCCTTCAAACTGGATTTTCTCTCATTGCTCTCATCCCCAAACGTCAGTTAGAGCTGGTTTTGGAATTGCCTAAATTTTTCTACAAGCTGTTTTTCTTTTTTCTTTTTTTTTCTTTTTTAATAGTTGGCTAAAATTGTGTTTGGTAAATGAAAAATATTTTTTTTTCCTTTCAAAATCATGGTTATAAAATATCAAAAAATAGAAACAGTTATACCCATACTTCTAAATAAATGCTTTTTTTTTTTTATTATAGGAGCATGTGGATTCAATTAATAAAACTTTCATATTGACAATCCAACCTTGTCTCTTTTTTGGCTAAAAACATTTTTAGAACTATAGTTTACTAGACACTGCCTGCTTTTTCTTCACAGTTGTTTATTCTCATAGCACATTAAAAGCAGTTTTAAAAAAACTACAACAATCTCAAATTAGCTATTAGCCCATCTTCCAGCACTTATTATTGTGCAATAAGTGAAAGAATTTTCATCTATAGTTTGAGTAGTTTAAACTTTTCTCTCAATAACATTATAAGGTACGAGAAAACTAAATTAATCGAGCATAGTAAGTGAAATAAATCAAGCTAGCACAATATCGAGACTTTTCCAAATCCACGTTCTGTCAGATTGTCACTACATTAATTGGAGAATTAGTATCAATCACTTATGTTTATATTTAAGGAAAGACAAGGATAGTTAGCTACATGATTCACGACTAGTGCAGTATACCTATGTTCTACAATTATTGGCCTCATGTCCCCCCATTATATATGTCCATCAAATGAAAATTCGTGTTTGAGATAAGAAGGATTCATCTTGATTCATGTTTGAGATAAGAAAGTCTAAATTAAATATATATCGAAAAATAAAAATATTCTCAAACATGATGAAAACCTAATTAATTTTTTTAATATACAATATTATCTACACTAATTTGTTTATGTTTTGAAGTGATATTTATGTGATAATGTGTTGTGGAGATACTAATTTAGTATTACGTTTTAATTTGATTATTTATTAAAGTAAAATCTATTCTTTTTAACGGGTAACGGGTTAGGTCATATTACATCGAGTGAGGTCTTATTATCCCTTCATTTTAATGGGTTGTTATACGACACAACCCATTAAGATATCGAGTATGTCTTGAAAACGACACAAACATGAGGAACACGAGAGGAATGCCAAGTCTAGATAATGCCACCCTTTCATTAATATAGAGAAATATATAAAAGATTGAATGATAAGTAGAGGATAGGAAATGCCTAAAGTACCCTTGCTTATCTAGTTGTCTTTGCAAGCCAAATTTTGATTGCTCGTTTGTCTAGGGCAAATCCTTCACACTGGATTTTCTCTCATTGCTCTCATCCCCATACATCAGTTAGAGGTGGTTTTGGAATTGCATAAATTTTTCTAAAGGCAGGTTTTTTTAATAGTCGGCTAAAATTGTGCTTTGTAAATGAAATTTTTTTTTTTTTTCAAAATCAAGGTTGTAAAATATCAAAAATTAGAAGCAGTTCTACCCATACTTCTAAATAAACACTTTTTTTTTTTTTTATATAGGAGCATGTGAATTGTTTCAATTAATGATACTTTCATATTGACAATCCTACCCTCATCTCTGTTTTGGCTAAAAACATTTTTAGCAGTATAGTTTACCAAACACTTGCCTGCTTTTCTTTTTCACTGTTGTTTATTCTCATAGCACATCAAAAGCAGTTTTAAAAAAACTACAAAATCTCAAACTAGCTCTTAGCCCATCTTCCAGCACTTATTATTGCGTAATAAGTGAAAGAATTTTTTTCTTTATCTATAGTTTGAGCAGTTTAATCTTTTCTCTCATTAACATTATAAGGTACGAGAAAACTAAATTAATCGAGCATTGTAAGTGAGATAAATCGAGCTAGCACAATATCAAGACTTTTCCAAATCCACGTTCTGTCAGATTGTCACTACATTAATTGGAGAATTAGTATCAACCACTTATGTTTATATTTAAGGAAACAAGGACAGTTAGCTACATGAATCACAACTAGCGCAGTATACCTATGTTCTACAATTATTGACCTCATGTCCCCCCATTATATATGTCCGTCAAATGAAAATTCGTCTATCTCCACGTGAAGGGACCACTATTGCCAGATGAAATTAACCTAGGTGATGTCACACTGTTATTGATTGTTGTCACCAGCCAATGGTTAAGAAGGATTCTTCTTGATTCATGTTTGAGATAAGAAAGTCTAAAGTAAATATATATCGAAAATAAAAATATTCTCAAACGTGATGAAAATTAATTAATTTTTTAACATACAGTATTATCTACACTAATGAATTAGGAGAGTAAGCTAAACCTCACAATAGGCTTGACATAATAAAATTCCTCTTAATCCACAAATTAAATATCCAACGACTTGCTGCTGGTGCAGTATACCTCTGTTCTGCAGTTATTGGCCTCATGGCCCTCAATTATAAATGTTTGTCAAATGAAAATTTGTCTATCTCCACGTGTAAGAATCATTATTATTAGATGAAGGGACAATTATTACCATAGTAACATTCCAAAGCACATTAAAAATACCAAAACAGTTTTAAAATACCAACACATTAAAAATTCAATAATAATTAATTTACAATGTGAACCATGTGAAAAAAAAAGTATGCAAATGCTCATGATCTCAGTCTCTATGCATGGATGTTGGGTATATCGTCATTTGAATTTTTAAGACCCTACAAACACTCGAGAATAGTGTTTTTTTAGGGCAGTTCAAAGTATGCGAAAAATGTGAAAAGAATATACAAATGCTGGTGATTGCATTCTCTATGTTTAGACAATAGGAACATCGTCGTTTGGATTTTTAAAACCCTCATTGTTTTTTTTAGTATAATAGGAACAAATGCTGGTGACTAATTTTTTTTGTTTGAGTACAAAATTAAGAAAAATTCATAATAATTAATGTAGAAGTGTGAAAAATGTAAAAAAAAAAACTAGTAATACAATCACTCATAATGACAAGCTTATCAATATTTGTGAAGGGGTTAACTCTGAAATTCGGCACCATAATCGCAAACCCTAGATTTATATTTAGCCACCGAACATCGTTTACGCTCTATTTTTCTCACTGGATTTTTTTTTTTAAACATGATCTTTTATCGGATGAAAAAAAATGAATGGTTCAGATCATTGATATCACGTTCTGATGTTTATGATTAACTGAAATAATGAGTCGATATTATATGTTTCTTGAGATTTTATAACCTCTGAGCAATATTTTCACTAGCCGTAAAAATCTAAACGTGATTCAACGTTCAAAACCATTCATTTTTCTACATCTGCTAAAAGGTCATGTTTTCGAAAAAAGGTAATCTGAAAAAAAAAAATCCAGTGAGAAGACTAGAGTGTAAACAATGATTGACAGTTAAATATAAATCTAGGATTTGTGGATTATAGTGCCGAATTTCAGAGTTGACCCCTTCATGAAAATTGTAAAACTTGTTATTACAAGGGATTGTATATTATTTTTTATTTTTATTTTTACATTTTTCACACTAAGCTGTCACATCCCGGCCCTGGGCGGGACCACTTCCCGGGCCCGACTCCACTACCGTAGCACGATATTGTTCGCTTTGGGCTTACCATTCCCTCACGGTTTTGTTTTTGGGAACTTACAAGCAACTTCCCAGTGGGTCACCCATCATGGGATTGCTCAAGCCCCCTTCTCGCTTAACTTCGGAGTTCTTACGGAACCCGAAGCCAGTGAGCTCCCAAAAGGCCTCGCGCTAGGTAGGGATGAGAATATACATTTAAGGATCACTCCCCTGGGCGATGTGGGATGTCACAATCCACCCCCCTTAGGGGCCCGACGTCCTCGTCGGCACACACGCGGCCAGGGTTAGGCTCTGATACCAAATTGTCACATCCCGGCCCAGGGCGGGACCACTTCCCGGGCCCGACTCCACTACCGTAGCACGATATTGTCCGCTTTGGGCTTACCATTCCCTCACGGTTTTGTTTTTGGGAACTCACGAGCAACTTCCCAGTGGGTCACCCATCATGGGATTGCTCAAGCCCCCTTCTCGCTTAACTTCGGAGTTGCTACGGAACCCGAAGCCAGTGAGCTCCCAAAAGGCCTCGCGCTAGGTAGGGATGGGAATATACATTTAAGGATCACTCCCCTGGGCGATGTGGGATGTCACAAAGCCATTAATTATTATGAATTTTTATTAGGCTCCACAATTTTGAAAAAAAAAGGCTTTTCATTTTGCATATCGTTGGACGATTGATATATTAGAATAATGTACTAATGTTTTTTCATTAGGCTCTTATTTTAAGGTTTGTAATACTTGAAAGACAAATGTATTTTTATGTTTTGAAGTGATATTTATGTGATAATATGATATGTATATACTAATTTAGTATTACATTTTCATTTGATTATTAATTGAAGTAAAATCTATTCTTTTTAACAGGTAACGTGTTAGGTCCTATTACTCGTTAATATTAGCAGTCAAGTTTGAGTCAAGTCTTATTATCCCTTCATTTTAATGGGTTGTTAGACGACACGACCCATTAAGATATCGAGTATGTCACAAAAACGTCACGAACACGAAGAACACGAGAGGAACGCCAAGTCTAGATAATACCACACCTTTCATTAATAGAAAGAAATATATAAAAGATTGAATCATAAGCAAAGGATAGGAAATGCCTAAAGCACCCTTGCCTATAAAGTTGTCTTTGCAAGCCAAATGGAGGTTGCTCGTTTATCTAGGGCAAATCCTTCAAACTCGATTATCTCTCATAGCTCTCATCCCCATATGCCAATTAGAGCTGGTTTGGAATTGCTTAAATTTTTCTAAAAGCAGGTTTTTTTAATAGTTGGCTAAAATTGTGTTTGGTAAATGAAAAATATAACAAAATTTTGTTTTCTTTCAAAATCATGGGTGTAAAATAGCAAAAAGTAGAAGCGGTTCTACCCATACTTCTAAATAAACACTTTTTTTTTTTGTAAGAACTAGGGTTGGGCAAATGGGTCCTGGGCCCGCGAGTAGGGGCGGGTATAGGCGGGTCGGGGCGGGTACGGGGCGGGTCCTGTTTTTAAATAGGGGAAACGGGGCGGGGCGGGCCTAGGTAATGGCATTCTAGGGTCGGGCCGGTTCCAGATTTATAGAAAAACAGGGCCCCGAACCGGCCCGTTTGTAATTGAAATGGACGGCCCAGATTGAAAATAAACATACATTCCAATCATGACCGTGGTTTTACCCTAATTGATTCAGTGAGATGTGAGAGTCTTTGCAGTCTCTCGATCGACCTCGACCTCTCCGTCTCTGAACTCTGAACTCTGAAGTCCGTCTCTGATGTGAGAGTCACCAAGGTCGAGCCCAATCCCCATAGTCTCTGCAGCTAATTTCAGAGGTGGGTTTTGCGAGGAGAGGGCTGGGGCTGTGGTGGATGAATTGTCTGAGAGCTATACGTGTGTAATTTCGCATTTCGGAAACAATTTGACATCGAAGCGGGTTTATTTCGATGATAAGCTGAGTTGGGTTGTGGATGATCCTAATGCTGGTATGGTGGTGGCCCCTGGGGTGTTCTCTACTACTCCATGGAGTATTGGTGAAGTGGGAAGAGAGTTTTGGGCTTCCGATTTTCTCAGTTGTTGTTATCTTTGCAAGAAGCAGCTTCATGGACTGGACATTTTCATGTACATGTAAAAACAAAAGTTATATATACATACATTATACACACACACACACACACACACACACACACACACACAACCATATGTATATATGTTCTCTTGATGTATAGTTACGAGTTAATCACTTTTGATGATTGATTTTGGTGAAGCGTGATTTAGGAAATCGTGGATTTTGAACCACGTTGTTGATTTTGAATATGGGATTAGTTTTTGCTTATTGATTATGTTGTGCAAACTGGTCAATCTGTAACATAATTTTTGGTCTCTGGTAAGTTGTCGGTCTAGGCAGGAGGATGTGATTCATGGATCTGCATCAGCAGCTATAGTATTTCTCCTCGTATTTGTAGTTTTTTGTTTCAAGTAGAGGGTTACCTTTCAAGTAAATGTGGATGGGAAACCAGAATATTATTTTCATCTTTGAAGTGTTTGTTTCTCATTTATACTGTCATGACTCATGTCATTTTCTTCTGGTGCAGTTCCGCGCAGCTATTCAGTTGCAGTTTGATTTCCATCGAGCAATTTACAATCTTGGAACCGTATTGGTTAGTTTGTTACTTATCTTAATAATTTTAGGATAATGTGATACTCCATTCATAATTTAAATGGACTCTCAGTTTCCTCTATAGTGGATAACAAGAAACCACTGGTTCTCTTATCTAATAATCCCCCGTAACTTGAATTACCAAACCTTGGTCTTTTTCTTACTTGCAGTACGGATTGGCTGAGGACACACTAAGAACTGGGGGATCTGGACACCCCAAAGAAGTTTCACCTAATGAGTTGTATAGTCAATCGGCTATCTACATTGCAGCTGCTCATGCTTTGAAACCAAATTACAATGTAAGGTTCCCATAGTTTTCTTTCTCAACCAATTTGATTTGATATTTATATGGAGAAAAGGATATCCCTTCAGTGAGAGAGACTTAATTTTCCTAATTCTTTCAGTGGTCATACCTTGATGTCTGCTTAATCTCGTTGGTTGAGAGATTATATTTTTGGTTTGCTGACATGATAATTTCTAATCTTCACAGCTTCCTTTACCATATCTTAAAGTTGGATATCTTACTGATCGTGATCGTGATCTGACTTTACCACCTGACTTTACCACCTGGTGTTGGTGAATCTGTAGTTCTGTACAATTTTTTTTTCTTTCAAACAACAAAAAAAAAAAAAAAAAAAAAAAAAAAAAAAAAAGGGACCCGTGGACCCGGCCCGAACCGGCCCGTTTTAACCGGGCCGGGTAATGTCCGGTTCTTATATTAAAAAATGTAATCCCTGGCCCGGCCCGCCCCGTTCCCTTTGAACTTAGGTCCGGTCTGGTCCCTTCAAAATTGGGCCCGGCCCGGCCCGTGCCCAGCCCTAGTAAGAACAGGTGAATAGTTTTAAGAAAAACTAATGAAAAATGCTTAAAAATTTTGAATTTTAACGACAAAGACAAAATAAAGGGTAAAGTGAATAGTACCAGGATTGACTTTTTAGTGTAAAAATGTGGTTTTTCCGTTAAAGTGAACAATATTGGGAGCTTTTCATTAAAGTTCCCTAGTTTTAATTAATGAAACTTTCATATTGACAATCCTACCCTCGTCTTTTTTTTTGGCTAAATACATTTATAGCACTATAGTTTACCAAGCACTTACCTACTTTTTTTCATAGTTGTTTATTCTCATAGCACAACAAAGACAGTTTAAAAAAAAACTACAACAATCTCAAACTAGCTCTTAGCCCATCTTCCAGCACTTATTATTGCAATAAGTGAGAATTTTTTCTTCATCTACAGTTTTAGTAGTTTAGACTTTTCTCTCATTAACATTATAAGGTGCGAGAAAACTAAATTAATCGAGCATAGTAAGTGAGATAAATCAAGCTAGCACAATATCGAGACTTTTCCAAATCCACGTTCTGTCAGATTGTCAATACATTAATTAGAGATTTAGTATCAACCACTTATGTTTGTAGTTAAGGAAAGACAAGGGCAGTTAGCTACATGAATCACGACTAGTGCAGTATACCTATGTTCTACAATTATTAGCCTCATGTCCCTCAATTATATATGTCCGTCAAATGAAAGTTCGTCTATCTCCGGGGGAAGGGACCACTATTGCCAGATGAAATTAACCTAGGTGATGTCACACTGTTATTGATTATTGTCATCAGCCAATGGTTAAGAAGGATTCATCTTGATTCATGTTTGAGATAAGAAAGTCTAAATTAAATATATATCGAAAAATAAAAATATACTCAAACGGGATGAAAAATTAATTAATTTTTTTAACAAACAATATTATCTACACTAAAAAAGTAGGGGAGTGAGTTAAACCTCACTATGGGCTTGGCATAATAAAATTCCTCTGAACCCACAAATTAAATATCCAATGACTTGCTACTGGTGCACTATACCTCTCTTCTACAATTATTGGCCTCATGGCCCCCAATTATAAATGTCTATCAAATGAAAGTTCGTCTATCTCCACGTATAAAGACCATTATTGACAAATGAAGGGACAATTATTGCCATAGTAACATTCCAAAGCACATTAAAAATACCAAAACAGTTTAAAAATACCCGCACATTAAAAAGTTCATAATAATTAATTTACAAGTGTGAACAATGTGAAAAAAAGTATGCAAACGCTTGTGATCTCAGTTTCTATGCTTGGATGTTGGGTATATTGTCGTTTGTATTTTTAAGACCCTACAAACCCTCATGAATAGTGTTTTTAGGGGGAGTTCAAAGTATGCAAAAAATGTGAAAAGAATATACATACATTAGTGATTGCATTCTCTATGTTTAGACGATAGTTACATCGTTTGGATTTTTAGAACCCCCTAAACCCTCATGAATAATTTTTTTTATTTGAGTACAAAATTAAGAAAAATTCTTAATAATTAACGTAGAAGTGTGAAAAATTGTAAAAATAAATAAATAAATAATATATAATCGCTCATAATGACAAGCTTTACGATTTTTGTGAAAGGGTCAACTCCGAAATTCAGCACCATAATCCCAAACCCTAGATTTATATTTAGCTGCCGATCATTGTTTTCTATTTTTCTCATTGGATTTAGTTTTTTATATTTTCTTTTTTGAAAACATGACCTTTTAGCGGATGCAAAAATATAAACGGTTCAGATCGTTAATATCACGTTCTAATGTTTACAATTAACTGAGATAATGAGTAGATATTAGATGTTTCTTGAGATTTTATAAACTCTGAGGAATGTTTTCACTAACCGTAAAAAATCTGAACGTGATATCAACGTTCTGAACCATTCATTTTTCTACATCTGCTAAAAGGTCATGTTTTAAAAAAAAGATAATCTGAAAAACAAAATCACATGAGAAGAATAGAGCGTAAACAATGATCGACGATTAAATATAAATCTAGGATTTGTGAATTATGGTACCGAATTTCAGAGTTGACCCCTTTATGAAAATTGTAAAACTTGTTATTACGAGCGATTGTATATTATTTATTTTTTTAAAATTTTTCACACTTAGCCATTAATTATTATGAATTTTTACTAGGCTCCACAATCTTGAAAAAAAAAAAGGGCTCTTCATTTTGCATTTCGTTGGACGTTTGATATATTGGAATAATATACTAATTTTTTTCATTAGGCTCTTATTTTTTGGTATGTAATACTTGAAAGATAAATGTGTTTTTATGTTTTGAAGTGATATTTATGTGATAATGTGTTGTGTAGATACTAATTTAGTATTACGTTTTAATTTGATTATTTATTGAAGTAAAAATTTATTCTTTTTAACGGGTAACGGTTTTGGTCATATTACCCGTTAATATTAATAGTCGAGTTCAAGTCAGGTCTTATTATCCCTTCATTTTAACGGGTTGTTACATGACACGACCCATTAAAATATCGAGTATATCAAAAAATGACACGAGCACGAGGAACACGAGAGGAATGCCAAGTCTAGATAATACGACCCTTTCATTAATAGAAAGAAATATATAAATGATTGAATGACAACCAAAGGATATGAAATGCCTAAAGTACCCTTGCTTATATAGTTGTCTTTGCAAGCCAAATTGAGGTTGCTCGTTTGTCTACGGAAAATCCACCAAACTGGATTTTGTCTCATTGCTCTCATCCCCAGACGCCAGTTAGAACTGGTTTGGAATTGCTTAAATTTTTTCTAAAAGCAGCTTTTTTTAATAATTTGCTAAAATTGTGTTTGAAAATAAAAAAATGTTTTTTTTTATTTCAAAACCATGGGTGTAAAATAGAAAGAAGTAGAAGCAGTTATACCCATACTTCTAAATAAACACTTTTTTTTTTTTTTTTATAAGAGCAGGTGAATAGTTTCAATTAATGAAACTTTCATATTGACAATCCTACACTAGTCTCTTTTTTGCTAAAAACATTTTTAGCACAATAGTTTACCAAACACTTACTTGTTTTTTTTTTTCACAGTTGTTTATTCTCATAGCACAGCAAAAGCAGTTTTAAAAAAAAACTACAGCAATCTCAAACTAGCTCTTTGATAAGCTCATATTTATATAAATTTTACATCAAATTCAGTTGTCTTTTCTTAGTTAGTTCCTTATATTTTTGAGTTATTTACTTTGTTTTTGTGTTTTGTAGGATTTGTCAAGTAAAAAAAAAAGAAAAATAGCACAAGTGGAATTTTAAGTAACAAATTTGTCAAAACTGCCTGTGCAGGTCATCTGACTTTGGAAGCAAGTTGTGGATAGCTCAGAATGAATTAGAGAATGAGCCTTAATGCTTGAAAAGCTACGGATGTCTATTTTCTGTAGCATTTCACGGATTGTTAATATCAATTTCTAGAAGAAGTTATGGCCGTTTTAACACTGAAAGGTTCCTAAGAGGCTGAGCAGTTTGTAACTGACAAGAAAGCATTGAAAGCAATAAATCCAATAAAACTAGCAGCCAAAACTGATGCAGTCAAGAACAAGCCAACTGACACCTATTCAAATATCAGAGGAAATGGAAAATTAAGTGGGAGTAATGGGCATAAAGGCTGCCCAAAGAGTTACAATTGTTTTAGCATTTCCTCTCACTTATTGTCATCACTAAATGGCTGTTAGTGGGGTAAGTTATGGAGAAAAAATTGTGGCAGTAGAAAAGAAGAAAAGGGCTGTGGGTTGCAGCGGAAAACGTGTGGAAAAAAAGTATGGAAAAAAAGTGTGAAAAAAAAGGTGGTAAAAAAGATAGAAAAAAAAGGAAGGAAAGCAAGGAAAAAAGGCAAGGCTGCTGCGTTGGGGAAGGAAGAAAAGAAATGAGGAAATCTTGGCATTCTCTTCTTTCGGTTTTATCTTCTCAAACTCATGTCTTTCTTTTGGTTCAATTTGATAATTATGTGTAACTAATTTTTAGTAGTTAGGGGCTGTTTTGAAGCCTCGGATATGATTGGAAGTTTGTTATGATATTTCATTTGAATTACTTTTATGAATGAATGAAAATTGGTTCACTACTTGTCTCATTAATGAATTCTTTATGTGTTTTCTACGGCTGCATACTTAGTAAGCATATCTAGGATTCTAATGCTATGAATATGTGTATGCCTGCCCTTGTCGAATGAGGACCTACATATGTTCTAGAGTAGTACTTGTTAATTGCGATTAACATGTGAATCAATTTCTAGGATAAGTAAGACAACGCTATTACTTACGATGCCTTATGATGACTCAAACTCTTTTCATTCTTAATGATTTCTACTTGTTAAATCTATGAACACACCATTCTAGATTGCATGTTAGGGACTAAGTTAAGTTGAAAACGTCATTCTCTTAACATACTACATAAGAAAGAGTAATAGGTTGAGTTCTAACATTGAGCCAACTTGAGCATCTTCATCCGAAAATGAAAGGAATTTGAATGAAACATAACATGTTTGCATGATTATTTGGTGGTGGATAGCAATTCCCCTAACTCGTTTTTGTTAATATGCGAACTACTTAAAATCTGTTTTTTTCCTGTTTTTGTTTTATTTAATTTAAATAGCAAATCAACTCCAAAAATCCCAAAAATTTGTGTGAGTGTAGCTCTGTGTGTCTATCTGCATATAAAATTTCGAAGACTTTAGATAAGTGTATGTCGGTCTAATAATTATTTTTCAGTGGCTGGTTAGTAGGGATAACAGCCCAGTTTTTGTGACATTTTAAGTAGTTAGATAAAACAATTTTCTGCGGGAAAGGCCCTTATTTTCATATGCTACAATTGACAAATCTTATTGTTGATAAGGAAAGTTAATAGAACATTTGTGTGCTACTTTGTGGTGTGCTTTTAATCCTATCACTCTTAGCCTATCTTCCAACACTTATTATTGCGCAATAAGTGATAGAATTTTTCTTCATCTATAGTTTGAGTAGTTAAACTTTCCTCTCATTAGCATTATAAGGTACGAGAAAACTAAATTAATCGAGCATAGTAAGTGGGATAAATCAAGCTAGCACAATATTGAGACTTTTCCAAATCCACATTCTGTTAGATTGTCACTACAGCAATTGGAGAATTAGTATCAACCACTTATGTTTATAATTAAAGAAAGATAAGGGCAGTTAGCTACATGAATCATGACATTAATTTAATGTGACCCATTAAACACGTTCTGCGAAAATATATTGAAGAAGAAATGCTTATATATAGGCAGCCTATTATTGTGCTATAGGTAAACGAAAATTTAATTTTCAACTACCAGAGGAGCAATATGTATTGAGTTTTCTTAGTCATCTACAAGAGGCAAATTGACCATACAAACTCGCTTGTTTTCCTGTATACAGAGCAAGTGCGAATCCACTTCATTTTCTTTTTCATTTTCGATGAAATGCATTATTATTGATACATTAAAAAATTAACACGCACTCATTCTCAAAAGAATAAATTTCACTTCACACCGTGTTAGGCAACTTATTATTAGTACCAATAACAACTCACTTTTCAATTTATAATCCTTTTTTTTTTTTTCCTTTCATCTGGCTTGTTTCTTCTCCATTGCGCACATATCCATTGTTTTGAAGCCTTCTGTTTCATACTTACCGGTTAAGGGAACGTTGCAGCTTTCTTCTTAATATCTTTTAGTTGAATAGTTGGGCTGTGTATATACATATGTTTTGGTTTTATGTCTATTAAGTAGAACCATGCATTGATATTGTCTTCAATCAACCACTTAGGCATATACATGACTGGTGTCAAACTTATGGTATGATTGTTTGTTGTAGGCTTCGGACCCCGTGGAGGAGCCACCGAATTTGGGAAAAACAGTGATGCCAAACGAAAGTGAGGCTGAAATTTAAAGTGAAGAAGTTCGTGTAAGTGATTCTTCTCTCTTAGACGGTACATGTAGTTGGGTTTAAAAGCACTTTAAACCGTATGAGGTTAAGACCTAGTAAGCGTCATGAGAAAAAGAAATCTTTGTACGCTAAAGAACATGTAGATGCTTCAGGTTTTTAAACGGTATATAACATGTGGAAAGTACTAGATATATACACAATAGAAACTATTTACATGCAGGTGGAAATTTATTTACAACTCTATTTACAATAAAGAACAAAATAAGTGTCAAGAGCGGGGTTCATAAAGTTTTGCAAATTTAGAGTAGTGTTGAACTTAAGATTCCATGATCAAAGTAAAATTACATCGTAAGCTAATTGTAATTAGTAAAATACACAGGGAGTTTGGTGTATAGGAGTTGGAAAGCAATTCATTCCAGTTGCATTAGTGGAAGGGTTTAAACAAAAAAGTATAGCTACAAGGTTAAAGTAATCACGTTTAAACAAAAAAGTAAAGCTAGGTTAAATTAATCACGCAGTAAGTGAGATAAATCTGGGTAGCACAATATCGAGACTCTTCCAAATCCACGTTATGTCAGACTCACCATATTAATTCGAGAATTAGTATCAACCACTTATGTTTATGGTTAAGGAAAGATAAGGGCAGTTAGCTACATGAGTCATGAAATTAATTTAATTTGGCCAAGTAAACACCTTCTGCAAAAACATACTGAAGAAAAATAGTTATATATAGCCAGCCTATCATTATGCTATTGTTAAAAGAAAATTTATTTTTCATATACCGGAGGATAGCAAGTAATACTATTGAGTTTTCTTAGTTATCTACATGAGGCAAATTAACCGTACAAACTAGGGCTGGGCAAATGGGTCCTGGACCCGCGGGTAGGGGCGGGTACCCGTTGTTTGGGGCGGGTAAGGGCCGGGTCCAAAATTTCTAAACACAAAACGGGGCGGGGCGGTTCGGGTATACCATATTAACGGGGCGGGGCGGATCTTGAAATAGAAGTGGACGGGCCCCCGGCCCGGCCCGTTTCTAGAATGAATAATAGAAGAAATTGTTTCCTCTTCCTAGTCTTCTCGAACTCGTCTCCCGACTCCTCTCATTTCACTCAGACCTCTCTCCTCCTAACTCTCTCCGATCATCCTAGCTCCATACACCACCGCTACCATCATCACTCAGACCTCTCTCATCCTGATTTGCTTCTATCTTCCTCCCTCCGTCCGCTGCCATCATCATCAAGCTTCGATCTATTTTCCTGACTCACTCTCTGGAAATCAGTTTCTCTCCCTCTGACAAACTTAAAGGGACGAACAATGAAGTCGAACAACTCGTGTACCCAGCAAGGTAAATATTTTCTTCTGCTTCCTTTCATTTGCTGTGATTTTCACATGGATCTTGCTTGTTTTTTGGTTGTGATTTGATTGAAATGGTCATCTGGGTCTGTTTTTATTTGATTTTTGGAGCTGGGTTTTTGTTCTTTTGGGATTTAGTTTGGTTTCTCTGTTGAAATGTGTTGGGGGTGAGTTGGATTTGCGGTGAGTGAGTTCTCTGGGTTTACATTTTTATGTTCAAAATGAAATTAGGGTTTTCTAGATTTAGGGGTTTTGTTGAGTTCTTAAATTAAGGTGCTCATAGTCCTCTGATTCCAGGTCCCAGACCATCATCGATTCACCATCGAGAACACTGCTACCATCATCATGCTAAAATTTAGGAAATTCTGAATTAGGGTATTTTTATTTATGTGAATTTTTGGTTTAGGAATTTAGGATTTTTTTAATTAGATTTGTAGATGCTATTCTGGGTTCTCAAAGTGAGCAAGACCCCAATTGAAAATTCATGTGGTGAGGTCAATGTCTGTGTGCTGAGCTGGTTTTGGCTGGTTTTGGTAGCTTGTTCAAAGCTCATGTCTTTTCGTCAATAGCCAGTAATTTTGTATGAACAGAACACTTTTTTACCAGTTTCTGGATTTTCATAAAGCACCAAACTCTTATTCTTATGAAGGGTAGGATCCTGCACATTAACATTATTGATTTCAAGTCAAATTCGCGTATAATTTCATTGAATATTTTCCAGAACTCACCGGAGGTTTTTTTTCGTCCAGAAGTTACTGAACTAGTGAAATTGAGATTGATTAAACTTGTTGCAGTTTTCTTGAAAGTGTCATTAGTCGAATTCTAGTTGTGATATATTCCAATTGATTTTACAGGTTCAAGAACTTCAGGAGGCGGTAAGCCGCTTCACTGGACGTCATGTCTTAAAATAGCTGAGGACTTGGCGAGTGGAGTTGTTTATATCCACCAGAACCCCGGCTTAACTCATGGAAACTTGAAATCCTCAAACGTCTTGTTAGGTTCCGATTTTGAATCCTGCTTGACGGATTATGGTCTCACATTATTCGGAGATCCTAATTCACTCGAAGAACCTAGCGCAACCACTCTCTTTTATAGAGCACCAGAATGTCGCGACATCAGAAAACCATCAACCCAACCAGCTGATGTGTATAGCTTCGGCGTCCTCCTCTTGGAGCTCCTAACCGGAAAGACTCCCTTCCAAGACCTTGTCCAGGAACATGGTTCAGACATCCCTAGCTGGGTCCGCTCAGTGCGCGAAGAAGAGACTGAGTCAGGGGATGACCCTGTCTCGGGCAATGAGGCATCAGAGGAGAAGCTGCAGGCACTTCTTAACAATCTGTGCAGTTTGCAGTTTTTGTGACTTTCTGCAATTGCAATCTGTGCAAATCTGTGCAGTTTTTGTGCAGATTGCAATCTGTGCAGTTTGCAATCCGTACAATTTTTTTTTTTTTTTTTCGAACAACCAAAAAAAAAAAAAAAAAAAAAGGGACCCGTGGACCCGGCTCGAACCGGCCCGTTTCAACCGGGCCGGGTAATGTCCGGTTCTTATATTAGAAAATGTAATCCCCGGCCCGGCCCGCCCCGTTCCCTTTGAACCTAGGTCCGGTCCGGTCCCTTCAAAATTGGGCCCGGCCCGGCCCGTGCCCAGCCCTAGTACAAACTTGCTTGTTTTTTATATACAAAGCAGATGCGAACTCACTTCATTTTAATTCTTTTTTTTTTTAATAAGAAGTACTGTTATTGACACTAAAAAATTATCACAACACTCATTCCCACAAGATTTTAAGTTTGATTCCCTTACCTACTTGTCCATGGCCTGTCAGGGTTCATATGAAAACTTTTTTTTTATTAATTTTATTATTTTAAGAGAATGAGGAGAATTCGAAACTCTTACAATAATTCAACGTAGGGAAGTTTCGAACCCGAGACATATAGGTAGAAACCCAACACCATATCCATTGGGAGAAATTTTTTATTGTGATCAGGACACGGGTGGTACACTACGTGTTTTTATATAAGTGGTGGAATTTTTTTTTTTTTTTTTTTTAAGTTATTAACTTTTTAACACACATATCCCAACATTTATATAGTGACACGTGGTGTAGCACTCGGTGTTTCGGTCACACTGAAAAATTTCTCATCCACTAGGATATTGGACCACATCACATGCAATCAGGGTTCATATGAATATTTAGTAGCAACATTCCACAATAACTCCGAAGGCATTTGGCGGGGTGTCTATTGTTTCTTACAAAAGTTTGCTCGAAGTATCTTAGTAGACTGTGTGCCTAATCAAATATTTGAATCAATGCAGAGAAAGATGTCAGCCGACAAAATGGCACATGACATAGAAAACCAGTTGGATAACTTGCCTGACCTGTCCAGTGAGGGGTGTATTTATAGAGTTCCTGAGCGACTACGGCAAGTAAATGAGAAAGCATATACACCTCAAGTAGTCTCTATAGGCCCACTTCACCATGGCAAGGAACCCTTAAAAGCCATGGAAGAGCACAAATTAAGGTACCTGAAACATTTTCTATGTAAAACCAGGGTAAGATTGTCTGGTTGTATACAAAAGATACAGGAGCAAGAGGAAAGGCTGCGAGGTTTTTATGCAGAACCCATTGTGTTTGACAAGGATGAATTTGTAAGAATTGTTTCAGTGGATGCCGCCTTCGTCATTGATTTTTTATTGAGGTTCTGTTACTCAAATTATCGAGAGGAAGATGATTACATATTCAGCAAGCCTACGATGATATCGGATGTGATTCGAGATTTGATTTTGCTTGAAAATCAGCTGCCATTCTTCATTCTTCAAGATCTTCTCAAACTTATTCCTCCTTCATTTCAAGTAACTTCATTTCAGCTGCCTTCGTTACTTGAAATTTCCTACAAATTTTTGCAAAGCAAAATCGATAGCAAGGGAAAAAAAGAGAAAGTTGACAAGATAAGTTCTTCTGGAGTAGAAGTAAAACATTTTGTTGATCTGATAAGAATTCTGTACCTACCGTTGGAACTAAAAAAGAATCCTAAAACCACAGCCATACCCGAAACCACAGACACACCCAAAACCACCGACAAACCCAAAACCACAGGCGAAACCAACATCACAGCCACACCCAACGTAACAGAGCTACACAATGCTGGAGTCAAGTTTGAGGTAGAAACAGGCAGCAGCTTATTGGACATACAATTCTCGGGTGGGATCCTCAAAATTCCGAAGTTTAAAGTGGACGATGCCACAGATCTGAAACTCAGAAATCTCCTTGCTTTTGAACAATGCCATCACAGAGAGGAGGGTTACCTAGCTAATTATGTTATCCTTATGAAGCGTCTCGTGAAAACCTCAAAGGATGTGCAATTGCTTGTTGAAAAGGGAATTATAGAAAATTGGCTAGGCACCGGGATGATAGTTGACCTTGGCACCGTGAATACCCAGAAGATATCTACTTTGCTTCATGACCTTGGCACCGGGATGATAGTTGACGACTGGTATTATGTCCCTCTTTGTGAAAAACTGATAAAATACCGCAAACAGCCCTGGCGAGAATGGATGGTAATTTTGAAACAAAAATATTTTAACAAGCGTTGGTCCACCATTTCAGCTGGTAGTGCTTTTATTATCCTCATACTCACTTTCTTACAGACAGCGTGCTCTATTAAATCTGTCCCTTAAGCATCAACGACCGCAAGTCTCTCCTTCTCCGGAGGATCCGCAAGTCTCTCCCTCGTCGAATACTTAGAAGTCTAGCCTAGTCTTTGAGAGGGTACAGAGTTTTCATTTCAATCTCAGGTTTCCTTCAAGTGAGTGTAATAAGATGTTCCAACAAAATAAAGTATTGAAGAGTGATTTTATATTTGATAGCAAAGCAGTGTCTACTTGTAATGGCTTTCATTGAAAATGTGTGTTGTAAATAAAGGGACGTGAATTCTGCAGACCCTTTTGTCCTTTGCACTTCTATATTTTCTGGCCTCAGATGCAACCAATTAAGTGGAAATCACTTTCCTAAATTAATGCGTATGTAGCTACTTAATTATGTCTGGACCTATGTTTATGTCTTTGTATGTTAGAAGAAAAAAACGAGTAATTAATTGTATCATGTTTTTTTGTTTTTTGGCCACACGAAATGAACATTTCCATTAAAATGTTGCTTTAAGCATCACTCGCAAGGATATGGAATTGCTTGTTCAAAAATGCGATTGTTGAAACTCAAAGCTTGACAGGGACGAGGTTAACAAACCTTACTAATCCGAGGAAGTAATGTTCCGAATAAATCTCTTTACTGATCGTAGTAAAGACATCAATGCATAACGCAGAAGTGGAAGGCAATGTTGAAACAATCTCTTGCAACCCCCATGCTCTCTACTTTATTGTTGTGGTTGCTGCAGTCCTCGCGATCACTGCCATTCAAACACTGTCTAATCTCTTTCTTTCAGCATCACCTGTTAGTCTCACAATAAGCTTGTAATAATGTAGTTCAAAGTTACTTTTGGCGAAAATAGAACTTAAAACCTCTCTGTTACAATTGAAAAGTAATACAAACAGACCATAATATTAGGTAGGTTTATTTTTTGGTAATAAACTTTCATATTTTATAAATTTTAGAAATTCAAATAATTTTAAATATTTGTGGCACCAAATTATTGGACATGTCAACAGCACTTTAACAAAAATTAAAATCATGAATCAAATTAATCTGCAATAGTTAATTTCAGAAAATACATTGATTGATAAGTTTCAATGTGCAATAGTTAATTTTAGAAATTTAAGAATCAAAATAATAAGTCAAGTTTCAGACTACTAGAAAATATGTCCGCGCGTTGCTGCGAGACTTGAATGTATCACCTTTAACTGCATGAATAAGACACATTTTACCTGTATAAATTCAACATAATCATGAATGAACAGAGGGATAGATGAGTGAATGGGATCGGTAAGACATCGAACTTCGTTTTTATATACATTCAACTTAGCTGACATGAAAAGACATTGTACAATTAACAGGACGAAACTGAACATTCTGTTTCCCTAATAAACAGAAGAAACAGAAGCAACATCCAGTTCACACAAAACTTGCCCTTGCAGTCAAGGTGGCAAAATATACATCCTGTAGGTTAGGCACATGTTTTAGCAGTTGTCAAAAAAAAAAAAAAAAAAAAAAACCTGTTTTGTTCTTATTCTGGCATCTAAGTTTTCAAGCACAAACGTGCAAAGCCAAAAACACGTAGGGCGCCTGTTTCCATAAGAAACAGAAGTCTGAGTAGTGTATTTTAGTTTAGAGAACATGCATGTATTTTCTAACAGCGAAAACATGAGCAAATATGATTGGGCAGAAACATGAGAGTAAAATATCCAAACCTCAAGAATATGATTGTATTATAGCAAATATGATTGTGTCGTACTCGAGGATCAAATGGGGACTTGAGATTTTGGTAACTGTGTAGAAGAAAAAGAACATCAATGGAACATTCCTAGAAACTAACCCTCAAACCCATCCAATTCGGATCAACTAATCAACCAAATTAGCCCCATCAATAACCTTAAATTTACTCAATCAAATTTGCCCAATCAATAATCCTTAAGGATAAGATTATTTTTAGCCGCACACACAAATTCACATGCTAGTCATTTGATACATTTAACTAATTCTGCAAGTTGTAAATGATTAAGAATAATTTAGAATGATTTAAGAATAAATTGCAAGTACTTGAAAAGCTGAGTAGCGAAGTTTGGAGAAGTCGTTAAATAATCACTATCTGTGGATTGAGAATAACCTACATTCACATTGCACAAAATTCTATGAAAAAGGGGACAAATTAACATATTTGAAATAAGTATTAAGATGCAAATATTCTCAAGATAAATTAAGCAGAAAAGGAACGAAAAAAATGATTTGCAACTTCAACTTACCAAGCCAAAGAAGCTCCATAAGAGTAGTAGCTTTCTCCTTACTTCATGCATCCGTTGATCATGGAAATTATAAAAATTCATCCAATCAAGAGACAATGTAAAAGTTGTGAAAAGGTAAATATGCAACAAAGAATCTTAAGATATACCTGAAAAATTTGCAATTCCATTATAATTTCACACAAAAAAAGATCAATTTTTGATTCAAACAAAACAATCTCATCTGTTACAGATTGGACCAACCAAAAAAATATTATATTAACATGATTTTCAACCCAACTATAAAAAGGAGCTTTATAACAGCACAATCAATATCATTTCAACCCAACCAAAAAGAAACTGATTGTATGTCATAAGTTTGTAAACACAGAGAAAATGTATCATATTTCATGACTAATCAAAAGCTTACAAATGTCAAGTAAGAACATACGTAAGTTCAAATGCAAGAATGCAAATGAAGACAAGTCACTCCATTGTGTTCAACAAGGTAATACAAAGTGACGAAAATAGTATGATAGTGATTCGTACCTTTAACTTGATCTAATGGCGGGGCATTGAATGTTGATTGAACAAAATTTTGCAAGTAATGAGGTTGCGTAAAAACTTTCACCTGAAAAGTTAAAACCCACCATTATATGAAGGTAAATAAGGAAAATCTAATCCAATCCAATCCAATAATCACAACAATCGGAGAAGTGTATTTTAGTTTAGAGAACATGCATGTATTTTCTAAAAGAATATGATTGTATTACAGCAAATATGATTGGGTTGTACTCGAGGATCAAATGGAAACTTGAGATTTTGGTAACTGTGTAAAAGAAAAAGAACACCAATGGAACATTCCTAGAAACTAACCCTCAAACCCATCCAAATCAGATCAACTAATCAACCAAATTAGCCCAATCAATAACCCTAAATTTACTCAACCAAATTTGCCCAATCAATAATCCTTAAGGATAAGATTATTTTTTAACTATACACAGATTCACATGCTAGTCATTTGATACATTTAACTAATTCTGCAAGTTGTATTTCTGTAAATGGGAATGAAAATGTAACTTTTGGTCTTATACTTTCATAACCAATACAAATCTCAAATGTGGGAGTCTCAAAAGTTGTTTCATTTATTTCATTCCAAAGAAATTTTTTGTTCGGACAGATAGATATTCAAACAAAATACTCTCTGACCGACACTCACTTAAACACCTTAGAAGAACTCACGTTTCTCTACCTGAAAAGGAGTTCATGGATATGAAAAAAATACTTAATACCAAAAGCATAAACCACACTCAATACAATCAATAACTAAACTAACAATATATTCAACAATTTATCAAAAACAAACCATATAATTAATGAGTGGTGAGTGCAGACTTGATGGCATTCAGGGCACCAATTATCCTAACAGAGAACGCGTTTTGGTCCTCCTCCTTTGCCATTTCCTCCTCATCCCCTGAATCCTTATCACCTGCACGTTCCAACACCGTCTCGAGAAGCACCTTTAGCAAACACCAGGGAGGAAAAACTAATTAATTTTTTTAAAACAAATATTAGTGCACTACAGAAATACATCATCTATAATAAGCAAACACGCGAATGCCCGAAAACACTAAAAGTCTAATATATCCTTGCATTAGTCCTAATAATCCAAAATCACGTCAAATGGAGGATAATGATATATCAGAATCGAATACTCATACTAATATAAATTCTTTCCTTAATTTATATAATTATCGAAATAAATAAAAAATTAGATCAAGAAAACCAAGAGCCAGATACAATTTTGATGCAAAGAAAGCAAAGTTAGAATACCAAGAGCCAGATTATGCTATTAAATCAAAGAAAACTGAGATGCAATGGAATATATACAAATTTAATCCAAGAAAGCAAACCAAAACCCTTACTGTCTGAGAGAAATTGGGATAGAACATCGTAGAGAGAAAGCAAGAGGAGAGATATACCTGGCTCTGATTGGAATTGCTGGTGATGAATGTTTGGAGAGAAGCTTTACCTTTCACTCGCTTTTGATTCATGTAGCCACAACAGACACATCACTTGTGACAGTTTCCAAGGGAATTCCGAATTCAAAATTGATCAACCTAAACCATAATTAACTCACAATTTAGTTCCATCAATATGATAGACATACCAAACTGTCAACAAACTAACAAAAGTAAACATAAACATCCCTAGAAATAGCCTAATGGTAGGATTATGTAGTCCAACTGTGCTGAACTAAATAAGAAAAAAATTCAAGTGATCAAAGCTAATCTAGAGCTTTCACCGCTCCCAAACACAGCAAGAATCAGAACATGCGTC
Source organism: Pyrus communis (assembly GCF_963583255.1). NCBI lineage: Eukaryota > Viridiplantae > Streptophyta > Magnoliopsida > Rosales > Rosaceae > Pyrus > Pyrus communis. Next base: position 6,234,993 of record NC_084803.1, read on the forward strand.
GTCAATTTCAAGAAATTCACGGAAAGAGAAAAAGAAAGGGATAGAGTAGTACAAACTTGAGATCGACTGGCCTCAATCCTCTCTATTCCCTCATTATCATAGCAGAAATCAAGAAAAGCATATATACAATGACATTTATCAGATTCTGGTTGGACCACGTTTATTACCTGCCATAAACAGAGAAACAATTTGGTATAAGAATCTCATTCCACAAAACTTCTTCAGTGTTGGCCTAAACAACTGCAAGCAAAAAAATCCCCAAGATACATACTTTCATCCAAATCATCCACCGCCATTAACAAAACCACACCCTATATCTTCCTTTAGCTTAAGATTAAAAGAGTTAACTTATCACCCAAATAAAATAGGTAGATTAACGAATATGAGTTAAAAAGTGGAGGAAAGCAACAAAACCAATCAAACAACGAATTGTCAATAGAATAAAACAACAAATATAGATATCTAAATCAAAGTTTTTTTGACAAAATTTGTGCAAGCATAGTTTCGTTTGACAAAAATGTGTTCCCAATTTAATAGGCCATTACTACTTACCAGAACAAATTAGTTTTCGTATCGAAACCAACATAAATCTAAGCAACATACACATTTTAATAGTAAATAAATCGAAAAGCAGATTAATAACCAAATCACAAATTCCCCCATATTAAATAGTGATGTTACCTCACCAGTAGGAGCAGAAGGGTGGTGTGTGGTTGCGCTGTGGCCTTGTACCAAGAAGGATGACGACACTTAGGACGACACTTGCTTGCCGTTTAACCAAAAATTACCCGTCGAATTTCTGAATCTCACCGGAAAAATGCAATTGTTAGGATTACCTTTGATTAACCTTAAAATGAACTGAAATCCAACATGCAATACCTGAATTTATCTTTTGGGAGTGAGAGGAGTCATTTCCAGGTAATGGCAAGGGCCAATTCACCTGCAAATTTGGTATTTAAGATCTGATACCTTCCCTCCAATTCGAAAAAGCTCTGGAAGGTCGTGAAATTGCCCATGAATATCGGTTGCATCAACATGCAGGCAAAGCATAAAAATTATAATAAATCAACAATTGTCAAATAGAAAAGAGAATGTAGTTAAGGTTGAAAGAGAGCAGGCTTAACATTTTGTCCTGGTAATTATATTCCAACTCTTCCATATATAGCAATTATATTCTAACTTTTCCATATAATAACTTAACTGTTTTTTCAACCCTGGAACCAATTACATAAATACGAATGCAGCATTTCTATTGAAGGATATAATTCTCCTCTCCCTATATTCTTCCCCTTTCTCTAACCAAATAAAAATCCCCAAAAATATGCACAAAGAATTCTAAAAAAAAAAAAACAATACAAAATTAATGCAAGCAAAGAAAAAGAAACGAAAACTCTTCTGTCAGATTCTATTCGTTTCTGTCAGATTCTATTAGTTTCTTAATAACCAGCAGTGAAATATTTCATCCTCTCACCAATTAATTAATATGTGAATAAACAAATGACTAAACTTTCTTAATCACAAAAGGCACAAAGCAAAAAACGAAAATCATTTACCTTAATGACAAAGCACTCTGGAGTTTGAACGGTTACATTATCTTATTGTTTAAAAACTGAAAATCTACAAATGTTAACATTTACACATATATCAGAGAAGGCATTATCGCCTGGATTTATCCTTTAAGAAAATCGACAACAACTGTAACGTAAACTACCAAATACCAAATTAAATACTCGAACATGACAACCCCAAACATAAACAAAATTCTATATGAATTCAAAACAATATTAATTAGGGCACACAACATAAACAAAATCCCAAACCAATTAAAAAAAAAAACTCAGGGCAAAATAGGCCAAACCCGTGCATTCCTCATCTTTCCCTTTCCTCCCCGTCTCTTTTACCCTCATGCCATTAATCTCTCTCCCCTTAGAATTATATAAACAACAGCAGAAAACATTAATACAATAATGAAAAAAAACGCACACCTTAACAAAAAAAAAACCTAATTACTCATCAACTTCATGTATATATAAAAGAGATGAGACTATCTTTTATAAAAGATATAAAAGAGGTTAGAGTGCAAGGGCAAGACTGAATGAAATCATGAAACTTAAAAGAGAGATTTACATGAATCAATTGTCATCATACAAAACATGGAAACTGGTAATGCAGCTGGATGCCTCAAGACCCTCAGCCCCACAGAAGTCATAGAACTTGGCAGCATATGGTAGATTGTCAGGTCCCAATTCATAGTACCTTAAATTGATAAAAAAATAAAAAATAAAACACCAGTCAAATCAAGCTGTCATTTCTAATTAATCAAATTCCAGACCCTAAGAAATATAGAAGCATAGTTATTGAAGAGCAATTTCTCTCTCTCTCTCTCTCTCTCCCCCTCCCCCTCAATATTTCCAGTCGACTGAGAAATAGAAAATACAACCCAAAATGCCCAAAAAGCAGAAGCTCAAAGGCAAAAATAGAAAATAAAAAGGCATTCGAAAAGAGAAAGTTGTTGAAATTTACCCAAAATGTACAGAGATCCAGGACTCACAGAAAAATTAATTTCAGGATCAAACACTAAAGGGATGTGAAACTTTACCCTTTTTCTCATTTGCAGGTACCAAAATCAATTTACAAAATTAAGGTTGGGCTTTTCATAGTCTCTATTGGGTAATGAAAGTTATGTGAAAAGTTCGAAAATAACCAAACCAACATTCAATTTAGTACAGACCTAAGAAAAACGTAAGTAAGAAACTATTTCCAATTTCTCATTCATTTATCAAACACAGTAATACAGTCATAGAAAAACTCTTAACTCACTTATCAAAATTGAATTAATTAAACTGGATGTTGGGGTCAAAATTTTGTGTCCGCCTAAGGATATTTGAGGCTAAAAATTTGAACTCTACTCAGTTTAGCTTCTTAGTTATTTTATTTTTCGGTCTTCAGATTTCGACTAAATATTTAACATTCCATAGTGTAGTTTCAACTTCAACTTCGACTTTCCCGTGAGAGCTTGCATACTGGATTTACCCTTTGCAATTTAAATTACATGACTCAAAATACAACCCAAATAGAACACAAATGGCCCATAGAAAAAAAATGCGAAATACTTACCAATCACTATTCACAGTTTTAGTCAAAGAACTCAAATTTCAGAGATACAAAACAAAGAAGCTTGTATGAATCATTTATAAAGGTTACCTCCTTTTGGTTGAAAAACTGAAGGGTGACGCCAATTCTTCTTCTGCTTCCACCTCCTTATGGAACTTTAACCGCTAGTCACATTTGTATGTGAACCTGAAATCAGCACCCAGTCAGTACCTTTGGCAAGCTCATGGGGGTATTACAACATGTATGGGAAGATTATTGCAACTCTAATAAACGAAGAAGCATTCATTTGAGGATGTCGATGAGGGAGAGAAGAAGAAGAAAAGAAGAGCTAGTTGAGGAACAGAAGAATTTTGGTGCTATGTTCGGTTTGGAGGTATGGTCTTAAGAATTTACAAACTGCCTATATGATTCGCTTGTTTCAGTGTCTTCATTATCTCTAATTCTTTTTTACCACCTCTTCTTTCATGACGGCATAATCGTCAGATTATTTTCTAACATAAAATATACACCCGTGAGTAGTTTAAAGCATAACTGTACTGAATCAAGCAGATGAAATAAACTTCAGTTTTGTTCGGGCAAAATTCAAAACCTAAAACCAGATATTAGAAAAGCTTATTAACATCTCAACCAAAAACCTTTAGCTCCTATTCAAACATTGTGGAATCAGTTTCAACAATGAAACCCGCTACAAAAGAGAAAATTTTGATTCAAATGGGTGACATTACATCTAACAGAAGAAACTAAAACAAAAGTATAGCAAATTATATACCTTATAATGTCAAGCAACCAAGTTGTTCCACCAACGACCCAAAATTCTGAAGGAAAAAAAAAGGGTAAATCTATTAGCAATTCAGAGCCCTTAAAATTATCAAAAAAACTGGGATAACAGTAAAGAAATTAGCAAAAAATCGAACCCACCAATCATTGGTGACCTTCATATGAAAAGCAATCTCCCATACCGCAGCCTCTTACGCCTATCCAAAAAATATAGACCTATAATATTCATTCCCCTAGGCACCAAAACCACCATAGTTGCCTCATCCCCCAAGCCGCAGAGCTGTTCTCAAAATCCCACTACACCATTTTCCTAGCCACCCCCAACTCCACTCTTCAATTCATCCTATCTGCCACCCAGCTCTGTATCTATATTCTATAGTTCAGTAATAGGAATGAGCTTATCGTAGTGCGTAACTACGCTAATGATTCATAATCAAACAAAATTAAAGATGAAAAGTCTTGGTACCTGTAGGCAAAGGCTAAATCCACCAATCTCTTCCTAATCAAAGTATAATAGCTGCAAAAAGAGGTGGTTCATGGTGAACCCCTGAGTAAGAAAGAAAATGTTTAATCAAAGAGACTTGAAACTCATAACCACATAAATAACAATCTTATTATTATCATCGATGGAAGTAATATCCTTTATTATGTTTTTAGACACAAATCATAAGACTATATATCTAGTTTCATTTCACCAGTAATTTATACCCTGCCCCCTTCCAATTTAAACTTTATAGGATGCTTTTCTTTAACCCTAGTTCTTGTCAATCAGTGAAAAGTAATAACACATACAGACATTAAAGTTGAAACCTTTTCCAAGTAGATGCCACACATACAAAAAGATATTAAGCTTAAAGACCTTAATATCCAGCTTTGGATAATTGGCAAGTATCTGCTAACCTTCCCTTATATGCTACAAATTCTGACCTTAATGGAATTTGATTAGAATTATTCAGAGCACAAAAATACCCGTAAACACAAACGAAATTCTTTGAGCCGCACGATATTGCTCAATATATCATGGAGTATTAATCAGTCAGATAACCACAATCAAGGCAACAACAATAAAAACAAAAGCAAAAATTCCATGCTTTAAGTAGAAAAAATTCACTTCTGTTGTAACGAATCGACATTAGAATCAAGCAACCAAGTTATGAAATACGAATTTAAAATGTAACTATTTACTGTGTCTATAATGAATCTGTGAAATCAAATAGTTAAACCCTAAAAAGCACCACTGCAAATAGCATAAGAAAATCGAAATTAACCCCAAAGAAATTGGGAGAGAAGATTATGAAAAGGGAATACCTTTCGACCCTTTGAGCTATTGGAAAAAAACCCAACAGAGCCAAAGCCTCCAACTCAAGACTGTTGTGGGATTTTGAAGAGAGAGAGAGAAAATATCAGAAGAAATAAAGAGAGAAAATACCAAAAGAAATAAAGCAAGAGAGGGCGGGAACCATACGGGGGAAGAAGAAGAAGAAGAAGAAGAAGAAGTAGCAGCAGCAGCAGCAAAAACGAAGCAGAGGAAGAAGAAATAAGGGGGAAAACGGACGATTAAAATTAATGCATCAACCGACGATTGAATGGAGAGTTATGGAAGAAATTTGTACTTTACCGACATGTAGATAAGCTCGGATCTTTGAAGCGAAACGAAGACGATGAGTGGGTTGCGGCGGAAGCCGAGTTCACTCGGAGCGGATTCGTCGTCGCCCTCCTCCCCAACCTAAGATGCGCTCAAACGTCAGAGCGGATGGATGGTTACAGAGAGAGTCGGGAGAGAAAAAGAGGGAACGATTTCGACAATTAAGATGACAAAAGTATCCTCCAAACTTTTAATCCGGACCGTCCAATCTTAACCCTAGATGGGCATTCCCATCATTTGAACACCCAAAGGGCCGATCTCATCAACAATTGAGGTAAGCTCAGCAAACACAGCCCAAAACGAACTAACCCAGCCGCCTTGGCAATCTTGTAAATAAACTGAAATGTCGATCAAAACACTGTTCATATGAATAGTGCCAATTTCCCTCCTACTTTAGACTAAAGTAATTTATGATAAAAACACCACTTATATATAAGGCTCATTCGATAAGGGTTTTTAAAGAAAACATTTTTAAAATCAATTTTTAGTAAAAATGTAGTTAATCATGCAAAAACACTTCAAATACTTTAGATCCCAAAACATTCGCGATCGAACAGTCACAGGCAGTGGCGGAAGACTCTTAAGTCGCGTCACGAAAACAAAAGTTTGTCGTTTCGACGAAATTGCCTCAGTCTCTTATGCTCCTCAACAATTTTCTGTTCCAAATTGCTCTGAGCTTTTCTTTTTCTCTCTGCTTTCGCTAACGGAGCTCTCTGGGACTTGAGGTGGTTTATATTTCTCTGATTAATTTTGTTAATGTCGTTTTTTCTTGGAATTATTGATTGTAATTTGCTGATTAGTTGTAATTTAATTTGCTGATTAAGTTTTGAGTGATAAATTTTATGTGAATTTTGAGAGGTTTTATGAATTGGGTTTCTGGCATTTCATGCAAATGTGCCTAACCTGGAGAGACTCGATTTCACTCTGCAACGAAGAAATGCTATCCGAGTTCCCTTGAATTACTTCCTCCTTCACTTCTATAAGCTCATTCTTCTTTTTCAGTTCCTTAATCTTCTCACCGGCGTCAAATTCTTCGACATCAAAGAAACACAAACCACCAGCCAGGAAAACCCAAACAACACTCAAAACACTTAAAATGCGCGAAATCAAATTCGACTAACATCGATGTTGTTTCTACTCACAAAGTAACTAAACAATTAAGCATCTTTATTGCTCTGACTAAAATTATAAAAATCGAAAAATCAAAGCTTTACGAGTAAGCACCAGAACTCAGCTAATTGGCAGTATTACTTGGATTCCAAAACAGAAACACAAAATTATAAATGGAAAGAAATTAAAACACTTCCCAATTGAAAAACCAAAGGATCTCTAAATTTAGTAAAATCTGTTTGGATGGCGAGAAAACACTTCCCAATTAAAACACTTCCCAATTGAAAAACCAAAGGATCTCTAAATTAATACACTTCAAAAAAAAAAATGTAATTGGTTAGAATTAAAATAATAATTTCAAAACAAGATGTTACTGTCATTTGTTACTTGAATTTGAAAAAAGAAAAAGATTTTATTATTATCAAAAAAGGGAAAAATATTTTATTCTAATTTAAAATCAAAATTGTATGCCACTTAGTACTATTGTGGTATTTCTCTTTACTTGTAAGGAAGAAATCTTAGATTTGATTTTCGCCAAAAGAGAATTTGAACCACATTATTGCTAGCATATTGTAAGGCTTAACCCAACCCCTCCTTTCACATCCCAGCCTGGGGCGGATCACTTCCCGGGCCCGCTCCACCACCGTAGCACGATATTGTCCGCTTTGGGCTTACCATTCCCTCACGGTTTTGTTTTTGGGAACTCACGAGCAACTTCCCAGTGGGTCACCCATCATAGGATTGCTCTAGCCCTCTTCTCGCTTAACTTCGGAGTTCCTACGGAACCCGAAGCCAGTGAGCTCCCAAAAGGCCTCGTGCTAGGTAGGGATGAGAATATACATTTAAGGATAACTCCCTTGGGCGATGTGGGATATCACAATCCACCCCCCTTAGGAGCTCGACGTCCTCGTCGGCACACCACGACCAGGGTTAGGCTCTGATACCAAATTGTCACATCCCGGCCCGGGGCGGATCACTTCCCGGGCCCACTCCACTACCGTAGCACGATATTGTCCGCTTTGGGCTTACCATTCCCTCACGGTTTTATTTTTGGGAACTCACTAGCAACTTCCCAGTGGGTCACCCATCATGGGATTGCTCTAGCCCCATTCTCGCTTAACTTCGGAGTTCCTACGGAACCCGAAGCCAGTGAGCTCCCAAAAGGCCTCGTGCTAAGTAGGAATGGGAATATACATATAAGGATCACTCCCCTAGGCGATGTGGGATGTCACAATCCACCCCCTTAGGGGCCCGACGTCCTCGTCGGCACACCACGACCAGGGTTAGGCTCTGATACCAATTGTCACATCTCGGCCCGGGGCGGATCACTTCCCGGGCCCGCTCCACCACCGTAGCACGATATTGTCCGCTTTGGGCTTACCGTTCCCTCACGGTTTTGTTTTTGGGAACTCACGAGCAACTTCCCAGTGGGTCACCCATCATGGGATTGCTCTAGCCCCCTTCTCGCTTAACTTCGGAGTTCCTACGGAACCCGAAGCAAGTGAGCTCCCAAAAGGCCTCGTGCTAGGTAGGGATGAGAATATACATTTAAGGATCACTCCCTTGGGTGATGTGGGATATCACACCTCCTCCTTAATGTAAATAAATCGTTTGTTAAAAAAAAAATTCAAAATTGTATAATTTAACAGGAAAAACCCAACTAGCATATGCGTAGGCTAATAATAGAAATATTTAATGTGTTGCGTTTGAAAGAGATATGTAATTTCCACTTTTATATAAGTAAAAATTCGTTGAATTGTTTAATTTTAAACTTTTTTGGGTGGAAATTTTGAATTTATTTTTATTACAAAAATGTTATCAGAAATAAACAAACTATAGTGATACACCCCGTCCCGAAGGAGGGCATGCTGGCCGTCACGTGAGAGTGACGTAACCATTTGCACAGTTCGGAAGCTTTAAAGATATACAACTTCTAAAATGAAACACCCGAAGGTGAGTCCTTATTTGGTCCATTCTGTCAGAACACCGTTGAATTTCCTCGTAGTCACCACTTCTTTTCAATTCTTGAACCTGGAGGGGCGCAAAACAAAGTTGAGTGGGTCAGCAAAACGAACGTATTCAAAACCTTCTTTTCTCTTTGAATATACTAACCCCTCGCCGTAAAACAAGTATAGTTTCCAGAAAAATAAACATATATACGTATGTATAAATATGTCAACATGCTCAAGGGTATATCATTCATGCTCAAGAATATGCCATGTCGGAAACTCATAATAAATGTAAGTGCTCATGTATAATTCACATCAATAACATATAATATGGCAGCCGGGAGTCACCTAACGTGACCTGTACGGCTGCATATAGAGCTCAAATCTCAAACTCAATAACTGAATCTGCACACGAGTCGGAACCACCTAACGTGGTCTGTACGACAGGCTTGGTGTAATATATATATATGCTCTAGTGCTACGATCACGTGAAGCTGTGCGATAAATCGCGGGTCACCTACGAGTCGGAACCACCTAATGTGGTCTGTACGACAGGCTGTGCACCTAACTTGGATCCAAGGCGAGCATGCGGTGCGAGAGGTGAACGTACACGTGAAGGCTATGCCCCTAACTCTGGGCGGGAGCACTAACACCGGGGGTGCAGATTATGAGCTCTCTAAGCATCTCAAGCTACTACTGAATACAAACATGAATACCACTTACCTGGCACTTACCTGTGCGTCCACAGCACCAAATACACATATATAATTGTATGCCACTACTAATGCATGTGATGATAGTATTTCAATCGTATTCCAAACGTATTTCATACGTATATCAAATGTATTTTGTATGTATATCAAATGTATATTAAATGTAGCTTACCTGGGCCTCCTCAGCACCATGCAACAGTATGCATAATTATGGTAATGCACATATTAAAATATGATGCATATATGACAGGATATTTAATTCATATTTCTTTTAAAATACATTTTCTGGGAAATACGTCAAGCATACGTATATATATATATATATATATATACTGAAAAATAACTGCCCACTCACTGATAAGTAGCCGGCTCGTAACCCTCACGCCTATTTTGGCTACATTCATTGTTCGTACCAGTTTCACCTATAAAAGAATAATTATAAAATCATCAATTAAACGCACATACACAAACATTCGTCTATAACTTTCTCATACGTTGCTCAATTTGGGTGTATGAATATACCACGGTGATCTACACGACGTCACGAACACGTGACAATTTTCAGAACTCAATTTGGAGCTCTCACGCGCCCCCACGCGCCCTGTTCACGCGCTGCCCACGCGCGCGTCTTCTTCCTCGCGTCGCCGGACTGGTTTCGCCGGCAGTGGGTGTTTTGCCGGAATTTCTGGGTAAACTTCAAAGTGTCATAACTTCTTCATTTCTTAACCATTTTCGACGTACTATATATCAAAATGAAGGTATTGACGAGACGAACACATCCATACCTGCCTCAACCCCTAACTCGCAGTAGATTCGCCGGAAAAGGCCCCGAAAGCTCCGGCCAACTTTGACCACGATGATCCCGACGTCCAATTCCTTCAAACGAAGCACTCCGAGCTTCCTTAGGACCTCACCAAGCTTCCTACAAGCTTCAAAATCCCAAAAAACATGCTAGTTTAAGTTTGCATGAATAGTACCTAAATCGGACTACCTCGAATCGACATGAAAACGAAGGATTTCTCACCTGAAAATGGTATGGCTGCACTCGTACGAGCTTCACGAGTTCGATGGTGTCCTTAGTTCCTTCGATCCATCAAGGTTTGGGTGATTTGTGTGTTGTCCGTACGTTTTCAGAAGGAAGAAGAAGAAATGGGAGCTCGGGAGAGAGAGAGAGAGAAGAGACAGAAAAGAGACAGAGGGAGAGGGAATCACGGGAGAGATAGAGAGTGTGTGAGTGTGTGTGGTCCTACAACACCACACAAAACAACACTAATGTGATAAAAACGAACTAGGGGTAAAATGGTCAATTCACACGTACGTTTTAATAATCCCGGGACGGGATGTCAAATATAGGGTCACAATTATTAAAAAAAGTATTTGTATTAACCCTTTGATATAAAGGCAAATAGATGATATAAATTCCTCCACATATATGCCTTTCATTTTTCTCAACAAAAGAAATCCTCTGTTGATGTCATGCTTGAAACAACAAAAGAATATCATAAAAAGTATATTGGGTTTCTGAAAAAGCGTAATTAAAGTGCTTTTTGCTGCATAAAGTTGAGGTAGAAGATTTGATGTTTGTTCCTAGACCTTCATTAAACTAGTTGATTCGTACATATAACTTTTGGACTGTTTGGCAAGTACTAACGAAAAGGTATTGCTGATGATTTAACGAGTGGAATTCAAAGGAATTTTTAGGTTATTCAAAGAGTGGAATTCAAAAGGAATTCTCTGTTGATGGTACACTTGAAATAGCAATAGAATATCATCGAAAATCCCATTATTAGTTTTCGAAAGATCATAAATTGAAGTAATTTTTGTTGCAAAAAGTCAAGGTAGAAATAAGTTTTTTGTTGCAAGACCTTCAATTTGTTTAGTCTTAATATTTTTTTTTTGATCGTTTGACAAATACTAACAAAAAGACAATACTGGTGATTAATAAACCAAACCAAGTTTTCTAGAACTATGTTAGCGACCTTTGCATTAGGTTAGAAAGATAAAACTTTTTTGGTCATCTCTTGACAAGAGAATGACTATTTATTCAACGAGTGGAATTCAAAAAAGATGGTGGCATATGCTTGAAACTTTGAAAGCAATAGAATATGATCGAAATTCTAATCGTTAGTTTTTGAAGGGGCATATATTGAAGTATATTTTTGCTTGAAAAAGTAGGGGTAGATGATTAAATAAAGGAATCATCAAAGAACATTATATAATTTGGTGCCACGTCCCGCTTGCATTATATAAAAATAAATTTTAGAACAACAAATAATTTTAATATTTTTATATAATGCACACGGCACCAAATTATTAGACATATCAACATAACATTTAGCAAATCATTTAGTACTACAGTCTAGTGATATTCTTTTTCACTGGTAAGTGAGAAGTCTTAGATTCGATTCTTGCCAATTGTAAATTTGAACCACATTATTGTTAGCCAATTCTAAAGTTTAACTCACTCATCATCTCATTAGTGTAGATAATATTGTTTGTTCAAAAAAAAAAACATTTAGCAAAAATTACCATCATGAATTAAATTAATGTGGGGTGGTTAATTTCAAAGATCGATTTTGAAATTCAAATATCAAAATAGTGAGTCATGTAAATTCAAAGACTATTTATGATCGAAACCCCACTTATATACAATGATATTGATATGTAGTTTGTTGGTCTATATTCCAAATACACTAAAAAATAAACTAGAACACACCTTTCAACAACATAAGTAAAAGCTGCCCACATTGCACACTATTAAGGATAAAAATGTAATTACACCTAAAAGAGACAATACTTAGAGATTAAGAAATCTTTAGTTTGTTCTATTTGTTATCCTTTCTTTGCTAGTTGTGATGGACTTGTATAAATACCTACAGTGTAAAGTTATTCAATGAGTTAATGTGAAATATTTTCTTAATATGGTATCACTCGCCTTAAGTCTCACGACCCCCAATTTTCGATCCCTTTTTCCCGCTTCTATCTGCACCGCTTCATCTTCTTCGATCGATTGATCGCGTTCTTGATCTTGATCGAGATTCTTGCTTTTAATCGCGATCTCTTCCTCAATCTCCAGCTATGGTGACTACTGCATCTCCATCTTCGGAATCGAATTCTCTTGTTCATCTGATTCCAGATGCAATTCTCAACCCTAATTCTGCGATTTCTTCTTCCATCATGATCCAAAACATTGGATCCATGGTTCCAATCAAGCTTACAACTACAAATTACCTCACCTTGAGTGCCTTGTTTGCTCCGATCTTCCGTCGTTACAATCTTACTGGTCTCATTGAAGGATCTATGATGGCGCCGCCCAAATATCTTCTTGATTCCTCTGGAAATCGCACTGCAACTCTCAATCCAACCTATATTACTTGGTTTGAGAATGATCAGAACATTCTTATCTGGATTAATTCCACTTTCTCTGAATCTTTAATCCCCTACGCAGTTGGCGTGACTTCTGCTCGAGAACGTTGGGCGAAATTGGAATCGCGACTCGCCACTGCATCTCAGTCACACATTCACGAACTTCGTTCACGTCTTCGCAGTCTTGTTAAAGGTGATCTAACTGCTGCTCAATATCTCTAGCAAATTGAAGAAATTGCAGATGCACTTGCAAGGGCTAGTGCTCCTGTGGAAGATTCAGAACTTATCTCCGTCACACTTCATGGCTTACCTCCCGAATTTGACTCGTTTGTGGATGTTATTCAGTTCCGTATTGGTTCCACAACTATTGATGAATTGCATGGCTTACTTCTCAGTAAGGAAATTCAACTCAACAATCGGAAGAAACCTGTTTCCCCTACACCATTTCAGGCGTATCATTCCTCTGCTGGTATTCTTCATTTGCCTACAAATTCTACTCCCCAAGCTTTTGCTGCTCAGCATGTTCTTCCTTTCACCAATCAAAGACGTCCCAATCGGGGTAATTTTCAATCTCGTGGCAATTATAGATTCAACAATGGAAAGAATAACTACTCTCAGAATACTAATCAACGATTCAATCGTGAAGCTCGTACCAATTACTCTTCAATCGAAAGCTATTCTGTCAGATTTGTCGCCAACCAGATCATGAAGCATGTGACTGTCCTCATCGCATGGATCAAAACTACAATGGCAAATCTTCTCATTCTGCAATGGTTGCCAGTACTTCCAATCATAATCCTACCTAGATTGTCGACTCTGGTGCTAATTCGTATGCCAATCTTTAGAATCCAGAAGCATATACTGGTCCTGAGCAAGTGTATATTGGAAATGGCAAAGGTTTGCCTATTCTCCACTCTGGCTCCTCATCTTTACATACTTCTACTAATTCTTTTATGTTGAAGCATGTTTTACATGTCCCTGCCTTAAAACATAACCTTCTCTTTGCGAATCAATTTCTACTTGACAACTTCTGCTCTATGCATCTTTATCCCTTTCACTTCACTGTGAAGGATTTTTCTTCGAGGATGATGCTTTTTAAAGGTCCAATTCAACATGGATTCTATCCACTCTCCACATCATCATTCCCTGCAACTTCTCATCAAGCTTTAACTGCATTTATCAAAGCTCCAAGACATCTTTGGCATCAAAGATTGGGCCACCCTTATGTGAAGATCATAAATAAGTTAGCCTCTCAGTCCTATATTTCTGTTGTTGATAGTTTCAATAAAACTTTTTGCTCAGATTGTGCACTAGGGAAATGTTCCAAACTTCCCTTTTCAAGTACTATTTGTACTACCAACAAGCCTTTAGAACTTATCCATATGGATGTTTGGGGACCCTCACCCACAGTTTCTCGTCAAGGTTTTCGATACTATGTCATTTTCCTAGATGACTATACCCGATATTGCTGGTTCTATCCTTTAAAGTGTAAATCTGATGTACTTCCCATTATTAAGCAATGGAAATTACTTGTTGAAAACTCTCTGTGTACAAAGGTTATTGCCTTACGGTCAAATTCTAGTGGAGAATTTGTTAGCATTGTTGTCTCTCAGTTTTTGGCTAGCCATGGTATTCAACATCAGCTTACTTGTCCCCACATTCCTGAGCAAAATGGGTGTGTAGAACGTAAGCACCGGCATATAGTTGAGACTGTTCGGACTCTCTTGGCAGCATCTAAAGTGCCTCATGCTTATTAGGTTGAGGCTTTAACCACATCTGTCTATCTCATTAACAGGTTACCTACTATCTCCCTATATTCTCCTTGGCAGTCTCTCTTCAAGAAAGCCCCAGACTATAAGTTTCTCAAGGTATTTGGTTGCAGTTGCTTCCCTTGGCTGAAGCCATACACATCTTCCAAACTCGATCCTAAAAGCAAGCCCTGTGTCTTCTTGAGGTATAACTTAAATCATAAAGGTTATCTCTGTCTACATCCTTCCACTCACAGACTATCTATTTCACGGCATGTTATTTTTGATGAATTCACCTTTCCATTTCATTCCTTGCCTTCCTCTTCAACTACCCATGTTCTCTCTTCCTTATACTTATCTCTCATTCCATCATCTCTCACCTTTGCTCTTTTCCCTCCACACACTGTCTCTTCACCACCATTATCAATATCTCCATCTCTTTCATTGAATCATGCACCACTCTCCCTATCCATATCCACCTTTTCAAATCCTATCTCATCATCCACTTCTACAGATCCTTTAAATTCCAATTCCTCACAGTCTACACCACCTACCAATATTCACCTCATGCAAACACGATCCAAGTCTGGAATTTTTAAACCCAAAGCCCTCACTGCAACCAAGCACCCCATTCCTCCACATATTGCAGTTGACTATATTCCTACAACCTACTCCCAAGCTTCCAAATATTCCAATTGGTGCACAACAATGCAAGAGGAGTTTAATGCCCTTATCAACATTGGTACTTGGTCTCTTGTACCTTCTTCTTCTTCTCCTAACCTTGTCGGTTGTAAATGAGTTTTTCGGATCAAACGAAAACCCGATGGATCTATTGATCGGTATAAAGCTCGTTTAGTTGCTAAAGGTTTTTCACCAGCAAGAGGGATTGGACTACACTGAAACCTTTAGTCCAGTGGCTAAACCTGTGACTATTCGCCTCCTTCTCACTCTTGCTGCCCAATATGATTGGTTTCTCAATCAATTAAATGTCAGCAATGCCTTTCTCCATGGCACTCTTAATGAATCTGTGTTCATGCAACAGCCACCTGACTTTGAAGATCCAGCTAAACCACATCATGTTTGTCATCTTCACAGATCTCTCTATGGCTTAAAACAGGCACCTCGAGCCTGGTATGATAAACTTCATCAGGCTTTGTCTTCTCTTGGGTTCCAAGGCTCTCAAAGTGATCACTCTCTGTTTGTAAAGCACTCTCCCACTTTGGTATTCATCCTAGTCTATGTGGATGATATCTTAGTGACTAGACCATCATCTGCAACTTGTCAACAAGTCATCACCCACCTCAATGCTCTTTTTCCCATCAAGGATCTTGGTGCTCTTCATTATTTCCTTGGAATTGAAGTCAAAAGATCATCTTCAAGTATCTTTATTAATCAAACTAAGTATATTTTGGATCTCTTGATAAAAGCATGCATGGAAGGTGCCAAGCCCTGCACCACTCCTCTCAGTACCACTAAGCTTGATCACACTTCTTCTCTGCTTGCAAATGCTTCTGAATATCGTTCTCTAGTTAGAGCTCTTCATTACTTAACTTGGACTCGACTTGATCTCAGTTTTGCTGTTAATTTGGTTTGTCAGACAATCCAAGGATCTCCTATATGCAAGCAGTGAAATGCATTCTCCGATATCTCAAGGGCTCTTTTGACCTGGGATTATGGTTCTCTAAGTGTTCTCACGTTCCATCTATTCAAGCTTTTTTCGATGCAAATTGGGCAGGGTGCTCTTTAGACGGAAGATCTACATGAGGTTATTGCATTTACTTTGGCAATTCACTTATTAGTTGGAGTGCCAAGAAGCAACCTACTGTTGCTTGATCCTCAACTGAAGCCGAGTATCGGTCTCTTGCTAATACCGCTGCAGAACTCACATGGCTATGTAAACTCCTTGCTGACATTGCTTATCCTCTGCCAAATTCCCCCCAGTTATGGTGTGATAATGTATCTGCCATTTCCTTAGCAAAAAATCCTATCTTCCATGCTCGAACAAAGCATGTAGAGATAGATTACCATTACATTCGTGAACAAGTTCTGGCAAATCAAGTTTCTGTGCATTTTATGGGTACACAGGATCAGATTGCTGATATTTGCACCAAGTCTCTGTCAAAGCCCAGATTCCTGTTTCTCCGTGACAAACTTCAACTGAGAATTACACCTAAAAGCTGCCCACATTGCACACTATTAAGGATAAAAATGTAATTACACCTAAAAGAGACAATACTTAGAGATTAAGAAATCTTTAGTTTGTTCTATTTGTTATCCTTTCTTTGCTAGCTATGATGGACTTGTATAAATACCTACAGTGTAAAGTTATTCAATGAGTTAATGTGAAATATTTTCTTAATACACACCACCAACTCGTCGACTTATCTAAGTTATCTTAACGTTTAACTAGTGCATAATAGTTTCAAACATTTTACACAGATGATTCAATCATCCACAGAAAAAGGACATGTAAACAAAGCCAGTAGCAGCTTACTTCTCCTTACGACGTGCATGGTTGGTACCTGGACCAGGTTTTTTAGTGTTTGTACTGCATAACGACGCACAAAATCGCAATCAGCAAACAGAAATATGTTAGGGTTACTTATCGTTTAGAGAATGCGGTGTGCATGCATAAGCACGTATAAATAACTAACCAAAAAAGTCGAGAAAATTCTGAACAGAATTATAATGAGCAGAGCCAACAAGCCGAGGCCTGCAACATTTTAATTGCGACTAAATAAGGCGATCAAACATAAAATTCAAAGAAAGAAAACAGAACAAACAAAGAAATGCAAGATTGGTTTCATTACACGCACCGCAAACCACTCCATCTCCCTTGTAGCAAGAGGTCTTGTCAGTACATGCCTCTTCAGCAAATCTTTTACTGTCCCTTGAACCTTGAAGAAATATTGATTACAAGGTTTAATAAACTACTATAGCTGGTTCGGTGAATGGCTTAGGCTAAGGGTGCATGCACCATGGCAAGAACATGAAAAGGAATAAAAAAGAAACCGTAATTCATTCACAACATGCAGTAACAGTCTTCAACAGCAAGTAACATACGAACTGTCGACTGTTCAACGCAGTCACTATAAGATAGCGGATCGAACATATATGTCATCTTATGTTACGATGAATTAATTGGTCAAAACAGTTAATGATTATCGTCATTAAATGGAGAAGAAAAAGAAAATGGAAAACGAAGGAATAATAAACGAACTTGTAGCAATCAACCGTTGAAATAATTTGTATCTGACAGTAGCATACACTACCAGAATTTGAAGGAACTCGTCAGTTATTGAAGGACAACAAAACTCGGTAAATTAAGTAAAAGAGAATAGTGTAGGAGTGAGGTATCAGGTTCTTCAAGTGACCATACAGCAATTAATTGTAATACCTTCTGAATCTAATCACCACACTACTTCGAATATCATATATAACATAAGGGACAGATGTGTGAAACCATATGATATATAGAGACCAGAAAAAAGAAAAAAAGAGCATATGTGCGAACTGAAAAAAAATAAGCAAACCAACCTTTCACATCGCTTTCAGATTCCAACTGAAACATTGACGGATGAGTTATCTAAATTACTGAAGACGATTACAAAACGAACTTTAAAGAACCTATTCTATGACAAGCTTAAACAACACCTTCAAATTCTATGTTCTTAAGAAACTTACTTGATGGATTTTTCTAAATTCACAACTACAAAAGGACACTCACATTCTTTATTTTTGAAAGCAAAGCATCGACCTTCTTCTCAGCTTCATTTACCCGGGCTTTCAAGTCCTCATTCTCATTACGTTGCGATTGTAATTCCCTTTCAAGTTCATTAACCTACATAGAATGAACCTTAATCCTATGACAAGCTTAAACAAAACCTTCAAATTTTATGTTCTTAAGAAACTCACTTGGCTGATTTTTCTGAATTTACATTTACCTCAGAAAGAATATAAACAAACATTGAGAGATAGTTAAAATGTGAGAGAGATAATTCATGCAACTTAATAAATCATTTAACACTTTTTCTTTTAGAGTAGCTTCAAAATTTGCCTTCCACATTTCCACCTAAAGACAAATTTATAAACAAAGACTGAGCATAAACACCAACCCCCATCTAGAAAAATGCGCTACCGCCGAGACTTAAAAGTTACCTCAGCCACTTCAACTTCAAGAGCATGGGGAGACGGGTAAAATTTTATGTTCTTAAGAAACTCACTTGAGTGCTCTTTTTGAATTCAAAGAATATAGAAAAACAATGGGAGACAGTTAAAATGACAAAAAAAAAGACTCACATTCTCTATTTTTGAAAGCAAATCATCGATCTTCTTCTCAGCTTCATTTACTCGGTCTTTCAAGTCCTCGTTCTAATTACATTGTGATTGTAATTCATTTTCAAGTTCATTAACCTGCATAGGTGAATGAAACGAATTTACATCAAAAACTTATTTATGGGGAAACGAACATATGACTCATCACAAAAATGACATAAAACGAATTGATAATATCTGCAAAATCACAAAAATACAAACCAAAAACAAAACAGTGATTGATTGGCAGAGTTGAGTTAAATAACACAACTTTTAGTATCCTTTTTATTCCTTACAATGACACTTAAATCCAATGCAAAACAATGCTTTGTCCTTATAATTAAAATCACAAAGGACTTTCACTGTGAGCACATTCAGCTACAAAATAACTTTTCTTCCAAATGGCAAAAAATAACTCACATTCTCTACTTTTAAATGCAACTCATCAATCTCCACCTCAGCTTCATTTACCCTGACTTTCAAGTCCTCTTTCTCATTACGTAGCGATTGTAATTCCTTTTCAAGTTCACAAATCCGCATAGGTGAATGAAACAAATTCACATCAAAAACTTATTTTTAGGGAAACGAACAGATGACTCATCACAAAAGGACATGAAATGAATTGACAATATCTACATAGTCACAAAAATACAAGGACAAAGATTGTCTGCCCTCCTACTTCCGATGCCCTCAACATTTTATATTACTAAATAGTGATTGATTGACAAACAATCCTTGTCCAAAACATGAGGACACCGGAAGTAAGAGGGCAGACAATCCTTGTCCAAAATACAAACCAAAAACTAAACAGTGATTGATTGACAGAGTTGAGTTAAATAACACAACTTTTAGTATCCTTTTTATTCCCTTACAATCATTCTTTACTTAACACTTAAATCCAATGCAAAACAATGTTTTGTTCTTATAATTAAAATCACAAAGGACTTTCACTATGAGCACATTCAGCTACAACATAACTTTTCTTCCGAATGACAAAAAATAACTCGCATTCTCTACTCCTAAACGCAAATCATTGATCTTCACCTTAGCTTCATTTAACCGGGCTTTCAAGTCCTCTTTCTCCTTACGTTGCAACTGTAATTCTTTTTTATGTTCATTAACCTGCATAGGAGAATGAACTGACAATTCAGTAGTATTCTCTTTTTTTGGCAACAAGAATGTAGTGGTTTTCACATAGTAAAATCACTGGTCACCGCCCCGATTAATGCCTAGGCATTTGAAAATTAAGGAATGACCCATAGACCTACTTGAGGCGCTTGCCTAGACTGCTCAAGCACCCGCCCAGACCCACCTAGGCATCGACTCACTTAGGCAGAAAATAGATAACTTTCATTTTGCATCTTTTTTTTTCCAATAAATTGTAAGAGACTTGTTGAATACTTAGATGAGCACACATTATATTCTTATTCCTCATGTTTTCATTATATTTCAATACTTCATAATATATGTGTCATTCTATTTTGTAGTTTATGATGAAATTATATATATTTTAAGTATAAACATACTTATTTACATGAAATATAATAGATTTAATTAAATCCGCCTAGACGCCCGCCTAGACCCCGTATAGCCGTCTAAGCGCTAGGCCCCAACTCGCTGCCCGACTAGCGCCTAGCGTCTTTTAGAACCTTGAGTAAACTAGTCCACTTCATTGTATCTAACCTTTTTCTCTAGTTCATCAGCACGTGCATGAGCCTACCCAACATCCGTTTTTCTAAAATACAGAAACATAGATAGAAATCAATATGCAGATAACCTAACTGTCATTGAAAAACAGATTGGGTAATTGGTTTTCTGGCATTTCATGCAAATATGCCTAACCTGGAGAGATTCGATTTCACTCCGCAAGGAAGAAATTCTATCCGAGTTCTGTTGAATTACTTTATCCTCCTCTTTTATGAACTTATTGTTCTTTTTTAGTTGGAGTTCCACCGAAGAGATTCTAGCCGAGTTCTGTTGAATTACTTTCTCCCTCTCTTTTATAAGTTCAGTGATCTTTGTTATTTCGGATTC
This sequence comes from Pyrus communis, assembly GCF_963583255.1. Lineage (NCBI taxonomy): Eukaryota > Viridiplantae > Streptophyta > Magnoliopsida > Rosales > Rosaceae > Pyrus > Pyrus communis. Next base: position 6,255,763 of record NC_084803.1, read on the forward strand.
TTCAACATTAAAGAAACACAAACCGTCAGCCAGGAAAACCCAAACAGCACTCAAAAACACTTAAATCGACGTTCGACTAATATCGATGTTGTTTCTACTCCCAAAGTAACTAAACAATTAAGCATCTTTATTGCTCTGATTAAAATTATAAAAATTGAAAAATCAAAGCTGTACAAGTAAGCATCAGAGCTCAGCCAATTGGCAGTATTACTTGGATTCCAAGACATAAACACAATATTATAAACGGAAAGAATTACAAACACTTCCCAATTTAAAATCCAAAGGATCTCCAGCTTTAGTAACATCTGATTCGAAAGTGAGAAAACCGAGGGGAAAATTAAACCGACAAACACTTGACAAATCACAATTTTCATCCAATAAACCCCCAGAACTTGCAGAAGGCGGTAGAAATTCCACGGCCACGATTCTTCCCCAGCACTCGATCCAACGCCCACCTACATTCCTTTATTGTGCGCAACTTCCCGTTGGTTAGATGTCGACCACACTCACCTCACCCATACACTGCAGTAACCCCACCAATCACCTCGCGACGCGTAACCCTCATTTTATTTTCCCCACAGGTTTTGTTTCCAACTGGACGAGCTCGCGATCCAACTAGGATGTATTCGATTTCATTCGGTTCAGTTTGATTTTCTTTCATTTTATTCGGTTTGGTTTTGTTCGGTTCATTTTTTATTTTTATTTTATTTTTTCATAAAACTTGACCCTTTTTTAACATGGAATTTATAAAAAAAAAAGGCTTGCATTGGTAGACTAATAATAAGAAAATGAAGAAAGTGAGAAGATATTTATACATATACAAGATCATATAAACCAATTCTATTTTATCAACGACCTTAACTGCAAAGAAAAATGATCACCGTATCAATTCCAAAAGCAAACAAATAGAGAAGTTCTTTCAAGCTCCAAAGTCTTCCAAAACTAACTTCTATAACCAATAAGATATCTTCTCTAATTAAACCAAGTATGCTCCTTCAAAAATCTCAATGCTTAGTTTCAAACTTGGTAATAAAGTTTCACAAAAGAAACATTATTAGCATTCATTCATAAAGTGTAAAGGAATTCGGTTCGATTCGGTTTCCGAACCTCCAAAACTGAAATTGAATTATTAAAGTTTGATTCCGTTTGATTTTTTTTTTGAATTTTTGGTTTTTTTATTTTGGTTCGGTATACCATCCGATTTTATTCGATTTTCGAATTTTTGAACTTACCCCTGCATCCAGCAGTCACCGGCCATTGCAGAAGATTCTAAAGTCAACATCACGAAAACAACAGTAAATCTTGTCGTTTCGACGAAATTACCTATCAGTCTCTTCTTCTCCTCGGCAATTTTCAGTTTCAAATTGCTCTGAGCTTTTCTTATTCTGCTTTCGCTTCCGGAGCTCTCTGCGACTTGAGGTGGATTACATTTGTCAGATTAATTTTGTTAATTTCATTTTTTTATTGTAATTTGCTGATTAGTTGTAGTTTAATTAGCTGATTTAAGTTTTGGGTGATGAATTTTATTTGAATTTGGAGAGGTATTCTGAATTGGGTTTTGAATTTCAGTGAGAGAAATGAATTTTCATGAGAATTTGTGGTTGGTAGGAGTCACGTGAATTTAGTAAAAGTTGTTTGAAGCTGTATCCCTGAATTTCCATGCAAATATGCCTAACGTAGAGACTTGATTTTCACATTGGAATGGAGAAATGCTATCGGGTTCATTCTTCCCTGTTACGTGGTTAAATTCAACATTAAGGAAACACAAGCCGTCAGCCAGGAAAACCGAAACAACACTTGAAAATGCTCGAAATTGAAATTTAACTAATATCGATGTTGTTTCTACTCACAGAGTAACTAAACAATTACGCATCTTTATTTCTCTGATTAAAATTATAGAAACTAAAAAGTCAAGGCTGTACAAGTAAGCATCAGAGCCCAGCTAATTGGCAGTATTACTTAGATTCCAAAACATAAACACAATATTATAAATGGAAAGAATTACAAACACTTCCCATTTGAAAAACCAAAGGATCTCTAACTTAAGTAACATCTGTTTGGATGGCGCGAAAACCGAGGGAGAAAAATCGAATCCACAAACACTTGAAAAATCACAACTTTCACCCAATAAACCCTAGGATTCGCAGAAGACGAAAGAAATGAACCTCGGGATGGCACGGCTCGCCCCCATTCCGGAATTGGAATTTCCGCCCCAATCTGGGAAAAAAATAGGGCAAGAAAGATCGAGGGAATGGCGAGCTTGGAGGGCGCCATGGGAGCACGCAATCACAGCCAACGAAACTCTCACAGCGACAGTTTTTCAAGTTTTTCTTTTTTGAGTTCGAGTTCGATTTCTTCCGACTACAAATATCAAATATCGTTTTGGTACCAAAACATATCTTTTATAACCTTAACGAAAATGGATATATAACTGTCAACTAAGAGCAACTCCACCTCTAAGACTTTGCACCAGCACCAAGCTCATTTATCCACTTCAGTGAACAGTAATAGACCATAATGAACAGTAATAGGCCAAAGCATCTTCATCCAAAAAAAAATGTGCTGGCACTCAGTCCATTTAAAATATTAAATAATTTTTTTATAAAATAATAAAAAAAAATAGTTTTAATTTCGGATAGGATTTTTAAACAATCTCGTCACGCCACGTGTCATTATCCGAACGTACTATTTTTTTAATAGATTTCCGCTAAGATTTTCAACCAATCCCGACAACCCACGTGTCACTTCCTGTTTACAATAATTTAGGTAAGATTTCGATAAGATTTTTAACCAATCTTGTCACGCCACGTGTCATTATCCGAACGTACTATTTTGTAGATAGATTTCGGATAAGATTTTCAACCAATCGCGACACACCACGTGTCACTTCCTATTTACAATAATTTAGCCAAGATTTCGATAAGATTTTCAACCAATCACGTAGTGCCACGTGGCATTGTCCAGAACCTCATCTTCTCTTTTTTTGTCCATATAAACCCTACATCCCTACATTCATCCTCACACTAAACTCAATCCTTTTTTTTAGCTCAGAATTCTTCTTTATCGTTTTCAAATCTTGAGTTCTTACAATGTATTCTTCAAGGAGAGCGTATAAACAGTTGCAAGAGCAGCAGAAAAGGTTGTTGGCACAACAGGAAGAATTGGTCAATCTTGACCAAGGTGGAGGTGGAGATGAGGCCTTCGCAATGGAGGAGGATGAGGATGATCACCATAGAAGGTGGAGGGCCTCACATTCCCGCCGTATCATGGAAGCTATGGGTCAGATAGCCAAACCTAGACGTGCGGCAAACATCGATAGAAGAAGGGAAAGACGAGGTAAAAATCTCTTAGAAGATTATTTTATTCCCAACAGCGTTTTCCCTGATCATGTTTTTAGACGTCGTTTTAGAATGCAACGAAGTTTGTTCGATAAAATCATGAGTGATGCTTGCAACCATGATCCATATTTTGTGCAAAAAGATGATGCTTTTCATGTTCTAGGTCTTATTCCTGAGCAAAAAATTACGGCTGCCTTGCGAATGCTTGCATATGGAGCATCTGCAGATCAAGTGGATGAGATCGCAAGGATGGGAAAAACAACAGTTCTGGAGTCCCTGATGCGGTTTTGCTCTGCAATTGAAGCCCTTTACACCAATGAGTACCTTCGGCAACCCACACCAAGGGACATGCGAAGGCTTCTGAGGAAGGGTGAGATGTGAGGCTTCCCTGGCATGATTGGAAGCATCGACTGCATGCACTGGACATGGAAAAACTGTCCAAGTGCGTGGCAAGGAGCTTATGGCGACAGAAAATGAGCCAAAAACATCATTTTAGAAGCAGTGGCTTCTTTTGATACATGGATTTGGCATGCTTTTTTCGGTGTTCCAGGAGCTCAGAACAACCTAAATGTCCTTACCCAATCTCCAGTGTTTGACGAACTGCTACAAGGAAATGAGCCGAGATGCACATATTGGGTTAATGGTTATAAATACGAGGGACCATACTACCTTGCAGATGGTATTTACCCAAGGTGGTCAACATTTGTCAAAACAGTGCCACATCCGCAGAGTGAAAAAGAGAAACACTTCGCAAAGTGTCAAGAAGGGTGTAGGAAGGATGTCGAGCGTTGTTTTGGTATCCTGCAAGCTCGTTGGGCCATTGTCAGAGCTGCAGCTAGAATGTTTGATGTCGAGGCTCTTCGATCCATCATGATGACGTGTATTATTCTCCACAACATGATTGTTAAAGACGAGTATGATTATGATGCCGTCGATGAATACGAGCCGGATCCGATGAACAACTCAAGAACACAAATCTACTATGCTCATGACCGGACCGAAGATCCCGTGCAACACGAGCCGTTGGAATGGAATGGACGTTACAATGAATTGATCGTTCAGCGGTACACTTCATTGCACGAGCCATACTGGCACATAACCCGGCAGAATGACTTGATTGACCATCAGTGGAGATTGCACGAAGGCGAAGATAATTAAAATAAAGTTCTAAAAATGGTGAGGTTATGTAATTTTATTTGGTGTTTTTTTAAGTTTAAATGGTGAGGTTATGTAATTTTATTTGGTGTTTTTTTTTTTAAATGTTTATTTGGTGAGTTTATGTAATCTTATTCAAATATTTAAATAAAGTACAAAAATTACATAAGAAATTAAATAAAGTTCTAAAAATAAATAAGAAATTACATAAGAAATTAAATAAAGTTCTAAAAATAAATAAGAAATTACATAAGAATTTAAATAAAGTTCTAAAAGTAAATAAGAAATTACATAAGAAATTAAATAAAGTTCTAAAAATAAATAAGAAATTACATAAGAAATTAAATAAAGTTCTAAAAATAAATAAGAAATTACATAAGAAATTAAATAAAGTAATACAAATAAATCCGAAATTATACAAAGTCTGTGGAGTTAGGATATGTGGTGCTAAGATCTTGGTTGCTAGGATTTCTGTAGCTGGAACCCCCTTGACTTGTTTCGGCATCTCTTGCACGCCTCATTCGCACGACATCTCTTTTTTCTGATGTCCAAAAATATTTTGAATTCGGAGATAGTCCTACTAGAGACTTGTTCATAGTGTCATGATCTGTTTGAGCCATCATTTCTTCTCTAAGCATCTCTTTCTCTCGATGAAGTGCTTCTCTAATCATCTCGTTCTCTCGATTAACTATTTTTCTTTGTCTATCAGTCGCCGCATTACGAGCCTCAGTAGTTGCTATTATTGCTGCCATAGCAGTAACTTTTTCCTCATCTCTAGCCTTTTCCCATGCCATGTTCAGTTCACATTGACGAGTAAGTTCCTCCATATATTTAGTGTAGTCATTTTTGGAAGAACCACTTTTTTTCTTTGATGCCTTTTTACCTTGAGGCCTGAGGGACTGACGAGTCGGTTGGGTCTCTGGCACTTCTTCAGGCATCCCTTTCGTGTCTTCAAATGTGTTGGCTTCTTGTTCGGCTGTGTCTGCTTCTGGCGAACTGTGTAGACCCATACCGTGCATGACAACTTCTGGACCGGTTGTCACAATTTTGTATCTAGGGCAATCTTTGACAATTTGCCAACATTCCCATTTGTTGAATGATTTGTTATGGTTCTTTGCATTGTAGAATGCTTGTGCTTGTATTGTCTATAAAAATGTGGGATAAGATAGTATTAAAAAATACGGGTGTAACACAAATAAATAAATTAAAATATTGATGGACGTGGAATGCATATAAATCACATAAGAAATTACATAAGAAATTAAATAAATTAAAATATTGATGTGGGTGTAACACAAATAAATAAATTAAAATATTGATGGGCGTGGAATGCATATTACATAGAAATTACATAAGAAATTAAATAAATTAAAATATTGATGTGGGTGGAACGCATATAAATAAATAAAAATATTGTTACCTCATCCGCTAAACTTGTCCCACTACGCAGATTACCAGAAGCATGAGAGATGTCGTTTTTCCAACAAGTAAAGGATGCGTTGAGTTTTTTCCAACGACCTTGAAGACCTTGACTAGATCTGGCATCTTTTCCATGTACATCTTTTCCATGTACATCGCAAAACGATTTCGTAATTTTACTCCACATTTCTCGCTTATCCATCTCATTACCCGTAATCGGGTCATGAGTACTGCGAACCCAACATTCACACAACGTAACATCTTCACTGAGCTTCCACAAAGTCATTTTTTTCTCTCAAAGTGTACAAAATATTCAAATGTAGAAAGTGTAGAAAATATTGAAATGTGGTGTAAGGTGGAAGATGAGGGTTAGGTATTTATAGAAAAACAAAATTAATTTTTTTTAAATTTTTCTATATTTTTTTAAAAAATTTCACAATTTTTAATAATTTTTAATGTTGTTATTAACCTGGACCGTTGGATTTGAAAAATAATCAAATCCAACAGCCAACCAGCTGCCACGTGGCCAACGGTCAAATTTCTGACAGTTGGGCCTTTTTTTTTTTAAATTTTATTTTTGGTGAAAAAAACGTGGACCGTTGATCTGTGATCGGACGGTCCAATTTAAAAGTCAAATTTAAATTTTTTTTACCGTTGGAAATCCAACGGCCTACAAAAACTAGCCGTTGGAAATCCAACGACTCTGAGGAGGGCCATGTAGCCCTCAGCTGGTCGAAGGCAAGTTGGCCTGAACGCGGGCCCCACCGCCTGCAACACTGTCGGCTACTCGCGCCCAGTCGCGAGTGTCGTGCACGCGCCAGCCTTTTGGACCGACTTCTGGGTCTGTCCGAAATGGGCTGGCCTGCTGCCTGGCTTGGGCTGGGTGCCGGGCTGTTTTGCGGGCTAGAGGCAATGGACAGGGTGCCTGGCTGTTTTTTGGACTTGGTGCTGGGCAAGTCCACCTCCGGTGGAGTTGCTCTAATAAAGCATTTATGATACCAACAATTTTTTTTTTTTAATAGTAAAATTCAAAAGAAAATTTTTATTTAGACTCATATAACCTCTTTCTACATTAATTTTTTTTCTGAAAACTGAAGGATTTTCTGTGACAACCCGTTCCAAATTTTACGTTTTTATTTTATTTTAAAAACGTGAATTTACGAAATTGCCCTAGAGGTAAGGACTTTGATTTCCGTTGACCATCGACTTGAGAGATGTGGGACTTATTCTTTAAGCATACTCTCGTAGTACTCTTTGGTACGAACGTATAGGCGAAAGCCGTTTGCGAGTCCGGATTATAACGGTATAGTTACGGACGTTCGAAATTGGTTATTCAAGGTTTAGTGTTTATTTAAATTAAATCCCCACTTTGTGGGGGAAGCCCAAAATCAGAAATGGAGGGAGGAAAGAAAAAAAAAAAAAACAGAGGTGGTTTCCGTCCACCCGCACCCACCGCGGGTACATCTTCCAAGGCCGATTTCGGCCAACTCCGGTGGAGTTTTTGGATGCCACCACCACCATCTTGAAGCTCTCATTCCCCTCTACAAAACCCACCCAAGAACCACCTTGATTAACCATGGTATGGGGCGGTTTGAGGCCACGAAAGTTGACGAAAATCAATGGTGCTCCGGCCACCCTTTTCGATTTTCCGGCAAATCCGCAAAGCAATGGCCGATGCCACCACTTGGGCTTTGTAGCCCATCATCCCAGGAGAAAAACCCAACCAACCTGGACCCCGTTGGACCACCGTAGACGACGAATCGACGTCGGGAAGTTTTAGGCACCCGCCGGCTTTGTGGGCAAAATTGACCATCTTCCGTCCACTTTTGGACTTCGTGTCAGGTATGAAAGTTGCTCCACTCACTGAGATCTTCATTTCTGTGAAGTTTGAGAATTTTTGGAAATAGTTGGATTTTCCGGCGAGTCGGGACGGCCGACCGCCACCCGCGGCGGCGCGTGCGGCGGCGCGTGGCCAGTGGGCCGCCAATGCTATTTTTAGGCTATGTCAAATGTCTTGAATTCATTTTTGTCATTTGAATGACGTAGGTTGATAGTTGGAACCTAAATTCGTTACGATACGTTACTTGATAACAATGTGAATCGATGATCCGACCGTTGGATCGTCACCAAAATTGGATACATTATAATACGTAATATTTAAAGATCATAGGAATTTATGGATTGGGAATCCGACTTACGGATCTTACTGAATTGGATTTGTAAGTTAGTAAAATAAATGTTCACGGCCACTTGTTTTGGGCAATTGGCGGAGATCTGACCGTTGGATCGTAATGAAATTTTAATATGTTATTCTAGAAACATATTGTGGATCGTTGGGAGTTGCGGATTGGAAATCTGATACGCGAATCTTCCGGGTCAAGTTATACAGGGTTGTAAACCCTACCGTCGATCTTTGATCGACGGTTGACTTGTGGTCAATGGGTCTCAAACTATTTTAGAATGTCGTTGAGGTTGTGTTTTATGTGAATTACGTATTCTTCGGATAAGAGTTCTGAGATGTGATTTGATAATTGGTCACAGGGACCAATCATTCAAGACGCCTCGATGTGTGCGCTAGAGAATCATAGCGTGGACTTCAGGTGAGTGGATCTTTTCCTTTTTATCGTACATATTGTTGAGAGTTTTATCGACACTTTTAAATTGATTAGGCATATTACTTTCATATATAATTATTGTGAATGCTTGAAGTACTATATGAACTACGAATGGCTTGATCCCTGTTTAGGGTACGTAGGCAGTCTAACGAGACGTTAGATGCAGCCATAAAATATTTGAGACAAAAGCCTTATTTGGGAAATTGAGTAATGCAAAGGAAATTGGTAAAGGCAAGTTTTAGTTTTGTGAATTAGTTAGTTAATTAGCGTTAATTGGGTTGTTATGGATAATTATCCCTGAAAATAAGTAGTTTGGGTGTAGGGCGTTATTGATTGTACACTTCTCACTGTATTGTGTATAATTGAAAATGCTACGACATGGTTGAGTATTAGATTGCATCATGGTATATCCATATGTATATTACTTGCATATAATTATTGGGAATGCTTTCAAGTGCAAAGGTGGACGCAGGACACCCAGGTAAGCTTCAGGTGAGTACATGTTGATGTTAGTGATGGTAGTGAGTACGATTGTGATGAGATATGGATAAGTCGTACAGGTCACTATAGGTGACTCCGACTTATATGCTAGCCATGATTGATGAGATCTGGATAAGTCGTACAGGTCACTATAGGTGACTCCGACTTATATGCTAGCCATGATTGATGAGATCTGGATAAGTCGTACAGGTCACTATAGGTGACTCCGACTTATATGCTAGCCAGGATTGATGAGATGCCATGATTGATGAGATCTGGATAAGTCGTACAGGTCACTATAGGTGACTCCGACTTATATGCTAGCCAGGATTGATGAGATGTGGATAAGTCGTACAGGTCACTATAGGTGACTCCGACTTATATGCTAGCTATGATTGATGAGATATGGATAAGTCGTACAGGTCACTATAGGTGACTCCGACTTATATGCTAGCCAGGATTGATGAGATATGGATAAGTCGTACATAAGTCGTACAGGTCACTATAGGTGACTCCGACTTATATGCTAGCCATGATTGATGAGATATGGATAAGTCATACAGGTCACTATAGGTGACTCCGACTTATATGCTAGCCATGATTGATGAGATATGGATAAGTTGTACATGTCATTTTAGATGACTATGACTAATATATCACTTTGTATTGATTTAGTTCATTTGGCCTACTTATTAATGTATGGTGGAGTTGATGACAAACCGTGGTTTTGGTCATTTCTGAGTATGGTTTGGATATATGTATATACGTTGTACTGTCTTATGGAAAACGATACGGGTTTTACATTTAGAGGCATTACTTTTAGAGAGGTAATAACTTTGGGAAGCTTGGTTTTATTGCTTACTCACACCTTCTGTTTGGTGCCCTCCAGGTTTTAGCTGCTGAGTTTGTATCGACAAGAATCTGTGGCGAATCTTAGTATTGATGGATATTTCTGAGGGTATGATTCTTACCCGCACTACTGTACCTTACCTATGCTCTGACATCGCGTGTGAAATGGGTTCGCTCCCACTCGCAGCGCACTCTGGTACTTAGACACTTTTAGATTCAAATTTATTCACTTTTTATACACTATCACATTTTATGGCTTCGTCACCTTCCAGGTGTCGGCCAACACAGCTTGATTCAGGGTCCAAGTGGACTTTCTGGGTCGGGGTGTGTCATTGTCACCCTTTTAACCTAATGTTCTTTCAAATTCGACCAAAAAAAAAAACCTCTAATATTCTTTCTGGATATACTTTTAATTACTTTGAAGTTTGTTTTAGCTTTTTTGCCATTGCCGTGCATCTAATCTTCTCAACAAACACAACAGTTCCTCAAATTCAAACCATACAATCTGAAGGGGCAACAAAAGAAATTATTATTAGTACATGGAAGATTCTTAAATAAGTAGAAACTTCACCAAATTATTCAACTTGTCCACATAAGTCGAACTCCAGAAAACTTTCATAATTCCCATAAAAAAGTAGAAACTTCACCAAATTATTCAATTTGAGATTTTATTTTCTAAATGGGTGTCAAGATAAATTTACATTTTAAATTGGGTTAGTGAGGTTGGTTTAGGTAGTAAATTTGGGTTTAAAGAGATATTAAGTATTTAATTAAAAATAATATGGGTGTAGAGAGTAAGTTGGGTGTAGAAAGAGGGTATATAAGTTCAAATAAAATTTCTTGATTCAAAATGTTAAATCAATTAGTTAGGATTAAAACAGTAATTTCAAAGGGTAATGTTAGGAAGATTAAATTTGCAAATTAAATGATGTGTCACTAATAAGAATGAACACGTTTATCAACGTTTAAGTAATTAACCAATCATCAAGATCCATGTCCTTTAATTTTCAAAACTTTATTTACAAATTTAGTCTGCCTAACATTACCCAATTCCAAAATAACTGACTTAATGGATATACTTTCAGCTGTTGCTTTGAATAAAAAAACAGAAAAATATTTTACTATTATGAAATAAAAAGTTTTTATCTACACATATAAATGAAGGAGGCAAAAATAGTGAAACATTTATAATTTTAAAATTACCCTCTCCTATTAAATTTTCAAATAATATAAGAAATGCACCAAAAAAAAAAAAAACCACTTCTGTAACTAACTTTATTTTTTTAATTTTTTTTTCAAATAAAAATTTAACGAATTATGTGAATTTCAAAAGTCATTTATAATTATAAAAATTCAACTTATATTTAATAATTTTGATATATAACGTGTCATTGTCAGCTGTATTCCAAGTACATTTATAAAGAAAAGTGTGGATCACGATCCTCTCCTGAACAAAAGGTATGGATCGTCCTGATCAAGTTTATCGAACCGTTGAAATTTTATCCAACGACTACAAACAAGAGACTCCTCTAAAAGTTATAGTAATTGTAACCGTTGGATAAAATTTCAACGGCTCGATGAGCTTGGACAGAAGGATCCTTACTCTTTACCCATGAGAGGATCCTGATCCGAAAAGTGTGTCCCTTTTTGAGTAGAGGACCAATTGAAAATTCAAGACCCACCCAGGCGGCTAATGTCCTTTTCAACGGCCACGATTCTCCCACCGCACTCGATCCGATACCCACCTACATTCCTTTATTGCGCCCGACTTCCGGTTAATTGGATTTCGACAACACTAACCTCACCCGCACAATGCACTAACCCTACCAATTATCTATGGGAGGCAAATTAACCGTACAAACTTGTTTGTTTTCCATATACAAAGTAGACGCGAACTCACTTCATTTTTTTTTTCACTTTCGATGGGAAGTATTGTTATTGACACTAAAAAAATTATCATGGCACTCATTCTGACAAGAATTTGAGTTCGAATCCCTTTCCTACTTGTCCATGGCTCATATGAAAACTTTTTTTTTATTAATTTTATTATTATTAAGAGAATGAGGAGAATTCGAAACTCTTACAATGATTCAAGAGATGAGGGATTTCGAACCCGAGACATATGGGTAGAAATCCAACATCACATCCATTAAGATATTGGACCACATGATATGAATATTTAGTAGCAACATTCCACAATAACTCCGAAGGCATTTGGCGGGGTTTTTTGGTTTCTTACAAAAGTTTGCTCGAAGTATCTTAGTTGATTGTGTGCCTAATGAAATATTTGAATCAATGCAGAGAAAGGTGTCAGCTGATAAAATGGCACATGACATAGAAAACCAGTTGGATAACTTGTCTGACCTGTTCCGCGAGCGGTGTATCTATAGAGTTCCTGAGCGACTACGGCAAGTAAATGAGAAAGCATATACACCTCAAGTAGTCTCTATAGGTCCACTTCACCATGGCAACAAAAGCTTAAAAGCCACGGAAGAGCACAAATTAAGGTACCTGCGACATTTTCTAAGTCGAACCGGGGTAAGCTTGTCTGATTATATACAAAAGATACAGGACCAAGATTGCGAGGTTTTTCTGCAGAACCCATTGTGTTTGACAAGGATGAATTTGTAAGAACTGTTTCAGTGGATGCCGCCTTCGTCATTGATTTCTTATCGAGGTTTCATTACTCCAATTATCGAGAGGACGAATATGATTACGTATTCTGCAAACCTACGATGAAATGGGATGTGGTTCGAGATTTGAAGTTGCTTGAAAATCAGCTGCCATTCTTCTTTCTTCAAGATCTTTTCACACTTTTTCCTTCTTCACATCAGCTGCCTTCGTTACTTGAAATTTCCTACCAAATTTTCCAAAGCGAAATCGATAGCAAGGGGAAAAAAGAGAAATTTGACAAGATAAGTTCCTCTGGAGTAGAAGTAAAACATTTTGTTGATCTGATAAGAATTCTATACCAACCCGAAACCACAGCCACACCCAACGTGAGAAAGCTACGCCTCGCTGGAGTCAAGTTTGGGGTAGGAAAAGGCAGCAGCTTATTTGACATAGAATTCTCGCTTGGGATCCTCGAAATTCCAAAGTTAAGAGTGGACGATACCACAGATCTGACACTCAGAAATCTCCTTGCTTTTGAACAATGCCATCACACAGAGGAGGGTTACCTAGCTAATTATGTTTTCCTTATGAAGCGTCTCGTGAAAACCTCAAAGGATGTGCAATTTCTTGTTGATCGTGGAATTATTGAAAATTGGCCACCACTATTATGCCCTTCTTTGTAAAGCTCGGTTAGAATACCGCGTAAAGCCCAGGCACCAAGGGATGATAATTTTGGAAACAAAAGTATTTTAACAAGCGTTGGTCCACCATTTCAGCTGTTAGTGCTGCTATTATCCTCATACTCACTCTCATACAGACAGCGTGCTCTATTAAATCTGTCCTTTAAGCATCAACAACCGCAAGTCTCTCCCTCGCCGTATCCTTAGAAGTCTAGCCTCGTCTTTGAGAGAGTACAGAGTTTTCATTTCAATCGCAGGTTTCCTTCAAGTGAGTGTAATAAGATGATCCAACAAAATAAAGTATTGAAGAGTGTGATTTTATATTTAATAGGGAAGCAGTGTCTACTTGTAATGGCTTTCATTGAAAATGTGTGTCGTAAATAAAGGGAAGTGATTTTTGCAGACCTTTTTGTCCTCTGTACTTCTATATTTTCTAGCTTTAGATGCAACCAAATCGTGCAGAAATCACTTTCCTAAATTAATGCGTACGTAGCCACTTATGTCGTACCAATTTAATGTTCATGGACCTATGCTTATGTCTTTGTATGTGAAGAAAAAGAAGAGTAATTGTATCATGTTTGTTGTTTTTTTGCCACCCCATGTGAACATTTCCATTAAAATGTTGCTTTAAGCATCACTCGCAAGGATATGGAATTGCTTGTTCAAAAATGTAATTGTTAAAACTCAAAGCTTGACAGGGACGAGGTTAACAAACCTTATTAATCCGAGGAAGTAACTGTTCCGAAGAAATCTCTTTACTGATCTTAGTAAAGACATCAATGCATAACGCAGAAGTGGAAGGCAATGTTGAAACAATACTCTTTCAATCTCCATGCTCTACTTTTTATTCTTGTGGTTGCTGCAGTCATCGTGATCACTTCCATTCAAACGGTGTGTCTAATCTCTTTTTTGGCATCACCTGTTGTTATCATTAAGGATTGGTTTTAAAAATATTATCAAATCTTCAAATAATCAAACTTAAGATATCTCACTTACAAGTGAATAGGAATACCTAAAACTAAGCAAGATAGGGTCATAAATATTAAAAAAAAGTTTTTTTTTTTTTTATATTAACCTAAATTACCTTTAATATAGGAGTGTGATATCCACACACTTCTTTTTACTTCACACACACCTTTTTAGTTTTCAGCCGTCGGATCGGATGAATTGAAGAAAATCAATGAATATAAATTAACAAGGGAAGTGTGAGAAGTAAAAAATAGTATATGGATAGCATACCCCTTAATATAAAGGCTAATTGATGATATAAATTCTTCAATGAAAAGACAACATATATGAAGTCTTTCATTTTTCTCAAATTTGAAATAAACGTGACATTGAAGTAGAAAAACAAAGAAATCCTTTGTTGGTGTCATGCTCAAAATAGCAAAAAGAATATTATAAAAACTATCACCGTCGATTTCTGAAAAAGCATAATTAAAGTGTTTCCTGCCTCAAAAAGTCGAAGTAGAATATGGTCCGTAGATATGGCATTTTTGTTGCAAGACTTCATTAAACTAGTTGATTCGTACATACAATTCTTTTTACCATTGGGCCATATTAATGAAAAGGTAGTGCTGGTAACTCTTTAGCTAAATTAGAGGATGACTTTTATATTCAACAAGGTTCTAATGGGCGGCGGGCTAAGGCCTAGCGCTTAGGTAAATTTGAGTAAGTTTATTATATTTTATGTAAATAAGTGTATGTTTATACTTAAAATATATATACTTTCATCATAAACTACAAAATAGAATGACATACATATTATGAAGTATTGGAATATAATAAAAACATGGGAAATAAGGATATAATGCATGGTTATTTAAGTATGCAATACGTCTCTTACAATTTATTAAAAAAAAATAAAATACAAAATGAAAGTTATTTATTTTCTAAGTGAGTTGTGACATAAGCGGGTGCCTATGCGGGTCTGGATGGGCTAGGCAGGTGCCTAGGCGGTCTAGACAAGCGCCTCACCAAGTCTAGGAGTCATTTCTTAATTTTCAAAAATCTAGGCATTAATTGAGACGATAGCCAACCGTCTAAATGGGACCTAAGCGGTGCTAGGCGTGAATTTTTAGAACAGTGATATTCAACGAATGGAATTCAAAAGGAATTCTCTGTTGATGGCATGCTTGAAATAACAATAGAATATCATAAAAAATCTCATTGTTAGTGATGAGTCTATATTATATTATATATTATACAAATTTTTGACCATTTGACAAATACTAACAAATAAACAGTACCAATGATTAATAAAGCGAACCAAATTTTCCAAAAAGATATTAGCGACCTTTACATCAGATTAGAAAGATAAGGAAAATGATCCGGCGATAAGGAAAAGGATCCTCGTCGGATTCTTTTTCTAGAATCCTAGAAATTTCATGATCGGATCGTTCATTGTACATCATGCAGTTAGTTTATGTTAGCTACTATTTATATTTAATTTTAAATTTTAAAATAATTTTTGACCACACAATATACAATGAATGATTATGATCACAAAATTCTTAAAATTCATAGAAAAAGAATCCGACAAGGATCATTTTCCCAAAGATAAGCCTTTTAGGTCACCTCTTGATAAAGTTAAAGGTCGACTATTTTATTTAACGAGTGGAATTCAGAAAAAATAAAACTAATGAAAATAGTTTGAAAACTTTAAGTTTTAATGATAATTGACAAAATAAATGATAAAGTGAATAGTACCAGGATTGATTTTTTAATGTAAAAATATAATTTTTCGTTAAAATGAACAGTACAGTGAGATTTTCGTTAAAATTTCCTTAAAAAAAAAAAAGATGATGACATGCCTGAATTGATGTATAGCATGTCAGCTTGTATCTTGAATACACTAAAAAATTGTTTGAGAAGGTGCCTTTTTTTTGGCTGAAGAAATTGAACACCTGCATTGAACCGAAAAGGTTAAAAAAATTCAACACCGGCGTAGGCCCAGGCGGCTATAACTTTTCTATTGGACCACCATTCCAGTTTCAAGATTACAAAAAACAAAGAGGCGGTTAGCTACACGCCACGCGCCACGCGCCACGTATTTCAAGAAATTCCAACGGCCACGATTCTCCTCCGCACTCGATCCAACGGCCACTACATTCCTTTATTCCGCGAGACTTATCGTTAAATTAATTAGATCTCAACCGCGCTAACGTCACCCGCGCACTGCACTAATCCCACCAACTACCTCGCGACGCGTAATCCCACGTTTCAATTTCCCGCGGTTTTTTTTTTTTTTTCCCGATTGGACGAGCTCACGATCGACAGTCACAGGCAGTGGCGGATGACTCTTAAGTCGCGTCACAAAAACGACAGTCGTCGTTTCAACGAAATTACCTATCAGTCTCTTCTTCTCCTCAACAATTTTCAGTTCCAAATTGCTCTCAGCTTTTCTTCTCTCCTCTGCTTTCGCATCCGGAGCTCTCTGGGACTTGAGGTGGATTACATTCCTCTGATTTAATTTCGTTTTTTTTTTCTTCGAATTATTGATTGTAATTTGCCAATTAGTGGAGCTCTCTGGGACTTGAGGTGGATTACATTCCTCTGATTTAATTTCGTTTTTTTTTTCTTCGAATTATTGATTGTAATTTGCCAATTAGTTGTAGTTTAATTTGCTGATTAAGTTTTGAGTGATGAATTTTTTGGCCGCGAAGTAATTTAATAGCTCGAAAATTTTGAGAGGTTTTATGAATTAAGTTTTGAATTTCAGTCAGAGAAAAGAATTTTCACGAGAATTTGTGGTTGGTAGGAGTCAGATGAATTTAGTAAAAGGTGCCTGAAGCTGCATCCCTGAATTTCCATTTTTTGTTGAATTACCATTGTGAAAGAAGTTAACTTTGTATGAACAATTGAAAGGTTTGGTTTTGGTGAAGTTGTTTGAAGCTGCATCAATAAATTTCAAATCCTGTTGAATTATCATTGTGAAAGAAATTACCTTTGTATGGGTGGCATCCAAAAATTACCATTGTATGCGCGTACATGTACAAGTTTCAATGGAGGATATTGATGGGGATAAATCACAATGCCTCGCAAGGGGCAATGGGAGTTAAGAACTATTTAGTAGGAGTGGTTTTGCTAACTTTGAGCTTATGTTCATGAGTTTGAAGTCGATGCATTGATCCTATAAGAACACTAGAACGGATTATTGGGGGAAAACAGTATATGATCATCTTGACCGCTGACATACCCGCCTCTTTATGATATGTTCTTTGGCAAGTAGTTTGCTCGGATATTTATTTGGCATATTCTTTATTTTTCATATGAAGCCATATACTTCACTTGAAAAGGACTTCCATTTCGTTGTTTTATTAGCAATAATAACATAGTCAAACAGGACTTGCACATTTGAAACATCTCATAGTGGTTATTGCATAAGAATTTATACAATGATTGCTCGAGTTGCTTGGAGTTTCAGCTCACTTAGTTTCAAATTTGAGACTTTTCATTTTCTTGAGCTTTCTTCCCCCTTTACCTTTTCCTATTAACTGTTCAAATCTTCCTTATTTAGTTAAATATAGGGTAGTCATCTCTGATTTTAGTTTTAGGTTGTGGACATATTCTTGACTTCATTTTGTGTTTTATTTTATTGACCATGTGTCGGTTTCTTTGGATCCTTCTTGTCTACAATCTGGCCATTTATTTCCCCTTATCTTTCCTTCTCTTCCCCCAAGCAAATATTTGTGAATTTAAACTACTCTCGAGTCCAATTACAACGATGGGATGGGGAAACATCTACAAAAGACGCATGAAAGTGTGCACAGTTGCTTTTTTGATTTACCTAGATTACAAGGTAAATTTCATTCATTGCCCTTCACTTATAGGCTGCCTATTTATATACAATACCCTTTTAACTTATTTTTCTTATAAATAATTGAAGGTTCTGCAGCAAAGAGAGAAATGGACTAACAAAACTAAAACAGATGGTTTATGGGAAAATGCTCATAAGCGAAATGCTAAACGTGTTCTCAGTTTGATAGTGGAGTTGGAAGGTTTGTGGGTGAAACTTGGGCAGTATCTGTCTACACGGGCAGATGTACTTCCTGAGGCATACATATGCCTTCTCAAGCAATTACAGGACTCTCTTCCTCCTCGTCCTTTGGAAGAGGTTTGTCTTTATAGATTTTGAAAGTTATAATATCAATATACAATTATCATCTGCGACGTCATTTGCTAACTGACAATTTCATTTACACAGGTTTGTCAAACTATACAGAAAGAGTTGGGGAAGTCAATGAATGAGTTGTTCTTAGATTTTGTGGATGTTCCTTTGGCAACAGCATCAGTAAGATTTTTAGACTCTTGGGTCTTGGAAGTAGAGTGAACAAATATAACCATTTAGCTAAGATTCATTGCTAATGATACTCTGATTCTAGAAAAAAGGTTTATCTAATTGGTTTCCCATCCTAATTTATGCAGATAGCACAAGTCCACCGTGCCACCCTGCTCAACGGGCGGGAAGTAGTTGTTAAAGTTCAACATGAGGGCATCAAGACAATTATATTGGAGGTTTGTCTTACTTGGCTTTTGAGATTCGGGTTATATAAATTAAAAAGGGGTCACTAAATTATTCTCGGACATACTTTTGTTTTGCAGGACTTGAAGAATGCAAAGTCAATTGTTGACTGGATAGCATGGGCAGAGCCTCAGTACAATTTTAATCCTATGATGGATGAATGGTGCAAAGAATCTCCCAAAGAACTTGACTTCAATCATGAAGCTGGTATAATTAACTGTCATCCTTACTTCTAAATTTTGTCTTACTGCTGAAATCTTATACCTTTTCAGTTTGGCAACCTTGATGACTATTTGTATTACAGGTTTGTTCATTGTGTCTACTTTATTGATTTTGTTTATGCACTCTCTGTTTCTGTAGAGAACACCAGAACAGTGGCTAAAAATCTTGGCTGTGATACCAAATGTGATGATAACACACATGCCGATCGAGTGGATGTCTTGATTCCAGAGGTTATACAGGTACTATCTGTTCCTTTCTTCTAATATATATGACTTTGCAGGCACAATTTCACTTAACTAAGAGTAATATGAGTATTTGTTCATATAAAAATCTAAAGATGACGTATGGTGGAATATACTGGGGTTAGTGATATTAACAAAAAAAAGTGGCTTTAGTGAGTAAAAACTGAAAACGGAGGTATATACGAAAAAGGAGTTAATTCATTTCTTTAACTATAGATTCTGTCTTTCCTGTTTTACACGTATTTCTCATTTACCATCCTGCTGCTTTTGTTTAGTCAACAGAGAAAGTCCTCATTTCAGAGTTTATGGATGGTATTCGTATAAATGACATAGAAGCGCTGGAAGAATTTGGTGTTGACAAACAAAAGGCTGTTGAAGAAATCACACGTGCATATGCCCATCAAATATATGTTGATGGTTTTTTTAATGGAGACCCTCATCCTGGTATCCCTCTTCCCACCCCATCCGTTTTTATTATTTTTCACCTATTTTTTGTTTAGAACAGGTGAATTCATGACTCAACAAGTTTGTGAGGTATTACATGGTTTACTAATCCTTGAGTTTTTTTGCAGGAAACTTTCTTGTGAGCAAGGAACCTCCATATCGTCCTATTTTGCTTGATTTTGGGCTTACAAAGAAATTATCAAGCTCTTTTAAAAAAGCACTTGCAAAGATGTTCTTGGCATCTACCGAGGTATGTACAAACTGTTATCAATATTTTTTCTTGAAAAACAAACTGTTATTAGTTTTGATATCATATGGTTACTTGATGTTAAAAATTTTTGGTGAGTAGGCTCAATGATTGAAAAGATTGACCTTGGAGTATCCTAAGGTTTCAGAGCCCTTATGAATTGCTCTCCATGGAATGCAACGACTAGTAGTGCTATGTAAAATTTTACTTTCTTGCCCTTCCGTTTAGATGTTGAGGATCATCTTTGTCAAGCAAATAAGAGCACTGTAATGAGTAATAGCAATGCTTTTTTAAGTGATGACGGTAATATTGTTTGTCAGACTAAATGAAGTGTACTGTAATTGTAAACAGGGAACAATCTGCATTCACTTAAATTAATTGACAGTACTTCTTTGATTATTACATTGCAATGCTTTGTCACAGGGGGACCATGTTGCTCTATTGTCTGCTTTTGCAGAAATGGGACTTAAGTTGCGCCTTGATATTCCAGAGCAGGCAATGGAAATAACAAGTGTATTATTCCGAAGTACAACACCTGCCAAAGAGTCTCATGTAAGTAGTGTGTATGTTTATCCACTCTGGACTGGTTAGATTGGTTCTATGTTTCCAACGACAGAAGTTCTATTCTATTCAGTTTGTCTTCCTATCCTATTTGTTTAGTATCAATTTAAAAAATCCTGTTCAGTTTATTAGCTTATGATCTTCCTTAGGAAACAATGAAATCTTTGGCGGATCAAAGAGCAAAAAACATGAAGGTTATACAGGACAAGATGCAACTTAACCAGAAGGAGGCTAAACGCTTTAATCCTGTAAGTTCATGCATAATGTCCTACCGCTGTGCTTCTCTGCTATGTTTATTGACTAATTTCATCTATGCTAAAGTAAGAATTCCTTTATCAGGTAGATGCATTCCCTGGTGATATTGTAATCTTTTCACGAGTTCTCAATCTTCTCAGAGGTCTGTATATGGAGTTTTTCTCTGCTGTTTGTGTGTTAAATAATTATAACTTTTTAATTTTGCATTTGACTTGGACGTAGGGCTTTCTTCCACAATGAATGTCCGGATTGTTTATCAAGAGATCATGAGACCATTTGCTGAATCCGTTCTACAAGGGTAAGTGTATGCTGAATATTGTGTTGCATTGGTTTGTTGTCATATCTGGTTCTTTTCTGATCGGCCCAAAATTTACAGAAACATTAGTAGGGGACCAATGGAAAATGATCACTGGGTCTATGACACACCTGCCCACTCTAATGTGGAGGCCAAGCTGAGGCAACTCCTAGTTGAGCTGGGGAATAACAATAAAATACTTGGAGTCCAGGTGTGCACCAATATATCTGTTGATATAATGCCATGAAAATTTGAATAGTCCTTTTCCATTTATGTACATTGTTTAATAAAGCTTGACATTGTATGATCTTTCTGCTCTCTCTTATATTCCAGTGCAAGTTTCACTTCGTGACAATTGTGTTGCGTGTTCTATGAATGCTGATCTTTTCTTGTTAAAGCTTTATGATAATAGATCAAAGAGCTAGATCGCTAGATGCCCTTGGAATTGTTTATTTATTTTTACCTCTGTTTTTGTATTGAATGAAGTACAAAACAGTTGTTTCATATTATTATTACTTCTTTTGTACTACAAAAAAATTGATTGTTTGTTTTTAAACTTGACTATTTTTCTTTTCGAATTATAGTTTAATCAAGCTTTCATGATTTTGAATTAAGGTATGTGCCTACAAAGACGGGGAAGTTATTATTGACACTGCTGCTGGAGTGCTTGGTAGATATGACCCTCATCCAGTTCAGCCCGACAGCCTTTTCCCAGTTTTTTCTGTTACAAAGGGTATAACGGCTGGAATGTTACATTGGCTGGTAGACACTGGGTGAGTATTAGTATGTTTCCATGTTGTCAATTCTATTTCCATGTTTCTTTTGCTGTATAAAATATGTGCCTGAGGCATTTGGGCATGTTATACGGTTTTACCTGATTTAGAATAAGGTCGTTTCTATTTTTGCGTCTTCATAGCTTGTAGCTTGTATCTCATTGTGTTAGGTGGCCTGGGATCCCATTCCATTCTGCACAACAGGGGAATCAATCTTGGTATAAAAACTTCCATAATGTGATCCATACGGAGAAATAATTGATATTTTAGGCATTACCTGCATGGCTTCAGGAGTAGTTTGACAAAATAACTGCCATGTATGTTACTTTTAACTATAATGACTTGACGAGGGATTTATAATGTCTCTTTATGCATTATGTTGGTAAGTACGGTAAATTGTTTTAACTTTTCCGCCCTTTCAGAAAATTGAACCTCAAGGAAGATGTAGCAAATATATGGCCAGAATTTGGATCATGTGGAAAACATAACATAAAGGTATATACTTTGTGATTCAATTTCTGATATTCTTAATCCAATATCCACTAAAGCTATAAGTTTTGTTTGTACTTTCCTTTGATTTTCAGGTCCATCATGTCCTTAACCATACCTCTGGACTGCACAATGCCGTGGCAGACCTCATAGAAAACCCTTTGCTTATCTCAGACTGGGAGGAGTGTTTAAACCGCGTTGCCCTTTCAGAACCTGAGACTGAACCTGGCCAGGAGCAGCTGTATCACTACCTAACTTTTGGTTGGATATGCGGTGGAATCATTGAGGTACAGTTGCCTACTATTCAGAACAATTTTTAACATCTATTATTTTCATTACTTTTTAGTATTTCTTGGAATCATTGTTTGTATGAACGTGAATCTCATGTTCAATGCTTGCTTTGACCATTTTTCTAATTATCTGTTTGGGTGGGACAGCATGCATCGAAGAGGAAATTCAAGGAGATTCTTGAAGAAGCATTTGTTCGTTCCCTCCAAATAGAAGGGGAGTTTTATATCGGAATACCTCCAGGCAAGTATACTATGTTTTTGCTTCATTAAACGTATGAATACATGTCATGACTCTGCAATTGCACTTCTTTCTTTGAGTTGATATACTATTTTGCTTTCTGTTGCTTTCAGTCAATATGGAAGTATTGGTTCAGTAATTTGTCAGGATGTATTCTGGTAACAGTGAACCTGGGATTTCATTTTTTAATTACCATGCCTTTTTGCTCTTCTCCTAGGTGTGGAATCTCGACTTGCAACCCTTACACCTGATACAGGAGACCTGAAGAAGCTTTCAGGAATTAGGGGCCGTCCTGATATGCCCTCCACTTTCCAGCCAGAGCAATTCGCAACTGCATTGCCCGTTCTATTTAACATGCTAAACGTTCGTCGTGCCATGATACCTGCAGCTAATGGACATTTCTCAGCCCGTGCACTTGCACGTTACTATGCAGCCTTAGTTGATGGCGGTGTTGTTCCACCGCCTCACTCCTCTTCCTCTAAGCCAGCTCTTGGTAGCCACCCTCAGATTCCCAAATTTCCTGCTCAACCGTCACCAAAACAGCAGAAAGGTAACAGAAGCAAGAAGATAGCTGCTGCTTTTAGGAATATGAGAACTAATACGTATGAGAAGACTACACAAGATAGCAAGGACCACGACATTGGTAGTCACAGTAGAAACACGAGCAGCGACAGTAACACTTGCAACGCAAGTGACACCGTGCTGGATGAGGTCGTTGTGAATCCTAATCCTCAAAAGGACGGCGCTAAGATATTTAGCAACCCCAGAATTCATGATGCTTTCATGGGTGTTGGCGAATATGCAAACTTGGTTAAACCAGATGGGAAATTTGGACTGGGATTTAGAAGGTATTATTCCCAGGACGGGTCCCTTATTGGCTTTGGCCACTCAGGAATGGGTGGCTCAACTGCTTTCTGTGACATAAAAAATAGGCTCTCCATTGCTGTAACGTTGAATAAAATGGTGTTTGGTGCAGAGACCGGAAAGATAGTCCACTTCATTTGTTCAGAGTTAAATATTCCGGTGCCGACGGATTATTTGAGATTCGCAGAAACGGCACCTAGTGATGGAAAACCTCTGATTAATTGAGGCTGGTAATTAAGCCATTTTACCCTTCATTATCATTACAAACTTGAACCCCAGAAGAATATGGTATTTACCCCAGATGAACGAGTGTATATAGTTACAGTGATTTTAATTTATACAGCACATATATTAAAAGTGAAAATTTGAGCACACTTGAAATGCTTAGGGTATTGGGTTTCATCCCCATGTGTCTCGGGATTGAAACTCTCTCATCTATTAAATTATTGTAATAGCTTTGAACTCTCTCTCTCTCTCATCTTGATAATAAAAAATTTAAAAAAAAAATTTCCTTGCCCATTGATTTTAGCATATTAATACACTCAACTTGAAATTACGGCACAATGAGAAATTCTGTCGTATACAAATGTCTGTATCTCTATTATTTTGTTGTACATTACCAGTGATGCGTAAGAATTATTTTATTTATCATGAGAATTTTGAAGCTGGCCTTATAACGGTAATACATAAGAATTTTTTTATTTATCGTGAGGGTTTAGAAGTTGGCCCTACAACAAGAGAGGTGGACACATAATGTACAAAATTTGTGTACTTAAGAATCTCTCTTGTCTCGTCCAAAACTATTTAGAAGTGATCCAACATATTTCTTTCCCTTCGACAAAAAAAAAAAAAAACATATTTCTTTCCCTTGTACATTATTCTTTCCCTTACACATTATTTCTTGTATCTCTCCCATAACATTTTACTTAATTGGTGACACCTAAGAATTTTATTTGTTTATAAAATTCGACGTATAATAAGAGAGATAAACACATAATTGCATATAATATGTAACAGTTAAAAAAATTTCTTGTCCAAATTTAAAAGCTGGACCATCCAAAATATATATATTTTTTTTCTCCAATGCATATTATTTCTTGAATGAACTTGCATCCACGTGAAAGATTAGATTAGGAGGAAAGTTTAAATTAGTGTGTTATAAATCCCACGTGAGATGGTGGGCAGTGCATGCATTAGACAGAGAACATTATTTAATTTAATTGGAAAAATTAAGTGAATAAATTAATGTTGCAAATACGAATATAAAACTGCAAAACGCGGTTTCTGGCATTATAGGTGGAAGGAAAAAAAAAAAGCAAATCCTCTCTGAACCTACGCCACCGGAGTCTAGGAATCAAATTATTGTAGCCTTTAAAAATTGATTTCTAAGCTCCGTTGTCTCTTCAGAAACAGAAGGGATCTGCTTCTGACAAAAGAAAATCATCTCTACAATATCACTAAATCTGATTTTTTTTTAATTTTTTAATTTTTTTAGTTTTTTGTATCTTTAAGCATGAGTGTTTTAAATTATCTCCAATGGTTCATTTAAAAAAGAAACATTATCAATGCCCTCCATGACTTCCTGCTTCAAGTGCTATATTATTTCCTTTTTCTGGTTTCTAGATGGCCACTAGATAACCACCATTTAATAGATTTAGAAGCACTTCTAGTATTTTTTCAGAATTCATTTGAGTTTTTAAATTTTATTAAGAATTAATTCTAAAAATATTTTCAATAAAATCATTTTGAATCATTTTAAAAACACTTTTAAACAAACCCGTATACTATTTCATCTCAAAGTTGAAGTTAGATGTGATACCGGTACCATAGATATATAAAAATGGCTTTTTGTGTCCTTTTTCACTTAAAAATAAAAATAAATAAATAAAAAAAGATACGGACTACGGAGGGGAAGATAATTGGCATTCATCTTAAATTAAAGTCCAAGCAAATATGTCAAAACTTATTTGACATGCTTGGTTTTTCATAGCAAGTAATTTTTTTTTTTTTTTTTTTTCCTCGAATTCATAGCAAGTATTGTAATCATATTAAACTCAAGTGTCTTTTAAAATACAACTAATTTGTTTTAATCCGAATTTATTTTTCTGACCAGTAATTTATTTTCTTCCGAGTGTTGCTGATTAAACCGACCAACCCTAAAACAAATATGACAGCATCCTTTGTGTATTGCACCAGTTCCAATTAAAAATTCATATTCAATGCCAATTGCCAGCTTCTTAAGAATCTTAAAGACTTATCAAATAATAATTATCATAATTAATGTTGGAGTGGCACTCGTGTAATTCACCCAAAAAACCGGGCATTTCGTCATGACAAACACTATATAAACTGTACTCACTTTTGAAGGAAATCACACACATTTCACATATTTCTCCATATTTTCTGCACACTTGATTAGGCTTTCTGTGCAGTGGCATTATGGGAATTACAGGAGTTTGCTTTAGATTACTTGGTGACTTGGTTCAAGCCATTGGAGGAGTCCCATCAAGTTCAACAAGCAAAGGAGCTCACATTGTTCATGAAGATCAACGTGACCAATATTCCAAATGCAAACCACAAAATATTGCAACCAAAGTTGATGAGTCCATGGCAAGGGCACTGATCACAGTGTTTGGGATGGAAACAAATGGAAGAATCAAGAAGGAAAAGGCGCGGCTTGTCGTGGAGAATCTTGGACTAATACGTAATGAGGAAGACCAGACGGGTTTCGATTTGCCAGGGGATGATCATGAAGTGCCAGTGGAGGAGGTCCTTGGTGGATTGGAGGATAATGAGTCCGAGCGCAACGAGCTCCTGCGCGAAGCATTCAAGATTTTCGACGAGGATGGCAATGGATTCATAGAGGCTGTGGAGTTGAAAAGGGTTTTGGAAGGCTTGGGTTTGGGGAGTGGGTGGGAGATGGACCAGGTTGAGAAGATGGTGAAGGTTGTGGATTTGAATATGGATGGGAAGGTTGATTTTCGAGAGTTTGAGTTAATGATGGGGTAATTAAAATGTCATTAGCTTATTGATTAAGATCAAGATGCTTATCTTTTATTTTCTTCAAACAATATGTTGCCCTAATTGTAAATTCAATGGGCTCATAAAATTTTTTTCACCATCCAATTTTTGTTGTTTCTTCTTTTCATTTATCTTAAACTCAATTATTCAACCTCGACGGAGAAATCATTTTTTTGCTTAACAAAGACATGAAGAAAGATGTCTAATCACTAACATTACAAGTCCTTACGCGATTAGATAATCTCTTATAATACAATTATGTAAACAAATTACAATTACGATAACGTGGAGTGTGATTAACAGTGATGATAGAACACTATATAATGAATTAAAAATATTAAATTATCCATAAATCATAGTTGCAACTTTGCACCTTCCCTTAGTGCAGGCACACCCAAATAAAAGAGAGTAAATTGTCTGACATTTTGTAAATTATATTAAACTTACATCAGTTGGACTACTTAATTAAGTCAGCACTACCAAATATGGGGCCAGATGCAGGAATAATAAAAACAAGTTTGTGCATGCGATCCATTTCCAACCACTGATCAAATTTGGGATCAAACGCCCAAATAATATAAACAAGGTTCATTTTTTATTAATGATCAAATGTGGATGATAGGATGATCTGCGATAAAATATCATCACAATTCATGGACGATTAGCATACTCGAATATAAAATCTTTGACATTAAGTCCAGTGCACGTGCAACCCTGATGTGTCTACTTTTCTAACTAGGGAGATGACAAGCATATGTGGATGGATCCAAACGTTTCAACTGCAAAACGCGGTTTCTGCTTTTCATGTGCACTTCTTCAAGTAAAAGCATTTTTCCTTAATTGTATAACACAGTTGGCAGCATGATCTTCCTTCTTTGCAACCTCAATTATTATACATAAACAAAAAGAAAGAAGAATCTGTTGACTTATGGAGTGTGCAAGTCGAAATAAAAAATAATTGAAAATTCTAGAATGCACCGATGCATGAGATGCGTCGGTGTAATGGATGGCTACATTTGCGTGTTTCAATTAAAACATTCCAGTTTCTTCAATAAACTGCGACATTTTACATGAGAAATACGAGTCTAGTACAAGCTAGAAAACCATAAAAAAGAAAGAAGAAAAATACCAAGAAAAGGAGACACTTCTAAGAACTACTTAGAGATCTGCCTAAAGCATATTATAAGACATATTCGATCTAACTGACAGGGTTACAGGCATCACAATCGTTTTATTTTATGACCACAAATCCGAGACACAGCTAACAGTATCGCTCATCATCCGATTACTCAGATTGCTATTCGCCATACCAGCATTTCCGAGTCCAAAGCTTGCATTCTGTCCGGAGACTGCAATTCCAGCATACGGAGCATCCTCTCCATGGATGGTAATAGTCGGTGAGACATGTGCTGCTACCCCGCGCAAATTTTGAGGGTTGAGCGGTTGCGTGCCTAGATGACCTTGAAGAATTTGATTGAAAGTAGAGGTCATTGAGCCCCGAGCAACCATATCTTCAGCTAGCTTCACCTAAAATGAAATCACCGCTCCTTAGTGACAAAATTCCTTGACATTTTACTACTGTCATATGGAAATTCTTTAAATACACATACAAACACATGGTTTAGTACTTTTTTATCAGTTTGTTTTAATAAAATATAGTATTCGTTAATCGCTAATTGACATGTTTTTAAAACTGTTTTGTCATTGTTTCGCTGTATATCCACTACTTCACTCACTTGCAAGCACAAGGCAAATCAGAGGTTCTGTTCTACAGATTTTCCACCCTCTTTAAACCCTATATGTTTGCTTGTTTTAAAGATTTTTCACCGTCACGATTGCTTTGCCTAATGTTTTGACATTCCGTACTTAAGCACTCTTGGTGTTATTTTATACCTTGGCTCTCAAAGCTTCCACATCCGATTTCATTACTCTATTGTTTGTATCAGCATCGCGGAACTGTTGAAAAGCATCCGTTAGCTGCCTATGTAAGGTTGAATTTTCTCCTCTCAGTTGTTCAACCTGAAATAAAGCCATAAATCAAACTTCTGCATCAGAATAACTTCAACTATTCGATGTATAATCACAAACTTCACATGGAAAACAAATTAATTACTGGTCAATACACTCTAAATTTTGTTCTGGTAAAGATTCCACCAAAAATATATGATACCTGCAACTCGAGATCCGCAAGATGTGCTTGCTTTCGTCTTCTTGATCGCCTAGCAGACTCCCTGTTCGAGACCTTCCTGCAAGTTAATGACAAAGGTAATGCAGTATTGGATCAATTCCATATTTAAAAAGAATGGAAACAGAGAGAGAAAATATTAAAGGGAAGCGGTTTTCCGCACACCCTTGTTCTCACTGCACACCTCTCTTTATTTCAGTCCATTGGCCTTCGAATATTCAATCCAAAGGACAGAAAAAAAGGATGGTGCGCAAAAGGAGAAAAGGTATGCGGAAATTATTTCCCATATATAATACCTTCTAATGCGTTTGATGTCGAGGGGTTCTGTGCCGTCTCCACACGGACTAACTTCTATCTCGAAATCATCCTCATCCGATTGTTCTCCGGAGGAACCACTGTAGGCTCCTCTTGTTTGGTTATCTCCTCCAATCGGTTTAGCAGCCGATGTTGGACTGCCCACTGAAAAACCATATATCAAAACTCACTAAATCACACAACAAGCAACAGATGGCGCCCGAAACACAAACAGAGCACGCAGAAAAAGCGATGAAAACACACATAAGCAAGTGTAAAGGTGCAAGCTTGATATGTTTTTTCCGAAAGCATACCACAAATCGATGACTGGGAATCCATGGCTGCTGAGATGCAGGAGTTTTTTGGAGTGAGATTTTGAGTGCAGAGTAGGGTTTCTGTCAGTTGACTGCTTGAAAAACCATTCATTATATCCTGCATTCATGGAATATATAAAAACACTTGGTAAATATTGTTCTTGGAGCTAGACAGCAACATTTAACACTTCAGTTTATATACTTGTCTTGTAATGGCTGTTAATGAATTATTTATATAACAATGCCACACTTCATTTTATACACTTGTCTTATACAGTATGTGTGTCGGTTTTCAGCGTCTAAATAAATTTGAGTATTAGCTTAACCATAAAAATCATTTCGTTACGAAAATAAATCCATAACTTTCCTAAAAGAAAAATCTATAGGATTTAGAATTCTGTGTGTTTCTACAACAATTGACATGAGCCTCCCCATCATCAATGACTTGTTAAAGTGGGAACCTATCAAGCATGATGTGACTGGCTTGCTAACAGCCATACGTGTTTTGAATTAAGTATGATTAATTACCCAAGAAATAACTAATTAACTAATTAATCAATATACCATCACCTTTTTCTTAAAATAAACATAAAATTCTTAAGCAAAATTCATTTTCCAACCCCACAACGACGACGTTTTGGTCAAAATATTAAAACCAAACACATAATACAACATGTCAAATTGCATCGGATGACGTGGGACTGGACCCCGGTGTCCGAAAGTCCCGTAAAGTGAGAGAGTGTGACTAACCCGATTTTGGAAAGCGAAGCTGTGGTCGCCGGCGCAGACGTCGCCGAAAAATACATCCGTATCGGCGGAACTCCGGTCTCTGGCCCGAAGTTCGCCGAATTTTTCATCGCCGTGCCCTTGCGTATCGGCGGCCTCCTGACCGATCATGGGCTTCTCCAGTAAGTACTCCAGGGCCTCGCCAAGACAAACCTCCGACGGGCTCCGCTTCAATTCGAGGGGGGACGAGGCTGTTTGGGAGTATACCTCCACGTGGTAACGGGGCTTTTGCTCCATTTGGGATCTCCGTGCTACCTCCGGTGAGATTAGCAGGGAGAGAGGGAGAGAGGGAGAGGGAAGGGGGAGGGAATAAGAGCAGCGGGAGTGGGTATTAATAGTAAAATGCGGTGTGGAAAAGTACGTAAAGAAAAAGTGGGCGGCACATGAAGTTAAAAGTTTGGTGTTGCATCAGATTACGGAAATGCCCTTGTGAATTGTACGAATGGCGCGAGATGTGGGTTTTGTGGTAATTAAACATGACGGGATCTTCGTATACAAGTAATGCAATATATTTTATTTATTTTGTGAAGATCTGACCGTTGGATCCTAGAATCTGGAAGAATCCTGATGCTGACACGAAACAAGTTGATCGTGTGGTGGGCCACCTGAATCTGGCGGGGTTTTGGATTCTCCCCTGCCTCTTTTTCCTTTCCTGCCTCCCTTTCCTTTTCTTCTCTCTCAATGTACATAGGAGGTAATCCTGAGCGTCCAAATAGAATGTGAGAGGGAAAGGGAGATAATTCGGATCCTCTTTATGTTTGATTACGTAATTGCCTAGTTATGTTTGATTATTTTTTTAACTGTGTTATTTGAACTTGAGATTTCTTCAAATATTTATACTAAGAGCTAGTTCAAAACGTTTTACAATTTTAATATATTACATTGTCAGGTTGCTCAAAATTATTGTTTATTCAGAATCTTATATTACGTTTTCAAATTACTTGCAGTTATTATTTATGTGCAATCATGTTTTAAGATATGGACTTAATCAATAAAAGTTTGTTAAAATAGCATACCAAAACACAATAACCTGTTAAATTCTAAAATGATATTATCAATATGGTTGTGTCGACACGAACATGAAATGACTAATCAAATAGTATATAAAATGCTATGCGATATATTACATTCTAGTTCGAGGGTTAATTTTCCTAAGACCAATAACAATCCACTTTCTTTTTTAATTAAACATGACCAATTTAAAAATACAATATTTACATTTTTCTTTTTTGAACAATTGATATTATCTACACTAGGGGGATGGGTTTGGTCTTAGCCTCACAATGGGCTAGCAATAATATAGTTCAAATTCACCTTTGGTGAGAATCGAATCTAAGACCTCTCACTTACAAGTGAAGAAGAGTATTATTAGACCGTAGTACTAAGTAACAAATATTTACATTAAATAGTATATAAAATGCTATGCCATATATGAGGCTAAGCCAACTCCCTTTTTCTTAGTGTAAGTAATACGGTTTGTTAAAAAATGATACGAAATTAGTTGCAAGAATATTTGGGGCCACATATTTAAATAGGTTAGGCTTACTATCATGCCAAGTCACCTAATAGCATTGTTAATTTTTATAGTGAATTATTGGTCCTTATATGTGTAATGGAAGGTCTAATTTATTTATTTAACCATTTTCACAATGGGACTATATTTAATGATGTCCTTTTAGACCATCTCCAGTCGAAGGAGGGCTAGAGGGCTCGTTTTAGCCCTCTGGTCCTCCAAGAAATTAATATTGTAATGAATACTGCAGTGCTATATTTCTTAGGCTATCTCCAACCGAAGGTTGGCCAAATAGCTCGTTTTAACCCTCTAGCCCTCCAAGAAATTAATATTTTAATGAACAGTGCAGGGCCATATTTCTTAGGCCATCTCCAACCGAAGGCTGGCCAGAGGGTTTGTTTTAGCTCTTTGGCCCTCCAAAGAATTATTTTAATGAACAATGCAAGACCATATTTCTTACCATCTCCAACCGAGGGCCAATGAGACATAAGGCCAAACATAATTTATTATTTAAATTTAAAAACTACAAAAACTTAAATTAAATGAAATATATAAAATAAATTGTGAAAACACTTACTTCGTTGTAGTAACTGGCGCTGCTTTCATGTCTACTTGCAGTGGTTAACAGTTGCATGTTAAATTAATTTTTTAATTTAAGTGTCAAATTACTAGTACAACTTAGTTTGAGATAGTTACATGTATAAATGCACATTTACCATCTCTAATAGGAATCTTATATTTGGGGCACCCATTATATTTGTCCCACATCGAGAGAGAATTGAGCAAGCATAAGCTTGCATGTGTGGCACTCATTATATTTGTCCTACATCGGTTGTGGAAGAGGTTTGAGCAATAAAACATGCTTATAAAAGCAACATTCCCGCATATAACCAATCACCTTTCTGGGCCTTAATTAAATATTTTTTTTTAAATTTTTGGCCCAAAAAAAAAAAACTATTAAAAAAAATTTCAAAAATAACAGTTAGCTTATTCAAAAATTTTAGGCTGCCCTGGGGCCGACTAGCTGGCTCATTTGGGTCGTCACGTTGGTCCTTTGACCCTTTTTTGTCTAGTAGGGCCCACGAGCCCTTCAGCTTGGCCCTTAGTTAGAGATGATTTTAGGGCTATTTTCAGCCCTTGGACCCTTTGGTTGAGATGCCTTACCATCTCCAACCCAGGGCCAAATGGTCATAGGGCTTGTTTTAGCCCTCTCACAAAAAACCGTCTCCAACCGAGGGCTATAGGGCCAAACATAATTTATTATTTAAATTTAAAAACTACAAAATTTTAAAAATACAACTTAAATTTAAAAACTACAACTAAAATTTAAAAAATACAACTTATATATTTCAAGTCAAATGTGAGAGGTTTTATTTAGAGTATTTAAAAATAAAAAATAAAAAAAGTGGGTGGGAGTCCCACATCGGTTGTGAGAGAGATTTAAGCAAGCACTAAAGCCTATAAAAAGAACACCAAAACATTCAACTAAACATACTTTCTAGGCCTATTAAATATATTTTTTTTAAATTTGGGCCCCCAAAAAAAAAAAAAATCAAATAACGATATGTCAGCTAGTCGTTGGTTTCAAATTTATGGCTCCTTTGGGCTAGTCGGTTGGCTCCTTTGGTCCAGTCGGTTGGCTCCCTTGGGCCAGCCGGTTGGCCATTTGGCCCATTTTGTCCAGTGAGGCCCACGAGCCATTTGGCCTGGCCCTCAATTAGAGACGACTTCCTTTGGGTCAGTTGGTTGGCTCATTTAGTCCAGTCAATTGGCTCCTTTGGGCCAGCCGGTTGGCCCTTTGGCCCTTTTTTGTCCAGTGAGGTCCACGAACCCTTTGCCTTGGCCCTCGATTAGAGACGACTTTAAGGCTGTTTTCGGCCCTTCGATTGGAGATGGTCTTAGAGATTTGTGCCTTCTTGTTTGATAGGTCCTTGTCCATTGGAATTGGACATGGTTTCTATGATTTTAATAGTATTAAGGAGCTAGAACTATGAATGATTACTTTCCTTTTAAAATAAAAAGGGTGATGCTAGGGGCAGTTTGGGATTAATGTGCCTTTAAAAAAACATTTTTTAGAAGCATGGATAAACCTGCTGCTTCTACTTTCTACTGATTTAGACCCATGATTTTAAAGAGAAAATAATGTTTTTTTTTCATTTACCAAACGCAATTAAAACCCCAATTTTTTTTTTAAAATATATACTTTTAAAACAATTTAAACAACATCAAACCAGCCCTAAGTGTACACAACCTAGCTTTTTACGTCATCCTTCTTAATCACAACACTAGCTAGTGCAAATCATTAGCAATTTTATACTGCTTTATGCAATATTGACATCATTTATTCATGTGGCTGTAACTTCTTTAAATCGTCGATGCATTATAAATGGACCACAATTATTTACGAATGGACGTGTAAACGAATAATATATTAAAGACAAGTGTGTTAAAAGATATTTATTATGGATGGACAAGTGTTTTGCTTTATGCCCATGGCATTGGATCCAATATGGAAATGCACAGTTGCTACTTTAGGCCATGCCCTTATAACATTTCATAAAGTTTCCTTGTAATTTCATGGATATAATTATAAAGTTTGAATTAGAGAGTTTAATAAAGCAAGGACTCTCTATGTTCCTTAATCAATTTGGATAAGCTTTAAACAAAGGGGCCACCAATGAAATGCAGTCAAAATCCAACAAAAGATCACACTGTGTAATCTTCCATCTTTATGCAAAAGCTATAAATTAAATTAAATTAATGCCTTGATGGCAAAGCATATAGCTAGGGGTTAGTGGTTTGTTTAGGTAAATAGAGTGGATCTCTAAGGATTAGTTTAGGTGTGGAAAAGCAAATTAAAGCTTGATTTAGACAAGCACCGACCTAAAAACAAAGATGCTGATGGATGCTTTGCATGCCTTGCTAAATAATGATAATGTTATTCGCACATTCATATTTACCTAGTTATTACATATTTTTATTAATTTTTTATCATTAATCTTCTTCAATTTATTTGATTCAACGATAAAAAATTAAGAGAAGTGTGTAAAAAATAAAAATGTGGATAACACTACCTTGCTAAAAGGGATGGTTTTCTCCTCCACTTTCTTTTGAGTTTTTTTTGTAAAGCAATGAGCTTTGGATTTTGCTTTTTCATGGCTTTATATGGTTTTATTTAAGACCAGGTAATACCTAATTTGGAAAAGGATCCTCGTCGGATTCTTTTTCTGGGAATTTTAAAGATTTTGTTATCGTGACCGTTTATTGTACATCGTGCGATCAGTTTTCATTATGTACTGTTTATATTTAATTTTAAATTTTAAATTTTAAAATAATTTCTAATCGTACAATATATGATAAATGATCACGATCATAAAATCTCTAGAATCCTCAAAAAAAAAAGATTCGGTGAATATCATTTTTCACCTAACTTTTTATTTAAGCTGAATGATCAGAAAAGCCCCCACGTCAGAGCCACCATAAAAAAGCAGTCTAATTTCTTGCAAATATGAAAAATGACCAAGTGGCCAAAAAGTAAAACATCACAAGTTTTCGATTTCATGATGGTGAAATATTGGACTCAATTTTCTGTACCAAAACTGGACTTGTTCTCCACTTTCTACTCGTGGTATTATTAGTGCCTTTCTTACTCTAGGAGGTTTCTTCCAAGTTCTTAAAATGAAAATTGCTAAAGAGATTTTTTTAAATTGAGATTTTTTATGAACTCTCTTTAACTTATCAGTTTAACGTTAATTTTTATATTATTATAAAATACTATGCAAAAAACATGAAATGATAGAGAATTTACAAAGAGTCTTACTTTTAATAGAGTATCTTTAACATTTCTCTATTAAAATTGGATTCACTTAGGGCTAGGGATCTAGGGCAACATTTTTTTGTTTGTTTGAATTTTTCAGCTCGAGTTGTAGGGTTTCTTGTTTTCTACTTTCTTCACATTAATCACGTTAATAGTAATGGCCCTCACTTATTCACAACTCCATTTCATTATCCATTATGTATTTCCATTTCCTCAACAAGTGAGCTTAATTCGTGCCTATCCTTACTATCTATTTTTACCATTCTTTGGATAAAGAAAAGAAACTTGAGTAGGAAGGCTGCTTGGCTACTATCAGAACTCACGCAAGTACAACTCACAATAATTACAATAAACCAATCAAACAGTTAAAGGGAAATAAACTTATCTTCTGAAGTGGAGGAAGAAGAAGAAGCCATGATTGCTAGAGTTCATAAGAGTCTTCTACACTCAAGCAGCCAAAAGTCTTTGCTATCAAATAGAGTTTTAGCACGAGATAGGATAATATTGTGAGTGCAGAGACCTCCATATATATATCCATACTCCCTTGATATCAGGCCTATTAACTGATACCTTGAATATTCCAAACTGATTAGGGTTTCGGTATAGTCCTCATAGGTATTGAACTTTTGTCAAGTCTTGATAAGGTTACTTGAATATAATTGCATGTTATTAGGACTCTTAATCTTAGTCAAGTAGGATCGGAATTTCCTCAACATGATAACTCAAACACTGAGCTATCAGTTTGTCAAGAACAATAACTCATTCTTCTTGACACTCACATCTTACATTCTCCCACTTGAGTGTCCAAGAAGAATGATATTACATAGGCTAAGACTAAGGTGATCACAAGTCCCCGAAAGCTGCAATTAAACCTTTAACAACCTGTCACTTATAGCTTCGAATACTGAATCATAAATGCAGTATGTAATCTCTTCTACATGTGTACTTTATGATTACAAGTACCTACACCATAAGTATCAAGATTTATGAATAAAATTTTACTATTAAACCATTTTCCACTAACACTTCAATTCAATAATACAAAAGCAATTTTAAACTCTCACCGATTAAAAGAGTAAAAAATCTCATAAACGCACATACCTCTTAAAAGCTCCCACTAATCAAGCATTAATCAAGGATTTAAAAGTATTGAGAATTCAACATCAACTACTAATTTTTCTGACTATATCTCTATGTCAGATATTGCGAGGAAGTGAGTGGCTAAAAAGATATTCAAAATCATATGGTCAGTTTTATTCATCTAAAATTTGACAGAAACATAAAACTTTAACGGAACGTTTTCTGATTGCAACAAAAACATATAATTCCAGAATCATCTTTGGACATAATCTGATTATATTAGGTTTTCATAGCTAAAACATAAAATACAAGGGCAAACGTATATAGTTTCAACACTTTTAAGTAGATGAAGTATATACAATCTTGTCAATTCCATGTTTAACCGTTCATTGATTTATAGTTGGACTGAATAAGAAAACACTTTTGAGCAAATTAATTATTCATCAATAACATATAAATCACAAGTCCAATTTCTTGAACAACAAACAAGAATTAATAAGCACAATACTTTTGAGTAGAATATACTCATTAACCCTTCTTGAATTTCCTGCAAGATTAGTTGCATATATAACAAATAAAATATAAACAAGTATGATAATGTATGTTTTATCTACCAAAACCATGACCATTAAAAGCATGCAAAATTGATGAGTATGAAGCCCATAATACATTATTTCTCCCACTTGGGCAAACTGTAAGATCTCACATCGCCCAGGGGAGTGATTCTTATATGTTTATTCTCATCCCTACCTAGCACGAGGCCTTTTGGGAGCTTATTGGCTTCGGGTTCCGTAGGAACTCTGAAGTTAAGCGAGAATGGGGCTAGAGCAATCCCTAGGCCTTTTGGGAGCTCACTAGCTTCGGGTTCCGTAGGAACTCCGAAGTTAAGCGAGAAGGGGGCTAGAGCAATCACATAATGGGTGACCCACTGGGAAGTTGCTTGTGAGTTCCCAAAAACAAAACCGTGAGGGAATGGTAAGCCCAAAGCGGACAATATCGTGCTACGGTGGTGGAGTGGGCCCAGGAAGTGATCCGCATCGGGCCGGGATGTGACAATTGGTATCAGAGCCTAACCCTGGCCGTGGTGTGCCGACGAGGACGTCGGGCCCCTAAGGGGGGTGGATTGTAAGATCCCATATCGCCCAGGGGAGTGATCCTTATATGTTTATTCCCATCCCTATCTAGCACGATACCTTTTGGGAGCTCACTGGTTTCGAGTTCCATAGGAACTCCGAAGTTAAGCGAGAAGGGGGCTAAAACAATCCCATGATGGGTGACCCACTGGGAATGGTAAGCCCAAGGCGGACAATATCATGCTACGGTGGTGGAGCAAGCCTGGGAAGTGATCCGTCCCGGATCGGGATGTGACATAAACACTCAAAATTGCAAGTTTAAACACTAGAGAAAGTGGTTTTCATATAACAAAATATGTTGAATCAATAAAGATCAAATACATAATTTTTTTTTTTGAAGTACGTTAGAATTAAAAATTTCATAAATAAAAACTTATGCAATGACTACAAATTTTATTTTATTTTAGTGTATGAAAGAAGACTCACATATGTGCTAAAGATTAGGTCATAAATTAAAATGAAACCTAATAAGAGAATCTAAACTCAAAATTTATGTTTTAATTCTAAAACAAAGTCGATAAACACTTAGATATCTCAATAACATCAATTTTCCAACAATAATTTTAATCCAATTTAGAACTCAGAGAAAATTAAGGCAAAAGATTGGCAAATTTACCTACTCATTCTCGATTCTACAAGATTCATCATGGAAGTAGTCAAGTTGTGGAGGATCAAACCAATTGTAAATTGCATGATTGTTACACCTTTGGGCAGAAACAAATCATGCAAAGGAAATACCTGCACAGCTAGCCAAAACATAAAATACACAAAATAAATATAGCTTCAACAGCTTTGGCCAAATGAAAATATGTTAGAAGTACTTTATGATTTGCTATAATACTAATTTATAGTTGTTAAATGAGTTCCTAAAATTCCCCTTGGGACAAAAGTATTCATCATATAAATTAGAATTCTGATTTTTTCAAAATAATCATTTAGGACAAAATTAAATAATCCGTTTTGTTGGATATTCAATGATTCTCAAAAGATTAAATCAGACACAAGAGTATGTCGGTATTGACATTGAACAATAAAGTTCTCAAAAGAGGAAACATAGTTATCGTTTATTCGATAGGGACCAAAATGATCAATTAGTAAACTGATGCCACTTTCCAATTTTTTTTGTCTCATAAGACAATGATCATCATAATCAAAATTGATGACCAAATAGAACATTGGTTTGAGCAAAATAAACCAATACATCTTCAATTCAAAACTTAATCAGAGTTGCCTAATAAAAGTCATTATTATTGAGAATTTGCATAAAAATAAGGACATAATGGAACAATAAACTTGTCTAAAAATCGGTACCAATAGATGTGCACAAATCAGTGAAACAATATCCCATAACTCAACCAGTTGTTTGAAGTCCCAAAATTCAGCAGTACTAAATTATTTGTAATTTCACTAAAAACTCAATTCTTGTTAGGTTGTCATGAAAATTTTCAAGTATGAACTAGACATAGATGGCTACTATTTCACAGAATTTCATGTTTTTTAAATTTTATAACCGAGCCAAAAATGAATTCGAAAAGGGAGGTGCTGCAGAAACTGCAGAAAAAGGTTTAGTACAGACCTGAGATTACAAAATCACCAAATATTCATTGTTCATCCGATATGCATGAAATTTTTCAGAAATAAAGTAAACATACAAAGCTGATAATTCCCAAAATTTCATAATTTTTGAGACATTACAAGTGTACTAAAAGAAAATTAGAAATGGATTGCTGCAGAAACGGCAAAAATTCTGCAATACATACCGGAGACTAAATAATTCACCAAAAATTAAATTTCTCTCCAATATGCATGAGAATTTTCAGAAATTAAGTATACATACACATTTATTGTCACCAAAAGTTCCATAATTTTTGAAATCTTAAAAGTGGGTTAAAAATAAAATCGAAATGGAATGTGCTGCAGAAGCTGAGTAAATTCTGCAGGACAGTCCCGACATTAAAAATTCACCAATAATTCATTTGCAAACTAATGCTCGTGAAAATTTCCAGATTTGAAATAAACATCTCAATGTATATCATACTAAAATTTCATGAATTTAGGAGTTACATAGATATATCAAAATAATATCACAAACAGAGTATTCCAGCAACATGGTATAACACTTAAATATTTAACATAAATCCATTTCTTGTCTAGAAACGTGAAAAAAATACCAGCGTCTACAATCCATTTGATATTATGACATGACCAAAATTCATAAAATTTGGAGTTATGAAAAATCTATCAAAATCAGAAACTAAAATAGAACAAATTGCAAGGTACGCTAAACTGCATGAACATAGCTAGTCTTGTTTTCATAACTTTACTAAAATCTCAATTTTCTTTTACAACAACATTTAGCATGTCCATTGTGATATATCAAAATCTCCTTTTAAGATAAGAAAACAATTTAAAAGTGACACCAAAATGGCCACGGCATTAATATGTGTATATAGATCAAGCTCCTTACGATCGCAAGATTTGAGAATTGAAAGGGATCTCAAACCTTTCTAATTTCTGCAGAATGAGTTCACACATTCATCTAAGCTATGAATGAACATGTGTGCCTGCATAAAACATGTTAGTGTCATGGTATCCAAATTCAGAATTTTAAATCATGAAAATCCTATACAATGGCTCACCCGCGAAGTCAGTATCCATAAGGTTAATTCAATCCATCAACTCAAAATAATTTCAAAAGGTTGCTTTAGA
Source organism: Pyrus communis (assembly GCF_963583255.1). NCBI lineage: Eukaryota > Viridiplantae > Streptophyta > Magnoliopsida > Rosales > Rosaceae > Pyrus > Pyrus communis. Next base: position 6,296,208 of record NC_084803.1, read on the forward strand.
CAACAACAAAAAATATGAGCAAACTTACTAATTTTACTTCCGTTGGGTCAAAATTTATTCTCACCTTTGAACGGGATATGTTCACTAGGGTTTTGGGCGAGCCCTAGGAAACCCAGCACTAACACTACCAATCAAATTAAAGCAAGATATGCAAATCTCGTAAAGCTCAACCTAATAAAGCATGGCAAATAATTCATTATGCAAGACTTGGCAGCAAGCTTTTCATAATGGGGTTCAAGCTCGATGCATAAACCTTAGTGCATGGGTAATGAACCATGGCTGCTTCAATCATGACGGAGAAATCTTCAGCATGCTGGAGCTCTCTGATCCTTCGACCAAACAAATTTACTCCATCGGAGATATCATGTGATAGAAAAGGAATACTAAAAACTACAAAATCCTTGGAATAATGTATATTTCATCCACCATACATCTTGTGTATATATGTCGTATGATGTACTTGACATCTAAATCATAAAGTGAATTGAACATGTTGGTCAACAGTCATTCACAATATAAATTTTGCCATGAATCTTTGTGATTCATGCTGCAAAACTGTAGTTAGAAAAGCAATTACAAAAATATTCTAAGATTAAGCGGAAGCCTCAGGATCCACAAGTAAAAGACATTTAACCAAAACAAAAAATTATGCCCTTAATTTGTTAAGAATTTGTTCAAACAGATTACCAATAATCCGAACCCCCAAGCTTTGCAAATTCCCTAGCAGATTTGTATCTGCAGACAAGGATAATACAACTACACGCAGAAGTAATTTCTGCAGATGGGTCAGATTAAAAAATAATAATAATAACTAAATAATTATTTGCAAAGCCAATACGATAATCAATCCGCATATTGAATTATCAGCAATATGAATCAATGAATCATGTTATTCGCGGAAGCTTTACATATTGTAAGGATAAAAGTAATGGTGATATTGGAACGTTACCAATATATTCAAAACCAACCATGATCGAAATTCTAAATCCTAGGCGAGTTGAGAGGCTCTGATACCACAAGTAAGAAGTAATTCGAAAATCAACAAGTTACTAGGATCACAGATAAAACCAAAATAATTACAATAAACTAATCAAACAGTTAAAAGGAAATAAACTTATCTTTCGAAGTGGAGGAAGAAGAAGAAGCCATGACTGCTAGGGTTTCATAAGGAGTCTTCTACACTCAAGCAGCCGAGAGTCCTTGCTATCAAATAGGGTTTTAGCACGAGATAAGATAATATTGTGAGTGCAGGGACCTCCCTATATATATCCATACTCTCTTGATATCAGGCCTATTAACTGATACCTTGGATATTCCAAACTGATTCGGGTTTCGGGATAGTCCTCATAGGTATTGAACTCTTGTCAAGTCTTGATAAGGTTACTTGAATATAATTGCATGTTATTAGGACTCTTAATCTTAGCCAAGTAGGATCGGAATTTCCTCAACACGATAACTCATACACTGAGCTATCAGTTTGTCAAGAACAAGAACTCATTCTTCTTGACACTCACATCTTACACCTTATCCTTTGTGAGCGTGCCCTACAAGCTAGCTAGTTGGCTGGTTAAATTTCCCTACTCAATTTTGATGAGTCATTAGTCGGGTTCAAAGAGAACAAAGTATGCATGCATAAATTGCAGGCGGCCATGAGAGAGACACGTAACATTTGGGGACCCTTGATTACTTTACGTGAAAAAATACGGTATAATATTCTATTGTGTCTACAACACTCCGGCTTACTCATCTAATTAAGTGTTTTAGATACAAGAGAGAGCCCAACGACACAACAGTTTTCCTCGTTCCTTAAACATGTGGGATTTCAAGTGTTGATGCCCGTCTCAAAGGGTGCTCCATGCCTCCATGGGAAGCCCTGTATGCCCTAGTGAAGCAGTGACATCAGCCGAAGCTGCCGAAGCTGCCGAAGCCCAACCAGCAGGGGTCGTGTTGAAGAAAGGCTTGTAGGCTCCAGGTTTTTTATTGGCTCCGAATTCTGGGGCTTCATAAAGTATTGGGAATTTGGTTGCAACCCTTCCCGGCAAGCATATTCCTGGATTCGTGCGATTTACTGATTGCAGTCTACCGACCAATTTATAGCCAATCCTAGTTTTGATTCATGCATTGGAATTGCACTTTGGGGATTTTTAGTAACCTCGGACTATCTTATACTCTGAGACTTCTACAGCGTTAATTAAAATGTAAATTGGTAACCGATAGCCAGGTTACGTTTAGTTATCCTTTTCTTGTTTTATTTATTAATAAGCAAGATGAATCCGAATCGCCATTGGACAAGAACTAGGATTCGTTTGAAAGTTCTTTTAGAATGATTAAAACAGCTTTTAGAAAAAAATATTTTTGCATTATAAAAGCACTTGAAGTGCTTCCTGCAAGAAACATTAGTTAGTGCTTTTTCACAATTTACTTGCATATTTACCAAAGATTTGTTTTAAAAGCATTTTCCCCAGAAACGTTTTCACTCATTTTAAAAACATTTTAGTTTCTTTTTGGTCATTATGTTGCGTGTAAATAGGTGAAACAATCGGTGTATATACGGCTAGGACGATCCTTTTTAACAAGAGGCAGCCCAATCCATTCAATTAGATCAAACAATAACAAAGTTGCAAAAGTAGCCTTTACTTTTTCAGGCCCAAGCCCGCCACATACGAAAAAGAACTAGGATCGACTTTCATTTAACTGTTTTCTAATAAATCAACAACACACTAGTTTCCGTGCTTAATCTTCAAAAATAAGCACTCTTACACTGTCAGCCAAACTGATTCGGATACTGAATAGCAGCACCTGTTGAGTAATCTATGTAGTGCATCGGTTTTTCTTCGAGCTTCAAAGGATCCATCAGCTGCCAAGCTTTGAAGAGAAATTTACTCCACTGTTTCGTTAACAGGACACCTTGCGACCTCATCTTGCTTCAATAGCGCCTGCCTGGTCATCCATCAACAGCGGAGTAAGCAGAGAAAATTCCTCGAGAAACACAACCTGACCTTTTAGCCTTGTAAACAGAGACTGAAGAGTGCTGTGGCAGCATCATTTACCGGCTGGAGCGCCTTCTTTCGAAAGTCCACCGATGCTGAAATGTGTCCAGGGTGCTCCATCATACAACTTAAGACCTATGAGATTCCAATCCTTCTAATATTTGGAATATTTCTGTTCTTCCAGAAAAACAACTATGATTGCTCACAAAACGCCAATTTCCCTCCTTTTTGAGACAACCCTTGTTCACTGACAGAGTTGACTACCTTCCCATAACTGAACCTCAAAGGCATTCTCCCCAACACCCTATGAAACTCACTTATACACTCCCCTCTCCTCGTCCTATGCTTAGTTTTCCTACTGCTCAAACCCACCTGTGCAACCTCCCCAGTCAATCCTCCTCGTGCATCACCATCACCATCTTCGTGATCATTGCGTGCATCTCCCCAACCCCTAACCCTCTCGGCTCCTACCAATATAGGCCCTGCATTAACTTCATCAGCCACCAAAAAATTCATCAATAAGTCCTCACAGTTCTGCACCTTATCCACGATCTTCCTCATGCTGGCCATCACCGGTCCTCCTGCGCAGCTGTACCGATATAAATACTCGCTTTTCAAAAGCATAAACTTGGTGAGCATGATAGAGTACTTGTCTTGATGAACGGTGTAGATCCACTCTTTCCTTGACAAATCTATGTCGTGTGACCTGACAAAGAACCCAACCAGACGATCTGGGTTTGATCCCCACATTCTAAACGCAAATTCAAAGGATTTGGGGTCAACTTCAACATCATCATCACAGACCAAGACTGCTCGGGTCTTAATTTCGGGTCTGGGGAGGAACCGGTTAATGAGGCTGTCTGATGCTTGGTGGATTACAGAGATGCCACTGAATCCAAAGGAGGAATCTGTGAGATTGCGAGCCAGTTGGGACAAGGTCTGGGACGGCGTGGAAGGGTTTCCCCAGAGCACGAGAATGGATGACACCAAAGAAGAGGCTGCATATGTGGTGACAATGGATTGTAGGAGAGGGATGCGAGACTCAGAATAGCCATTGATGAGTACGGTTAGCTGATCCGAGATGAGAGTTCACGGGTCTTGTTGCGCTTTAGGGTTGCAAGGATCGGTCAAAAGTGTACCAAGAGATAGCACATGAACACCCCCAGAGCAGAAAATGAATAAAAATGTGAGAATCACAATGGTAGTTGGCAATGAATTCATCTCTAGTGCCTTGTAGTTTATCTAACTCCTAAGAATTTATGCATCAACTAAACCCTAACCCTTTCGATTACGGAACATGTCTTCCATACAAAATCTACCTGTTTCTGAAAAGTTAATAACAAAATTATCAATCACTAGCAGGAAAAAATGTACAGATACCAGTTTGAATCACAAAATTAAACAGAAAACTAAGCTAAAAAAAGGGATTTTGAAAGATATACGCGGGATAAATTTGGTTACTAAAAACCTAGAATCTCATTCCAAACTCAAATTTGTGCCACTGAAACCCTAGAATCGAATTAATACTTTTTCCTATAAAAATTTTCTCAACAGCCAAACAAACAAATAGAAGAAAAATTACAATTAAAAGAAAAGTATTAATTAATCAAGCTAACAAATCAAAATATAAGATTGTATTCGGAAGTACCTGAAATCGACGCAGAGGAATCGAATTTAGGCGTGCGAAGAAAAAGAGAACATTGATTTGGGGCATTGGATTCGTCAGATTTGAAATGAACTTTTTTTAATTATTAAAAATTTGTTTAATTAAAATATAAAACTAGTCCTGAACGATGTCGTTTTTGGTACACCTTATGGTACACCTTTTAGGAAAATGGCGCGCGTAACTGAACCCATTTGTTTTGGGGAAAATCAACCTTAGATCATCCTACGCTAGTAACTAATTAGGGTTCAAGGTTTGAATTAAAATGGAAATTGCAAGAGCAGATATTTGAATCATAAGGGGATGGATTGATCCATGAGAAAAACATAAATAGCCAACTTTGATCAAACTAGTTGTTATCGTACTGATAAATGCACGGATGAAACATACTAAATATTAAGTAGAACACATTCAAGCTTTAAAATCATTGACTCAACAAATAACTTCGACTTTACAAAACCTGGAATATAATGAATACAAGGACGCGCTTTGACAACGAGCAACGTCTGATTTACAAAACTTGGAATGGATAATTCATCTTTGTTTTCGACCTATTTTACAACTAAAACATAAATGACAACCCTTATTATTACAAAAAATAGGCATATCAGTAGATATAAAGGACAAACGTAAATGAGTTGCTCAATTCGATGACACTATTTTTAGTCTCTAACATATTATTAAGTCATGTATGTTATTTTTCTTTGATTGATTTAATATGATGATCATAAGTAAAAAAAGATGGGAACTAGTTATGGGTCTATTTTACATCGAAATTTAATGACTCGAATTGTTTATTTTTTAAGTTTTCATTTGTAAATTATTCTTGCAAAAAATCAATTCAATCCGAATTCATTCATTCATTTGATTGTCACAATGAAATTTCAATGTTTCTTAGAACATATTGTTCTTCAACTTCTTTGAACTCAATTAGATGTCTAAACAAATTTCCGTTTTAGCTAATATTTTGCAAAGATGATTTATAAAGTGTAACTTGAAAATTAGACCGTTTGGATTGTTGAAGTTCGATGTGAATTGAGCCCTACAACTAGTTCCCATTTTTTAACAAAAAATGGAATCCAGGGCCTGTTGATCTGATAAGCTTCAGATGTTTCGCTTTTAAGCTGAAAAGTGCATATGTTAAAAAAAAATATTTTAAAAAAAATTTATAAAAAATGTATTAAAAAAAAAAAAAAAAAAAAAACTGAAATGTGCATATGAAACTCACTAATTTTTTGTTGGTAAAGTATCAATTGTTTTGTTGAATAGTTGCATCTTGTATTTATATTTTGTAAATTGTCTATTCAATTCATGTTTGAGTGTTTATGGGTGTGCATTATGTTATGTAAATCTGAAGAGTATGAATTTTGTTCGAGTTTTGGCGTCCATGACCTTTTCAAGTTGCATCTTAAAGTTGTACTACTTTTTTACTTAACGGTTTTTTGTGTACCTATAGTTTAGAACTTTAGAGAAACCAAATCGAACTCGCCATTTCTAATGTTATATTTCAACCTGTTCTTTCATGCTTCGCTTGTTAACTGTTGTATGCCAATATGTATTTTTTGATTAAACGTCTCAATCTTTTTGCATTGTTAGGAACACCATGGATCAGAACGTCGTCCTCAGGGAGTTAAAGAAGCAACTCAAGGACAAAACCATGGAGGTGGAAAGGGAGACTGACACAACTAAGATTCGATCTCATGCAACTTTTTTACATGGGATATACAAGCGTTAATTTTGTTTGGGTTCAGTAACAAGTTATAGTTAAAGCTCATGCTAACTATTTCGTTTTGAACTATTTTTAATAGTTACTTGTGGTCGTTAACTTGTTCAGGCGAGAAAAACTTACATGTAACGCGTGTGTTAGAAATGCATTTCTGCAAGTAATCAATCTAAAGTTATTTCCATCCCCAATCTAAACATATTGATTGATCATTCAGCTTTCCAAACCAAACATATAATAATTGATCATTTTATCAAATTTACAGAAGTATAACATATGTAAAACAACTTATAGTCCAAATTTTTTTGGAGTGGACCATCTCTCTCTCTTGCCCAGATGATGGCTTCCCTTCTCTCTCTACCTCTCTTGCATGCCACGGCTGAGGACACGGCAAAGGGAGATGAAGTAAAGGAGGCCACGACAAGGTGTTGACAACTCTTGGATTTAATTTGCACAATGTTTTCAGCCGTGATTGAATCACACACCATCTTCACTTTGGACGACTATGCCCAATTCATACAAATGCATCCCCATTTTCATTACCACTATCCATTTCTGTCTTGTCAGTGCTACTGCTAGACACAAAGTCCAAGTTGTAAAGCACAGGCACCATCGTGGCAGAACACAAAAACACCAAAACTGGTCCAAATATCCAAAGCACGAGAGGCAGTGCTGCATAAAACAACCTGTTCCCCGCAGTGTTTAACAAGTAACCCTTTTCCAAAAGCGCAGACACATACTCTGGAGTCACCAACGACGTGGGTTCTTGTGGACTGTTAATTAGGATGTTAACTTGGTTTATGAACCTGATTGAAAGCGAGTGACACATGAACGAGAAGAGGAAAATTGTGAGTAGGGTGACGTATTTTAAAGCAACCATGAATTCCCCGTGTGCCCCGTAAACGGTATCATTGAGCGGTTTCTTTACACTGTATGTGCTGCTGATCACAGCTGCTAGGCCGGAGCATAGGAGGATTGATGTGGTGGCCATTAGGGTTGATCCCATGATCGTGTTACGAAGGGTTTGGACGGCCAGGATGTTCTTCTTTTCATTGTCCTGTCAAAGATAAGGTAAAAAAAAACATGTAATCATTTAGTCATCGACAAGTTAAAACTATTTACTACTCACTTATCTTACATATTATGTTAATACTATAGACTGTAAATCTGAAACCATAAGTCAATAAATAAGATTGATAATTAACCAATAATATCATAATGTTGGCATAAGACCGACTTTATCAATATCTAAGTTGCAACCACATAATATTAAAGATTTGATATAAAAGATAAACATTTTTTAATGATTAAAGCTTTATTCTACCAATGATATTTTATGCTAAATTTATTTTAAGTTATGGCGAGAGAGAATTCAACTTAAGTGTAAAAGAAATAACACACTGTTGGAGTTAACATGTGATGCAATATATAGGAGTTAAAGTGGGTTCGTGAAGTGGAAGAAAGAATATATGCATGGTGGCACTGGCATGCAATTAATCTCACTTATCCAACATATGTTGTTGGTCACTTTGATCTCCTAGAATTACTGTGTAATATACTAATTCCGTAGCATAAATTAAAAGTGAAGCATGCGATGAGCAAGAAACCACTTCTAAATGGTTTTTATTTTTTAAGATTTTACTTGTGGCTAAAAATGATAAACGAAAGATTAAGTCCCCACAAATAAGCCACCTTTTGTATGCTTGGCTTGTTACATCTCACTTTAAAGCAATGCAATGTGCATATTCTTTACGTTTTGGTATCATTCTGTGCTTTGGTAATTAAACTGCATTAAGGAAACTACGTATATTTGGACGATCAAAGACTCAAATGGAACTTTCTTTTTGAAGAACACTCTATAGATGGCAGACCACAGTTAATCATCTTTTATAACATACTAATATACCTATTTATAATATGACAGATATATATATATATATATATATATTATTCAATCATATATATATATATATATATATATATATATATATTATTTTTCATCTGGGAGAGCACACAAATAACACAGGTGTTTATTAATTGAGCTTTATAGTCGGAACCACATTGTACAAAATAATGCATCAATCTATATGTTAGAGTGCTTGTTTAATCATGTTCGTTGTTTTCGTTTGATTGATTCAATTTGATGATCAGAAATGAGGATGTTTGTGTGAGAAACAAAAAGGGTGTGAGTCAAATCATCTCCCTATATAATGCACCTACTATTTATCGGTGGACCTAACTTTCGGAATTGGATCCTCTCTGAGGCAAATCCTCAGGATCCTTCTGACCGAATAACACGGGCTGTTGAATTTTGATCTACGGCTACAAACAAGAGGGGCTCTCTAAAAGTTATAATAATTGTAACCGTTGGATCAAAATTCAACGGTCCGTGTTAGTGGGTCAGGAGGATCCCGAGGCTTTGCCTCGAAGAGGATCCAATTCCCTAACTTTCTTGTTTATGATTAGCGTAACTATTTTTCTTTAGCTAAAATGTATAGAAAAATTAGAAAAATTGTAATGAACAAATTACGTTAGTTTGTTTTACGTATAAAATAAAAATTGTTGATGTTAATGGGTAGGAAGTTATGATTGAAGAATTGCAGGGGCTAATATGTAACTAAACCTAATTAATCTGTCATGCTTTCATTGTGAAGGAGGACTGTACCGTTCCTTCTCTTTTCGACTGTTTCTCATGTTACAGACTGTCAACAACATGAAAATCATAACTCGTACAACATATGTTTTTAAGTGAAAATTAATTAACATTCTACACAGATAAGGAATATCCGGTAAAATTAGAATATATTTCAATGCATGCACGCAACTTGTAGATTTTTCTATTTGTGCCACTTAGTTAAGATGATATGAATAATTATTAAGCAAATTAAAATTCACCCGTCCTCCACGATAATTTAGCATAGAATGCAAGTAAATCGTGTTATATGTACCTTCATCATCGCTGAGACCCAGAATCGTCGTCCGCTGGTGTTTATGCCGATGATGGTAGATCGTGGGTTGGTCCGAACATTATGCCATAACCAAGCATGATACGAAGCAGTCATGAGGAACCCTAGTGGTACAAGAATGACATCCAAGTAGCATTTTCTCCATTCCATCTCTTTCTCTCGTAGTTTTTCTCACTCTGTCTCTTTCTTTGCCTTTCTTTGTTGAGGGCTTTGGCTGCTCCTTAAGTAGATCTTATAATATTATTAACTCTCTCCACTCAGGTTCCTGACTCCTCAGCACTCAGCAGCTATATATATAATAAGTTTACAGAAGGAAATGAATGTGGACTTGATTAAATGCGCAATACAGTGCACCATCTAAAAAATCCGTGGGCAGCAAGGACAGAACGAACAATTAAAGTAGGGAAAGCAAATCACCCACTAAAATTTTTAAATTACAGATATGAGCTTAATGTGGATGTGCTTTATTTTCCTATCTGCCAACCTTCTTTGTCCCATGTTTTTTTTTTGTTGACTTTTTTCTTTTTAATTTCCCATAGACTTTTTTGCTTCTTTTTTTTTTTTTTTTCCATGGAATTTTTGTCAGAATCCGATACGCCAGTTTGGTATAGAATGTAGGCGATTTGGAGGGATGTATAGTCCCGATATGTTTCTTTGTTAGTTGCTCACAACTGATGAGGTATGCCTAATCGGTATTTGGATGCAAATGCTGAATTGTCACAAAAGTAAGCTAAATGGGTTCCGAATTTGTAGTCGTACACTCAATTGCATGGGTTCTGAATTTGAAATCGTATAGTACTCAGTCCTTGCATGTGTGACTGAATATATAGTAGTAACATGGATCAAATCCTTGAATGGTATCTTGTATGTTTTGCCTTTTGAAGTAATAAGTTCCCATATTGCTATGGGCACCAAGTATTCTTGCCATGCATCCCAATAAAAAATAACTAAGACTAATTAAAAGAATCAAGAGGGTTAAACAAGATAAGGTTGTTAATATATTTCTAAGAAAACTAGGGCAACTCAACCACTTATAATGATGAAACTGCATATTCTTGGATTTGTGTATAAAATTATCAAGTGGATTTTTGGTGTAATTGTCAATTAATTTTTGTTTCAAGTAATGCTAAGTAGACTAATTAGATCACATTTGTAAATTATGTGATGTACATGTCACCAATAGGAAATAAGTATCATAATTAACATTTAAGTAATAATTCAATCATTAACAATTATATCATATAGTTTACAAAATATAGTTTAAAGTATGACCTAACATTACCCTTCTGTTACCACACAAATTAGAAGGGTGTTAATGGTATTTAAACCCAAATGGGCTAAACTGTAAGAGTGGGAGGGGCAGCATGACATTGTGAGAGTCTGACAAGGCGCAGGAGGAAAAGAAATTATAAATGGTCAAGTAACGAAGAAGGAAAGAGCACGCCTTCCTTCTTCATGAGTCATGAGGAACTGTGAACGCATTGCCCACTAATTTCAGGGATAGATTGTTATAAGAGCCCTTTCCATTCCTTCCAACTTTCATACGTATGGTCTACTTCTTAAACATGATCATAATCATATGCTAATTCAAATCAAGGTTCATAACAAGTTAACAACTAACATTAATCCTTTTCAGATCTATGCACTTGGATTGGTGAACTTTATACATACATATGAGTTTGATATGGTAAACTAGCTATTAATCAAATGATATTTATCTCGACTTTATTTGAAACAAGTCACGCGTTGCTCACAAGTTTGGACCTCTCCATTGTGTTAAAAGACTTTATATAACTAATAGTAATTTTAGTCCTCCACTAAAAACCTGTAAATTAGATATACATTGGTGATCATTCCTAATCTTTCGCGGCTAGAATAATTAACATAAACCTTTCTTTACAAGTTGTATTGAGTTTTATCCCCATTTTTCCCATCTTTATATGTTGTTTCTTGTCCCATCAGCATGTATGTCCGGTGCCAAATTTGTTTACGGTTTAGGGTTTTATTTTCCTTCAATTTTTTTGGTTCTTTTTTTTTTTTTTTTTTTTTTTTGGGTATTTCGAACCGACCCTAATTGGCAATTCTTGACCACTGGTAATCAATCAAAATAAAATAAAATTTTAGGTGCATGATCAATGATAAATACTAATCTTTAATATTGCACACTATAGAAAAACATGCATGAATAATATGCTGGGAAGAGGAGTGTTGCTAAAATATGATTAGGAAATTCCCAATTGCATTGTACTAGTCTAAAAGGAAAAGGCTAGGTTGAATTGGTTACGAATGTCCTATTACATTTGGCGAACGAAGCTTAGCAAGGAGCTGTCCAAACGTTTGGTAGTGGGATATGAGCATGATTAACTTAGGAAAATAAAAAGAGATTCAAAAAGCATTGGCTGCATGCATAGACGTTCTTAGCCATCATCAAAATAAAAGCCTTTTAATCCTTGCCGCACGCACTTATCATTAGTGTTTGAAATTTCTTCAATATAGTCGATATTTCTGTAGAAGTATCGGAAAAATTAGAGAAAGATATGGAAAAGCAAGGGTGAAGTTTAAACTTCGCATCTATCAGAGAATAACTCTTAAATTTCGGCTAAAATCGACGGATTTCGTCAATATTTCCAACATATCGGTTAAATATCCAAAAAACTCTTATGTTTTGTATAAAGAGTTTGACATGCCTAAAGTTTCATTTTAAATTTCCTTATTTCCATCATTTCCATTGAAAGCAACCGATATCGATATATCCATCAATATTTTCATAAATTTACATATCGATATTTTTACCGATACGGATATTTTAAATATTGCCTATAATATGAAACCTACATTACAAAAATACAAATTGAAAACAATTACATGTAGATATGGAATTCATTTTCCAATGAAGACCAAGATGATGTCAAATCAATAAAATATGTAATGGGGTGCCTTAAGTAGTGGGGGTGGCCAACAATACTTTGAAACTATTGGTTATGTGACTTATGTCATCCACATAAGACCACTGTATATGTCTAAGTAGTGCTCTCAGAAGACACAACATGGACGAAGCAAATCTGCAGGTTCCTACAACACTCCTCGCATTGAAAAGAATCTTAATAACATGGCATTTTTGTTAATTTCTTCTCATAGTTATCTTTCCGTGGTTTGTACATGTGTAGATAACCATTAATATATTAGTGCTCCAATACATATTTTACCTAACTTGGAATGATGTTTGTCGGCGTGAGTTGATTAAATTTATTGTGTATTTTACTGACTCGATCGAGCAATGTTTGTCCGAAGTTATGTGCTTTGTTTATGTAATTAGGTTTCATTATATCTCTCTCTTTTTATGCACATAATTGTAATCCTAGTTATACTTTCTCACAAAGAAGAATATATAATTTAACTTTAGCAGTTTCTAGCTCCAAAGTTTCATGTGTGGCACCCATTTAAAAAGAATATGCTACTTGAATTTTTTTTTTTTTTAAATATTCTTATTCACGAGTGGAATTTAAATTTCGAGAAGTTGAGTTTCTGTGGGTTATATTCCAAAAGGGTTGTACTTGTGAAACAAGCTGTGCCAGAATAGAATCCTGTATCTGAATTTTGAACTAATCCATGTATTCCTATCTTAGTTCTTGTTAGTATAACATATATGTAAAGAAGTTAATAAGATATGTCTGCCTTGTGATGCAGTTTCTCTGATACCAAATGTTCTTAGGCATCATTTAAAAAGAATAAGCTACCCAATATCCATACCAAATGTTCTTAGGCATCATTCATGACTATGACATTAGCTTTTTGCTGGTGATTCAGTTCTGATACCTTTAATTAACTTTTATATTGGTTATATATGCACGAGAGAGATAATCCAACTTTCTTGTCTTATAAGTGTCAATTGTGAGATTTAAATTTAGAATCTCTTCCAAAAAAAACAGAATATTACAAAACCAAATGGTTACTACTTGCTGGGCCAATGATCATTTTCCACTTAAGATTCAAGTATGCATGTCGATATGATTTGATTAGACAAGTGACGCCATTGAGATTATATATTGATTGCAAGTGAGAATTTCTCATACGTAAGATGCCCTATTAGAACTTAAAATGTGTACATTGTACGACTTGTTTTATATGTAAGTCTTCATCGTACTACCGATCATTCTAATTTAATTACAAAATCACGCTACTACATATACTCGCCGTCTTCAACCAACGATGTGGCGAACTAAATATGCAACCTAATTGCTATGTTACATGCGTTTTATATAGTTTCCAGACCAAACTGTATTTTGGGCCGTACAAAGCTTTATCTGAGTTTTCAGCCCAAACTTCATGTTTTTTATTAGGGTTTTATCTGTATAATTAAACTGAGATAGGGACGTGATTTGCTACCCATCTGTTAGGGTTTTATCTAAATCATCCCGGAGAGGGCTTCCCGCACTTTTTTTCTTGGTTTGTTTGTTATATAATTGATCGAATACTTAAGCTATCATACTTTCAACTAACTTCCAACCCTCTTTCACACTGGACATATTTATAGAGAACTGAATATAGGACTTTGGACCTCAAAGTGTAGAGGGCTAGCTTATTCTTAACGCTTAAACTACAAATCTTTTGTCCTTCATCGGACATTTGTTTGCAAAATCCACGTCGATTGCCAAAGTGTCGTCGGAGAACCAAGTTCCCAGAAGGCAGAACAAGCGAAAGTACGGAGGGATGACCACGAGCAGAGCAGCATGAGCTCTCCAAGATTGGTTTTTTTTTTGTACAGTGGCACTAGCTGAACCAGCCAATATATAAATAAGACAATTAGATTGGTGAAACGTATAAAAATAAAATAATTTGATTGGATTACTTAATGAGAAGCATGAAGCACGGCCCAGATGAGTGGGAGCAAAAAGATGAGCCACATGTGCCTGTAAATTGGATGCATTTGATTGAAACAGACTTCTGAATCAGAAATCGAAGCTACAATTAATGATTGCTAAACCCCCAAGTTAATTATCTGATTAAATCGCTTATCCATATTCCTAATAATTATGATCGATAATAACAATAATAATTAAAAGTCTAAACGCAAAAATCTGAAAGTTAATGGGGAGAGGGATCTGATATTATTTCAAAAGAGCTTACATTCTTGGTGCAGTATGAAAATAAATTATATATAAAAATAAAAGTCTATATTATGCTATGTAGCAGAAAGTTAAAAAAAAACAAAGATTATATAATTATGCTAATTTGCAGATGCAGGTACATTCTAGGGTTCTAGAATATAGAAGCCAGCTAATTAGTAATTAACTATGGTTCAAGCCAGCTAATTAATTGGGTAGCTAGCTGGGTTAAATGGAATATAATGCACAGCTCTCTGAGAAAGGTCAAGAAGTTTTATAAAATTAATTAAATTGTGTATGTGGTAATTCAAGAAAGACCCATGAAGACTTTGAAAAAGAATATGAAAAAAGATATGGAATACTTGAAACTAACAGAAGAATTGGCACGAAACTGAGCGCAGTGACGTTTTATGATTCATACAACTAACTTCACTTATTAGGATAAACTTGATTGTTGTTGTGTGCGTGACAGGAAAATTATCAGATGTCGGTTTTAATCATTGGATGCTATTATTCCTGGACTGATATGATTTAAGGAGGCCTTTATACTATGCATTCTGTTTAAAGTTGAATAACATAAAAGAAAAGAGACAACAGACGAATCTTTATAGAATTAAATTGTGAGAAACTGGTGAGTTGTTAATTTTTTTTGAATTCATCATAATGTTTTGAGTACTAACCCTAAGCTGGCTTTTTGAACCATCAGTAAGAATACGTGAGAGGAAATAAGTAGGTCTGCCAAACTTGGAGGGCACAAGGTTGACCATGGCAAATCAACTTCGTCATGCACTGAAAATCTAAGAGTGGTACCATGTTGAGAAGATCATTTTGATTCTGATTTGCAAGATTTTAGTTTTTTGTTTTCATTTTTTTAAACTAACAAAATTTTAGTTTTTATGTTTCGAAAGGTGAAATAAAAATTGAAAATGAAATGATTATCTAATGGACTTTTAGTTCGTATAAGAAGCCAAAGCAACTGCATGTCTGTTTGTTACTCTTGTTGGATCCAATTTTTTGTTTAAGAAAATTATGAATATAGAGTTAAATTCCTTAATACTCATTAATTGTAAAAACTGAAAAGTGGATCAAAGAAGGTTTATCAAATAATCCCTAGTATATATAGGGTTAGGATATGTGAACACACGTTTTTGACACACAAATTGGCATCCATGTTGCAAGACTCAATTCATAATATATTTCAATGATCCAAACTATCTATATTTTAATACATCATTCAAAGATTATCCTTGCAAAAAATTAGACAAAACCAAAACCATTTAAACATTCATTTATAATGAAAAAAATGGACGACTACTATTTTACAAAGAAACACTAAACTTAATTGAACGATCATATGGTTTCGAATTTGGGTGATTCTTGGTACAAATGATATTTCAGGGAATATTTAAATGATAAACGGCTCAGATTGTTGAAATACATTACAGAGTTAGCCCCACAAAAATGTGCGTCAAAAGCGTGTGTCCCTAAATCTTAACCCATGTACAGAGATATACATGTTGATGCTATACCTTCTTCGTATAAATGGTTTCAAAAAGGGTACCCTTCATTTTGTTTGTTTAGTTTCCTTACCTAAATAAAAAATGAGAAATTTGGAAAAGTGCTCTGTTTAGACGCTAAAAGGACTTTTGCTCCACTTTTGTAGATTTATTAGAATTTTTATTTTTTACGTGTGAAAAGACTTACCTAGGCCTAATTGTATTCAAATCTGTTGCCTAGTTCCGATTATATACTCGAGACCCTCTCGAGAACGACTAGTGCCAATCTCAACACATCTAGAGTAATACGACGTTAAACAAATATAACACTCGAAGTAAGAGAGATGGCTCAACAAGCATTTGAGATGGAAGCAAGTTGTTCTCGAATTTAGCATTGTGTTTGAATATATAGGGTAACTTTCTTGAAATTTTTAAAAAGTTGGGGAAATTAAAGTCTTGACAAATTACAATTATTGCAGATTATTAGTGTGGATCACGTTATACTTGCAATAATATTTTCCAATCATGATATGTACATATGCTTAATCCTACTACTATATGTATTTGTCCCACTGTATTTGTACCTTTCAATGATCACGCACCTTTCCTCCAACATGTGAATTACGCAATGTAATTAAGCTCACGTACACTACGTAAGAAGAAAGTAGTTAAGAATCAAATACAAACTAGCCGTTTATCTGGTGTTATGTTTCTCTTTTCGACACTAAAACAGATCATAAGCTCGTATTGAATTCTTCCTTTTTTATTGTCAACAAATAACGCTTATTTTAAATACGATTATTTCTCTAATGTTAAAAAAAGGTCACAAGATGGTCTAAGGCTAGTTGCAGTTCTTTTTTTCATAATCGAAAAAGGTCTCGAGTGCTTCGAGTCGAATTCTTCTTCCTTATTAGTACGGAGAAAAATAAATTAAAAAAAAAAAGAAAAAAAGGAAGCAGGGACAATAGCTGAACATCTTGTGAAATTTTCTTCATCATTCATTTGAAAAGTGGAGCACTTAACTTAATCACGGTAATTACCTTCACTTCACATCACAGATAATGGCATTTTGCCTCTCACTTTCCTGGAACACAAGAAAATTATTAATAAAAATAATAATGTGATCTCGTCTTCAAGTCTTGATGTCTGAAATATAACTTAATTTGAGACCACCGCAACTGTAAAATCATAAGAAATAAAGAAGTAAAAATATCTTAGCCAAAAAAGTAATTTTAACGTTCCGAGTTCCGGTGAGTGTTGGTATTAGTCATTCTCATTCCTCACACTTTGATAAATTTCTATTTTTTACTCCTCATAATCAGTTACATTATATATCTAATTTTAAAACTCAAACGTGTATTGGTGCGGAACTCTAAACCCTAAAAGCTGCAATGGGAGACAAAGACAGAGATCAATCTTCACGTATTTAACGGGTGCATATAATATAGGACCTCTTCAAAAAGCAAAGTTATTATGTGGTATTCAAATAATGTTACGTGTATAATAAGTTTGTATGTTATAATACGAGTGTATGAAGTTGTATTTTAGAATATAGTATTAATAAGAATCCATACGTATTGTTAGGACAAACAAGCTGATTATATGTTGCGGTTAAATTAGTAACAAACTTGTGGATTTAGTATTAAAAATATGAACTAATTATTAGTTTGTTTGAAAATGTTTTAAAAATAGTTGAAATCGTTTTTGATGAATATATAATTGCATGAAACCATAATAGCCCATCTCAATCAGTCCGATACTTGAGCTTCTGTGTATATATATACGAATCTGTCAACCTTCTGATAGGTTTGTTACATAACTATATAATATATACACATATAAAAAGATAAGAATATCGAATTAGTTTATATAGAAAAATGTACATTAAATATTCATAATCTTAAAGTTCCTCAACCGCTATAAATTGAAAGCTTCTCAAATGAACAAAAAGGAAGCAATTTCACAAAAAGCTAGCTATCTACATTGACAGTTTGGTTCAAGAGTAACAATGAACAACACCATGGATTCAAAGAAATCAAACAAGATCAGAGACATTGTCAGGCTCCAACAGATTCTCAAAAAGTGGAGAAAGATTGCTAACTCATCAAAAGCAATATCCGCCGCCACCACTACCACCTCCACCAGCAAGAGCATCAAGTTTCTGAAGAGGACACTTTCTCTGTCTGAAAAAACAACCACTTCATGTGAAGCCTCAAACAATGCTGCTGTCCCAAAAGGCTACCTTGCTGTCTGTGTTGGGGAAGAGCTCAAGAGGTTTGTCATCCCAACTGACTACTTGGGTCGGCCAGCTTTCCACATTCTGTTGAGAGAGGCGGAGGAGGAGTTTGGGTTTCAGCAGACCGGCGTTTTGAGGATTCCATGTGAGGTTTCTGTGTTTGAAGGTATTCTGAAGATGGTGGAGGAAGACAAGGACTTGTTCTTCAATAATATGGTGGGAGGTTGCTCAACAGCATCAGATGGCCAGCTCAACGTTTCTCACCACCCAGAAAACCCAATGTGCATATAGGGTTTTGATCTTCTTTTTTTTTTTCCCCTTTTCCTTACTCCTCAAGATCTTATCTTTCAGATGAGAAGGAGGTGAAAGAAATCTGAAGTTGAGTTACGTAAATTATCTTCTGACGCATTTTGTCAGGCATCCAATCCCAATTCAACATCTGATTTTCTGAGGCATCTAATCTACCATTTTGGTAGCAGAACTGCTACCATATAGTACTATACATATTAATAATACATATATAGACTAGCACTAAGCATTAATCAATTAGTAAGATAATACTATACTAATCACTCATACGGACATCCAATCGAAGCAGTCATAGTCAATAATCTAAGATCATCCGTTAGATTTAGAAATCAAAAGGTATCCAATTAAAAAAATGAAATGTTGGGAAAAGAGATTGGTTCAATCAAAAGAAAAAAGACGCTTGGTCAATATTTCTCAATAAAACATTACAAATAAATAACGTGTCACCAATAAGAATGAACACGTTCATTAATACTTAAATAATAATTCTATTAATTTTCATATCGTTTAATTTACAAAATTTTCTTTACAAATTTAATTTCCTTATCATTACTTCTTTGAAAAATACCCATAGTACTAGCAAGTACTATTAACACCGAAAGTGTTGTCAGATAATAAGAGCCTCCAGATTTTCAATACTTACATTCTACGTAAGTTTGTTGTCAGCAAACCACTCGTCTGAGTTTGCCACCTATATACTAGATTATAATAAAATATTAACTCAAGTCATGTGTACATATGTGTAGATTAATTCAGATCGTTCATATTTGTGGAACTCATAAACCAATAACGGTCATAACTAGACGTACAGAGATCGTAGCATGGTTTAATTATTATTGTATATATACTCTACAGTTGGTATCCTATGTCTGCGATGCAGAAGGTTGGAAACAAAATGCTTAGTTTAAAAGACTTTTGGATGCGTAAAACAATACTATATTGCAGAAATTTTGCACTTGCATCAAGTAATAAACACCGAAAATCTAACATTGGCAGATTTTAGCTTCACAATTTGCTCGTTCATGTGCATTCTTCTGTTTCAAACTTGAGGAAGCAAAGCCATGTGTCAATGGTGACAATCAAGCCAAGGAAAATGTAAAATATGATGCAGTTTGGAGTTGAAAAAATCCACAGTAAGGTCCTGTAAAACGGGCTGAATTTTCATGAAAACCTGGGGTTAGAGTTGTAACTCCCAATCAATCTCTAGCAAAATTTTTGAAAAAAAAAAAAAAAAAAAAAATCTCTTACAAAACCATTAATCTGAACGACGAAGAAAGAATTTTCACTTGTAAATTGCTTCCTCTCAAACAAAACTACGCAAACATAAAACATGAGAACCTGAAAAATGAACATAAGCTGTACAAAAATTGGAGGAATTCGACAATCATATCACATTCATGTATTGGCGGAGGAAATAATCAAATTCGAAACTTCAAGTGCAGCGTCTTTGATAAAAGAAATTGGAGGCTTAAATAGACACCTCCTCACCATCATTGTAATTTGGGAATGTGACACATTTGAATGCCTTGCACTTTGAACACAACACCTGACCAATTTGCATCCACATTAAATATAGTTTATTAGAATAAAAAAACACCCCGACAACTCCAAGTTTTACACAGAAACACTTCAAAAAATGAGTTGAGAAAAACAGGTCGTGTATTCATGTATCATTCTCGAATTGATTATTAGTTGTTGAAACCTTTATCCCTTATCAAGTTAGTCGGATTTTTTTCTTAAATTATTGCGTTTGAAGTGTTTTTCTAAATTATAATTTTTTAAGCAGTACATGTAAAACAAAATACCTAAAAATCAAGCACCAAAAATCAAATATTTCTCTTCAAATTCCATAAAAATCAAACCTCTCAAACAAAAAATTATTGGGTTTTGTGAGGAGGAGGAGCTCAAAACTCACAGCTCTGCAAGATGGATTTGGATCCTCTCCGGATCCCCTCCCGGGGGATCTCGGGGATCAAAGCACAAGGACCATTCATCAAAAATCGTGCGGTTACAATTAAATGCTTTTTATATTTTTAAAAGTAAAGTAATCTCGTTTTGTGTAAAAAACATTTAATTATAACCGCATAATCTTTAATGAGCGGTCTTTGTGTCTTGATCTCCGGGATCCCCTGGGAGGGGATCCGGAGAGGATCCAAATCCCTGCAAGATGGGCATCGACGGTAGATTCAATTGGTCTCGGATTTCACATTCATTTTCTGCCCTTTGCAAAAATCGCAAAGCAGCCACCCTATCCCGTTGCAATCCTCGCAGAGAATAGCCACCTCAGCCTTGCAAAAAACTGGAACCAAATCAGTCGGACTGTGAATAAGTATACACTTCTGCTGTTCTGCAGTAGCAGGAAAACGACTTGGCAGTTTCAGTTTGCTTGCCTCTTGTTGTTGTTGGACGATAGGGCGAGCAATGCGGGGGGTCGAAGAAACGACTTGTCGCTGGCAGCGAGGAGGAAGAAGTACGTCGACGAGTGAGGTTCCGGGCGGCGACGAAGGACGTCGTCGTCGCCGCCATTGGGATTGGCTTGCTGTGAGATTTTATAAAGACAGGGGAGACTGAAAGTGGCGCGCAGCTAATCTTCTCGTTATCCGAATAGCAGAGGTGTAGTCTGACGTGGCTACTAAATTACAAGATTGCCACTCCACCAATGTAAATTTGAAGTGGTAATTCAAATTGTTTGACGATATCGATTTGGGCCTTTTCCGATACATGGGCTTTCACTGGGGCCATCGACTTGGGCCTTCTCCGTATATTATGGGCGGGAAGTGTTCTTGTTAGTGAAAGAAAAGATATTGGAAGAAGGTTGGAGAAACCCCCAGAAGAAACCACCCACCATAACCAAAACCAAATAAATAAAAATAAAAATAAAATCCTAAAACCGAAAATCCAGACGGTGCGAAGCACGGGAAGCTGACGGAGGGAGAGAGATTGAATTAGGGTTTTTGAATTGCAGAGATGAAGCGCAAAGACTATGAAGAATTAGACGACGACTTATTCTCTCCTTCCTCAAAATCCAGGAGACTGGTACGCACTCTGCGCTCCCAATTTTCCCTCTTTTTTTTTTTTTTTCTTTTTTTTTTTTTGGGTTTCAATTCCCAATTTCCCAGCAATTTAGGGTTTTTTTTCCCGCGCTTTTTCTTCACTTTTATTCAATTCTCAACAATTCGTTACCAAAATTTTATGTTATGGTTATGGACTATTAATTCGTTACCAAAATTTTATGATATGGTAATGGACTACTACCCACTTTCTGTCTCTCAAAATTGTTGCAGTTTTTTATGTAATTATTGTTTTTTGTTGTGGAATTTTGAAGGATACTGGGTTATTTGCAACTTTGAATGAAGACCAAAGTAGTGCAGCTCAGGTGTTTGATGAAAAGCCAGCGCCAGAAACCAGTGTTGTGATGCAAACAGATGATTTGCCAACGGACCCTTTGCCTGCAGGGGATGAGAAGGCTCTTGTGCTCTATAACCCCACGAATACGCGGATTTTCAAAGCACCCGATTCGCAGGATTTCTCTGTCATTGTGAATTCGGACTTGATTCCGGGTTTAAGGGGTAAGCCTCTGGATATCTGTATTGCTGTTACATCATGGATGAAGAAATTTAAGTTTACTAAGGAATGTTAAAATGATGGGATTTTATTTTCTAGAATTGGTGAATTTTCTTGTTTGGTTAACCAAAAAAACAATGGAATTGAATACGGAATTTGTTATTTTTAAACTCTCAATCATAGAAATTGGAAAACGACACTTATTTACATAGAATTTAAACTTTGGAATTTAAACTTAGGAATTGGAGATCCCAAATTCCAAGTTTTTTTTTACGCGGAAATTCTAAATTTCTATATTTATGAATCCAAACAAGAGAATTAGTGCATGTTACTCTTTAAGAAGCTTGTTTTAGATATGTGGCAAATCATTGTGATTATGTAATCTAATCTCAAGTTACTAGTATGTCAACTGTGAATGCTTTTTGAGCTGCCTAGGTGCATTCGTTGTGGGACGAGTGAATTGACTTAGTGAATGAATCTGTTTGTGATCTTTTTGCAATGTGTGTTGATATTATCAGTAACCTTTTGATGGAGATGACTAGGTGGGTGCTATGCTTTGTTTAAATCTGTTTTGTGTACCGTTGTAAGCTTATTCTTCGATGTAATCATATGTCAAAGTTCTCATGTTTACAATTCAGAAAAACATGAAGAACGGCGATTTGTTTTCGTTTCTTAGAATGAACAGATATTTGTGGTATCCATCTGAGCTTTACTTGAAATTGATATCATGCCTTTTACTAACCGAATTGTTTCTGGCAGATCATATTTATTCATGGGGATATTCAAAATTGCTAAAACCGGTAGAGGATCCTGGATCCGATGAGGAAAACAGAGAAGTTTCAAATGGGTGTATGGCTGTTGTTCCCTGGGTGGCACCTATCTTCCCACCAGCTTCAAGAGATGAGACACAGGCTGCAAGCCAGTCGGAACCCATGGAAGGTGAAATGATGGACACCGATGATAATGGTTACAATGGGGCGGAAGCATCGGGGTTTGGTGGAACGATGATGGAAGGACCCGGTGGGATACAACACTGGCAGGAACAGCAGCTACATTGGATGGAGCCACAGCTCATCCAGAACAATTATACTCCGGTCACTTAATATAACTCGCAACTTACAACAACTTTGGTTGAGCTGTGCATTCTTTAGTTCTTCGAAGACACCTAGTACCAGTCTAGTATTTTGTTCAAACTGCAATGGTTATGCTGCTGATGAATTCTGCCACTTCTAGGGAAATTTTGTAAATTTAATCCGTGGAAAGTCCGAGTTGCTTTCGGTTTCATCCCCAGTTTAGTTTTCGGGGATCCCCAGTTTTGAGATAAACCGTGTATTGTAGGTCAATTGCGGAATAAATCTCAATGTTAAAGTTAATTTCTGGACCAGATCCTAATTCATTTGCCTTTGATTTATTCAATCAAAATTATTAAAAGAGGTATAGGTGCTGTAAATGCATGCTGAACGCTGAAAAAAACATTGAAAGTGCGAAAATCACTTGCTATCGTAGAAAAAAAAAATGAAAATGCAAAAATCATTTGCTATCGTAGAAATTTTGAAAATAATTATGAAATGTACTGATGCCTACTAGACAAGCTTCAAAGATGGAAATCTCAGCTAATCTGAAGAGCAAAAGCAAATCGATATACGAGCAGTTAAACGCCTCCCAAGCTATCGTCATCGCAAGGGGGCTGCCTGAATTACCACTCGATTCCAATACCAAAATCCATAGATTTGAATTTAAATAAATAAAAATGGGGAAAGAAATACCAAAATCCATAAATTTGAATTGAAATAAATACGGAAAAATGTATCAACCTCAACAGAAAAAATCGCCAGAGTAAATAAAAATATCGTAGCGAAATTGGGTGAAAAGGTTGAGAGGTTGATGTAGGGAAGCTGCATTCATCTCTATGGCACCCTTGTAAATAAGCCAAAGAGCCAAACTCCAGCCCCATAAAAATCATAATTCAATTCGCCTACATTTAAATTTCACAAAATCCAGGATGCAAAACATAAACCCAGAAACCCTAAAACAGAGAAACAGTAGAAGCAATTAGGGATTCGGCTGAAAGGGAATTGTAAGGCTATACTAGCGACCGGTATATAAAGGGAGGAGAAACCCTCGCGGGGATACGAAATTACAGATATGTACATTGGAATATTGATTCTTCCAAGGCCCAAACCAATTTCTTCCTTGAAAGTAATGCTCCAATGTTGTACTTGTCTTCTTTCATTTTTCCTGGGCCGGATTTGAATTTTGACAAGGACAAATGGACTTGACCCACGACAAAGGGCAAGAGTGGATTGGTGCAATGCATGCGAAAGAGAACATTGCATGTTAGGAGAAAGAAAAATTTCTTGTACTTCAAGTAACGTGTTTTGCTACTTAGTATTACGATTTAATAGTATTTTTTTTCATTTGTAAGTGAGAGGTTTTAGGTTCGATTCTCGCTAAAGAGAATTTGAACCGCATTTTTACTAGCTCATTATGAGGCTTCGTCCACTCCATCACCCCATTAATGTAAATAATATCGTTTAGTAAAAAAAAAAGTAGCGTGTTTTAAATAATTGGATGTTGATATGAGATTATTTATCCATTAATTTACTGGATTAATACAATGCAATTTGTCAAAACAACAAGTCAACATGAACATAATAAATGTATTGCATTACTTTCATTAATACAATTGATAGTGTATCCGTGTCATATAATATCTTCGTACAGTTAACTACGAATATACGATTCCAGTCATGGATGGTTGCTTGAGATTCCTCCCAACAAATTGGGCCTCAATTCGGGAAACATTATTGTAAAGAAGTTATTCGAACAAACCACCAACCAATTATCCCCTTTATCATCCTCTCTTCTCCGAAAGCCCAAATCATTGTCGCCCGGATTCTTCGGAAAACGGAGCTGTTTCGGATTATACGACATCGGAAAGCGCGAAGATCGCCCATGCTAAACTGACGTGGCATTGACGTGTATTATTACCTAACTCTAGCCGCGGAGCTAAAGAAAGAAAGAAGAAGAGGATAAACATCAAATCAAAACCGGCAAAAACCCGCTCTCAATCCCTTCGTAATTATTCCAAAAACGACACCCATCTCTATTTTCTTATCCTTAATTACGTAATTACCCAAACGCTTCTTCTTCTTCCTCTATAACTGACATTCTCTTCTCCTCCTCCGCCGCAGCCACCAACTGCTATTTTCTAGAGAGAGAAAGAGGGGAGAGAGAGAATGAGGATTGACGAAGAGAGCGAAGGAGTGTCGGCGTCGAGGAAACACCTGGTCTTCGCTTACTACGTCACCGGCCACGGCTTCGGCCACGCCACTCGCGTCGTCGAGGTCAATTTCTCACTCCAATCAGTCAAACTTTTCAAAATTTTTTGTGTCGAGTTTCCATTGGCTGCTGATCAGCGCCGCATTCTGTGAGTGTAGGTTGCGCGGCACCTGATTCTCGCTGGCCACGATGTCCACATGGTCACCGGAGCTCCAGACTTCGTCTTCACTTCCGAGATTCAATCGCCTCGCCTCTTCATTCGAAAGGTAACGCTTTTACATGTTCAGGCTCGCAATTTGCATGTTCATTCATCAAAATTACAATTTTGTAGAATCATTTTGTGATTTTTTATAATTTTAGCTTGAAATTAGTAATGTAGCAGTGGAAATTCACTAATTTATGTAATGGTAATCAAAATTATGATAATTTATATGATTTTTGATATTTTAGCTTGAAATTAGTAGTTTTGCAGTGGAAATTTTAGTAATGTAATGTAATGGTAAACAAAATTGTGATAATTTATATGATCTTTGAAGATTTAGCCTGAAATTAGTGATGTAAAGTTGAAATTTTGGCAATATATGGAATGGTGTGGATTTTAGGTTCTTCTGGACTGTGGAGCTGTTCAGGCAGATGCTTTAACAGTTGATCGTCTTGCTTCCTTGGCGAAGGTAGCGACTAATTTCTATCTGCTGTTTTTTTTTATTGTATTTTTTATACTGGCAATGAAGTAATGTTGCTTTTCGATTTTGTTTTTCAATTATTCCTAAATTTTGGCTATTTTTGTTGTGTTTGCTTTTCTTTTGCTTGGCTGTGTTAGTATTCGGAGACAGCTGTGGCACCTCGGGCTTCAATCTTGAAAACGGAAGTGGAGTGGCTGACCTCCATCAAAGCTGATTTAGTGGTACTTAAAATGCGCTTCTTCTGTGGTTTTGTTATTCATTGCTTTTTAGTCGGTTAAGCATGATTTGAAGGGAACTTGGATTTGCGTTTATATTTCCCGGATGATCTTGACTCTGATTGATATCTTGTTCTACTTGTACAAGAACAGGTCTCTGATGTTGTTCCAGTTGCGTGCCATGCAGCGGCTGATGCAGGAATTCAATCTGTTTGTGTCACCAACTTCAGGTATCTTGCTATTACTAGCATTCGATTTTGCTCCAACTCTCATAATTTTTAAATGTAAAAGCATATCTTGAAGTGATAGTTCCAGTTATGACTTATGATGATCTTGAGTTGTCCAACCATTTTTTGAAACTCTCTCTGCTCGTTCTTGCTCTATACAGTTGGGACTTTATCTATGCAGAGTATGTTATGGCTGCTGGAGATAATCATCGTTCAATCGTTTGGCAGGTGACCTTCCTGTGCTTTAGACTGAATTATTTACTTTAAGATTTTAGTCATTTGCTCATTGCATCTCACCCACTCCATTTGATATGATCCAGTCTGTGTCTCTATATATCAATGTAGGATGTGAAACATACTTAAAAGTGATAATAAGTTCACATATGGGTTCTTGATGTTCCTGTGTAAATTTCCTCTGTGTCAATATAGATAGCAGAAGATTATTCCCACTGTGAGGTCCTCATCCGCCTCCCAGGATACTGCCCAAGTATGTTGCTTTCTACCCCAAGACAGTGGCTTCCTTGTCTTTATTTATCATTGTTCTCTTTTTGATTCAGGGAATTGTTGATTAGTTTACCTCCTATTGTTGTTATGACTTTGCAGTGCCTGCTTTCCGTGATGTAGTTGATGTACCTCTAGTTGTGAGGAGGTTTCACAGATCCCGCAAAGAGGTTTTCATCTATAGATCTTTAACAAATCACTTTCATTGTTGATTAAATTGATCGCATCGATTTTTCATTCTTTTCCTGGTATAGGTGAGGGAGGAACTTGGAATTGGAGATGATGTAACTCTAGTCATCCTCAATTTCGGTGGACAGGTGAAATTGCTGTTTTAGTCATGTATTTGGTTTCACAAAGAAACCACTTTGTGAGTATGTATATTCTTATTGTACTTGTATTTCTCTATCTGCAGCCAGCAGGCTGGAATTTGAAGGAAGAGTTTTTACCCCCTGGATGGCTGTGCCTGGTATTTTCATGGCATATGTCCTACGTTTTCGTTCTGTCTAATGGTACTCAGATATTTTATAACAAAAAAAGGTTTTTGTTTTTCGATTCAGGTTTGTGGGGGTTCTGACACCCAGGAGCTTCCGTCAAATTTCATAAAGCTTGCAAAAGATGCTTATACACCTGATTTTATGGCAGCGTCTGACTGTATGCTTGGTAGAGTATGAAACTATTTTGGCGGGAAGCTTATGTTGAATGGATAGAGATTGAAATTTTTTTTTGGTTCATTTTATTTCAGGAAAAATTGGATATGGCACTGTGAGTGAAGCTCTTGCATACAAGTTACCTTTTGTCTTTGTACGCAGAGATTATTTCAATGAAGAACCTTTCTTGAGAAATATGCTTGAGGTATGAATATGATCCCCTTATCTTACAAAAGAATAATAGAACACGTCATGTTGAACAATGACGTATACACAACACATGTCGTGTGCACAACGCATTTATGTTCAACAATGATACAAGTAATTTTGGGCTCATTTAGTATCCTTCTTGGATTCAATTTTTTTGTTTTTAAATAATTGATGAATGCAGTTAAATTACTTAAGACCCATTAGTTTCAAAAACAAAAAATTTGTATCCAAGAAGGATACCAAACAACCCCTTATTTTTTGTTGAAGTCTGTGACCCATTGATTTCCGATAGTAAGCATGATTAAGAATCTCTTTCTTTCCTCTCTTATATTCTTGTCAAGAATCTGATACTAGTTGGGTTTAAAATAATCTCTTGTAACAGTATTATCAAGGTGGTGTTGAGATGATTAGGAGGGACTTGCTCACTGGTCACTGGAAACCTTACCTTGAGCGTGCAATCAGTTTGAAGCCATGCTATGAAGGAGGTATCAATGGTGGTGAGGTACCATTGTTGTTTCTGGAATCCTATGATTAGTTATACACTTGTATTTTGCATCTGTGTGGTAATGTACAATTTGGAAATTATAGGTGGCAGCTCACATCCTGCAGGAGACTGCTATTGGGAAAAACTATGCATCAGATAAGGTAATTGAACTTTCAGAATTGGTAATTTTAAGAAAAAGGAGTATAAAATCAACTCGTAGATTTCAGAACTCAATACCAAATAGTTTTATTACCACTATCAGTCTGACACAAATTTCGTGTGGAAATTAATTAGCCAAACTGTGCAAAGCCAACAATAAAAGGTCTAAGGTTGGTTGGCAGAAGACTCATTTGAACAATTTGTCAAAAAAAACTACTATGTTTCAATGAAATAAACTCACATTTTGATTCCCCTTTTCTCATACTAAAATGTAGCTAAGTGGGGCAAGAAGATTGCGTGATGCCATAATTCTAGGGTATCAACTACAAAGGGTACCTGGACGTGATATGGCAATTCCTGAATGGTATGCAAATGCGGAAAGTGAACTTGGAATTGGATCACCTACTTGCAAAGTGAGCGAGAAGAGCTCCCTAATGAACTCGTGAGTTGCATCTTCTATCACTCTTGTTTTTATGCAAGAATTAATTGGATACTTCATATTAACATCAATGCAACTCTATTTTTAGATGCACTGAAGACTTCGAGATTCTTCATGGAGATCTTCATGGTATTTCAGATACAATGACTTTTTTGAAGAGCTTGGCAGAACTAGATTCTGTTTATTACTCTGAAAAAACTACTGAGAAGCGCCGGGAGCGCAAGGCTGCAGCTGGACTCTTCAACTGGGAGGTCTCACTTGGTTCAACTAAAATCTCATAGGCTTTGTCTTAAGTTTTAAATTTTTTATAACCATATCAGCAATGCCAGTATTGTTTAGAAGTTTGGCTGAGGAAAATTGTAGATGTTTTTCATATTTTTTCAGAATCTGAATTGTTTTTACAATGATTTTTCTGAGTAATTGTGATTGATTTTTGGGACACAGGAAGAAATTTTTGTGGCAAGAGCACCTGGACGGTTGGACGTAATGGGAGGGATTGCTGACTATTCAGGAAGCCTGGTCTTGCAGGTTTGTCTCTGTACTATTTGATGGATATTTGTTGTTCTGTCTGCTAAGCCTACTCTTGCCACTTGGTGCAGTGTACACATGTGTGCGCACTCTCACTGGCACGCAGACACACACATCTGTGTACACATATTGTTGAAAACAGAAACCTAGCATTCAAACTAGACTCATGGGACAAAAACCTTGTCTTTCCTCCTGACAGTTTCTTCTGATGTTTTCTCTCACAGATGCCGATAAAGGAAGCCTGCCATGTTGCTATACAACGAAATCATCCAAGTAAACATAGGCTCTGGAAACATGTCCTGGCCCGGCAGCAGGCAGAAGGACGAAAACCAACACCTGTCCTGCAAATTGTAAGTTTAAGCATTAAGAGTCAATATGTCTCTTAAGTATAGGAAGTGGGGTTGTCTTTATCTTTGGGAAGTGAGAAAGGTTTAGACTGTCGATATAGTTTCTCCTATTGACACAATAACATCTGGTTGTTAATTTTCAAAGTTATCCCAACAGCTTATGGAATGATGCCTGTGTGTAGGAAATACCTGCTTTTAAAAATAGAAATAAATATAATTGTCATTACCATTACCATTACCATTTTCATATATTGGTTGTATCAGGTCTCATATGGTTCAGAGTTAAGCAACCGTAGCCCAACATTTGACATGGATCTATCTGATTTTATGGACGGAGATAAACCAATGTCATATGAGAAGGCAAAGAAATACTTTTCACAAGATCCATCCCAAAAGTGGGTCAATCATCCTTCTTCAATTTGTCTGTGTCTGTAACTTTGTAAACTACTTACATGGTTTCAATTTCAGGTGGGCGGCATATGTTGCAGGTGTCATTCTGGTTTTGATGATAGAACGAGGTGTACGTTTTGAGGACAGCATCAGTTTGCTGGTATGTGTAGGCATTTTTGTTTAGAATACGTTGATTTGTTCAGTTGATATATAGCGTACTCTAAGGTTGCTTACAAATAGCTTACTGTCATATATTATGACCATAATGTTGACATCTCCACTTGCAATAACATACAGGTTTCCTCCTCAGTCCCGGAAGGCAAAGGTGTCTCTTCTTCTGCTTCTGTGGAAGTCGCTACCATGTCTGCCATAGCTGCTGCCCATGGTATTTTCATTATTCAAATTAGCTTTTTTTAGGTATTCTAATTGTATATTTAAGAACAACAGAAGCAGTCCTTTTTAGGTGCTTACATAATGCTCATTATGTTTTAAAATTTATTATCATATAAAGCAATGGAAAACAAAATGACTGAAACCGACCCTGTGCTTTGTAGGATTAAGCATCAGTCCCAGAGATCTTGCTTTACTTTGCCAAAAGGTTGAACCTTCAGCACAGTATATAATTAACGTAGACTGCTTTTCTTTTGATATTTTCATTGTGTTCATAATTTTGATTATTCTAGTTGTATATTAGGTGGAGAATCATATTGTTGGAGCACCATGCGGTGTGATGGACCAGATGACATCTGCATGTGGTGAAGCAAACAAGCTTCTTGCGATGGTGTGCCAGGTATCCGCTATTGATGTTGCAGAGAACAAACATCTTGCTGCATTTCTCATATAGAGATATTATGTCATTTATTTTTTTGTTTGATTCTCCCTACAGCCTGCTGAGGTTCTTGGACTTGTAGAAATTCCTGGCCATGTTCGCTTTTGGGGAATTGATTCAGGAATAAGACACAGGTTATCAATGACACATCGTCTTATATATATCAACTAAACTATCTTTAACCTCATTACCAAAATCATATTTTTTGTCCCTAAAATCAAATAAGGAATTGTACTTGAGTCTTGCCGTTTTTCTTCTTGTATAGTGTTGGAGGTGCGGATTATGGATCTGTTAGAATAGGTGCCTTTATGGGTCGGAAGATGATAAAGTGCGCAGCATCTATGATTTTGTCTCGATCATCATCAACTGCATATGGGACAATCGATGAGTTGGAGGATGATGGTTATGAACTACTTGAAGCTGAAGCTTCATTAAATTACTTGTGCAACCTGCCACCTCATAGGTAATATTCTCCACCAGGACTTTTTAAGAAACTCATTAAATATTAAGGTTCACTTACTGGCCAAAAAACAAAGGCGAAGTTTTTAGCTAAATACCTTACATCTGTATTAATCGTGTAGAAGTTTATTTATATTTTCATAACTTGAATTTCAGATATGAGGCTCTTTATGTTAAGGTGCTTCCTGAAACTATACTTGGTGAAACTTTTCTTGAGAAGTATGATGATCACAACGATCCAGTTACAGTAATTGATCCAAATCGCAGCTACGTAGTGAGATCACCTGCTAGACATCCTATATATGAAAATTTCCGGGTTAAGGTTAGTACCAGAATATTATATGACGATACTTTTGTTTCTTGTTTTATGGACTACTATTTAATCATCTAAGTTATTTTTGGTATTGACTTGATGTGTAGACCTTCAAAGCACTGCTAACATCTGCAAATTCAGATGATCAGCTTACAGCTCTTGGAGAATTACTGTATCAGGTATGTACAAGTTTCTGATTTTGCAAGATAGTTGAAGAAAACTTGAAAATTAATGCGCTAAAACAAGTTCTAGTTTGGGCAAGTTGAAAGATCATTTCTATATGCCAGTTACCTGCTCGTGAAATAAAGAAGGAACGAGATGCGCACCCATAAAATTTGAATCATGATATGTTACTTGAATATAGGTTCAGAACATATTATGTATTGGTTCCATGTCACCTACAAATCTCGGTCTACTAGTTAGCTAGCCAGTACCTGAACATAATCTTCTTTTGCAGTGTCACTACAGCTATACTGCTTGCGGACTTGGCTCCGATGGAACAAATCGGCTTGTACGGTTGGTACAAGAGATGCAATATGCTGAATCATCTAAATCCGATGATGGGACGTTGTATGGAGCCAAGATTACAGGTGGAGGTTCCGGTGGAACGGTTTGTGTTGTCGGAAGGAATTGTCTGCAGAGCAGCCAACAAATTTTGGAGGTAATTCTATCAGGAAGAGATTTTTTTTATTAAGATCGTCACTGCAGTAGCTAATAGATTTTGATCTATGCAGATTCAGCAGAGGTACAAAGATGCAACAGGGTATCTGCCATTTATTTTCGAGGGCTCGTCGCCTGGTGCCGGCAAGTTCGGGTATCTAAGAATACGCCGCCGTGTCTCCGTCGATCCGAATGAGTAATGTATTGGAGTATAAATTGTCTTGTAATTTGCCTTAATTTAAGCCTTTGATTCAAGGATCACATTTGGTACAAGTCTCTTGCGGACGTATAAGATTATTCCAAGTCCAAATAATAGTTGTTCTTGATCAATGACTCAAACAAGTACAGAAAACTTCAATTATTACGAAATACACTGAATACGGATCATAGAACGACATACGCTGTTTATACGGATCAGAATCTACAACTGAATCTATGATTATGACGCAGGTGGATTCTCGCGATCCTGCTGAAAGAACTACTCGTCTGTTGCAACCGTTGGCTTTGCTTCGGGCAGCTCCAGCTTTTCCATAAAACCCGAAGTCATCTTGATCATCTTGACGAAATCTTTCATGTGTAGTTGCTTCCATTCCTTCTCATTGTAAAGGGATCAAACCAACCAAGAAAGTCAGACAGAAGTAAAGAGAGCGCTGATGCTAACCAAAATCGATAACATTAGAACGTTCTTTATTAGATTATTTTAAAGGAAAACTAATGAAAAGGGTTTGAAAACTTTGAGTTTTAACGATAAGGACAAAATAAAGGGTAAAGTGAATAGTATCATGATTAACTTTTTAGTGTAAAAATGTGATTTTTCGTTAAAGTGAACAGTACCGTGGATTTTTCGTTAAAACTCCCTTTTAAAGGATCGTTTGATAACTATTTTGTTTTCAGTTTTCAATATCTATACATGAACTCGAACGGAAAAGTAACTTTGTTCCATTTCGTTTACTTATTTTGTTTCGATCCTCCTAAGAAGTAAGAAGAAGGAAGAGTTTACCTCGAAATCCCAGTCTCCGTACAAGTTTGGATCATTTTTGTTGCTCCAAACGTATGCTTGAACAAGCAAGCTCTCAGAAGTATCCTGCAGAAAAAAATTGAGGCCCTCCATCAAATCCACAAAATTTGTTTGGATCATTTTAGTGAAAACATTTTTGTGACCAATTCTTAATAAAAATACAGGCGAAATAGTTTTTGGAATCCAAAAATGTTTTCAATCAATTTAAAAGCGTTTCCAAATGCCCTAAACCTTTCCCAAGCAGTGTCTTCAATCTGATATTCTCATAGCATTGTATTGTAGGCAAGTAAATATTTACCATCAAGTGAGTAAAAAGTAAAAAGTAAAAAGTGAAAAAGTGAATACCATCAAAGAGACCTCAACAGTGCTTCTTTCATACTCAGGCACAGCACCCTCAAATTCATCTAAAATATGTAATTCAGGATCTGTGATGCCCAACAGCACCTGCAGAAAACACACACACTCAAAAAAATATATATACTTTGATTATGTGATTAATTATGTAATCTAGACTTGATTAACAACGATAACTTGCCTTGCCGGCAACTGTTTTATTCTCGACGGGTAGAATCGCCGGATAAACTCTTTCTTTGATGCTGTACCTATGACTGCACATTCATTTCCACATCAGCATCATATCATCTCATCGAATTATATTTATCTGTGAGAGAGAGAGAGAGAGAGAGAGAGAGAGAGAGAGAGAGAGAGACTGACTGGCCATTGAGGAGGGCAGGGGAGGATTGAGGGACGCGATTTAAGAGGACACGGCAGACATCCTCCGCCATGAGGCTGCCGTACACGAACACCTTGTGGGGGCTCTGCGACTGACCACCTACGTTCGCCACCACTGAACTCATCGCACCACCACTCATCTCTCTCTCTCTCTCCCTCGAATACTGGAAGTGTGAAATTCAGGTGGTCAACTTTTCAGCTCATCATAATTATTCACCATAGCATATTATAACCACTACACGACAATGATACCATTATTTTTTTTATTTAAAATTTTTAGATGCCGTTTGAGAATAAATAAATACGATTGGTCGTCATTTATATGATGATAATGATGTTTTCTACTTAATGCATACGAGCCTTCATGCAAGCGAGTAACCGTTACATGACAATAATATTATTAATTTTTTTATTTAAAATTTTTAGATGGTTTTGAGAATAAATACAATTGGTCGTCATTTATATGATGATAATGATGTTTTCTACTTAACGCATACGAGCTTTCATGCAAGCGCGTAACCGCTATACGACAATAATATCATTAATTTTTTTATTTAAATTTTTTAGATGTCTTTTGAGAATAAATACGATTGGTGGTCATTTATATGATGATAATGATGTTTTCTACTTAACGCATACGAGCTTTCATGCAAGCGCATAACCGCTATACAACAATAATATCATTAAGTTTTTTATTTAAATTTTTTAGATGCCTTTTGACGACCATTTATATGATGATAATGATGTTTTCTACTTAACGCATATGAGCCTTCATGCAAGCGCGTAACCGCTACATGACAATAATATCATTAATTTTTTTATTTAAATTTTTTAGATGCCTTTTGAGAATAAATACGATTGGTCCGTCATTTATATGATGATAATGATGTTTTCTACTTAACGCATACTAGCCTTCATGCACGCGCTCACGCGCATGCAGAAGATATTTTTTTAATACACTTTTTAAATGTATTTATATGCGTAAATTGACAAAAGGAAAGTCAAATGTTTGAAGTAAACGAATAATTTTAGATCATGCTTGAAGAAACCCCTCATAAACCAATTAAAGCAACTGAATCCACATAATAAAATAGGTCTCTATAGAATTTACATTAAGAATAGAGAAAATAATATTTAATAAACAATTGATTGAATCATATTATTGCTAGACTATTGTAAGGCTAAGCTCACCCCTTCCCCCTTAATGTAGATAATATCGTTTATTTAAAAAAAAATCATTTCACAATTAATTTAATCACATTATTATCTGTGTGTGAAAGACCTTTTTTATAACCTGCATTACACACCTCTTAAGATGTTTTGAACGTGTTTAAAAATAAAGAAATTGAATCACATTATTGCTAGCCTACATGAGGTACTAATTAAAAAAAAAAAAGCACCAAAAAGTAAATTATTAAAAAAAATACTGTTAAAATGACGAAAATGCCTCCGCCTTATTTGATGCGTTATTTTGGGAAGCCTTTAAACTTTTTTGTTTTGGGGGCATTTTTGTCCAAAGTTTTTGTTCAAGCATGGTGACACCAAATCACTATTCACCTTTTCCATTCTCTTTATATATAACTAGCCTTCAGGCACATGCTTACGCGCGTGCAGAAGACATTTTTTGAATCACAGCGTGCCATGTGCGACTTACACGTTTTAAATGTATTTATATATGTAAATTGACAAAAGGAAAATTAAATATTTGAAGTAAATGAATAATTTTCGATCATGCTAGAACAAACCCCTCGTAAACCAATTAAAGTCGCTAAATTAACATAATAAAATCGGTTTGTATAAAATTTACATTAGGAATGGAGAAAATGATATTTAATAAACAATTGATTGAATTACATTATTGTTAGCCCATTGTGAGGCTAAGGGCACTCCCTCCCCCTCAGTATAGATAATATTATTTGTTAAAAAAAATTATTTGACAATGAATTTAATCACACTATTATCAGCGTGCGAAAGACTTTTTATAACCGGCACTATAAAGAAAAAAAATGATTATTTGACAACTAATTGAATTACATTATTATACGCGTGCGAAAAACTTTTTTATAACCGGCACTATGCACCTCTTAATTAAAATTTGAGAAATAATATTTAATAAACAATCGCGTGCAAAATGCATTTTTTGAATCACAGCACGTTACTTGTGATTTATACATTTTAAATGTTTTTGTCATTTGATTATCCTTTTATTTCTTCCCTTTCATTTTTTTATTATTTTATCTCTTCCCACTTATTTCTTCCCTAAAGTGTAGAGAGCTGAGAGGACCTTCTAACTCTAAGTGCTAATTCCAGCAAATGCAAAAACTTGCATTGCTGAGTCCATGACCATTTCTTCCTCTGAAAAAGAAAACTCTACAAAATCCGAAAAAAAAAAAAAAAAACCCATACTAATTTGGGGATGTTTTTCATTTGTTAACTCCTTAGGTGGCTTCACGATGGGGGTTTGTCGTTGAACTA
Source organism: Pyrus communis (assembly GCF_963583255.1). Taxonomy (NCBI): domain Eukaryota; kingdom Viridiplantae; phylum Streptophyta; class Magnoliopsida; order Rosales; family Rosaceae; genus Pyrus; species Pyrus communis. Next base: position 6,332,858 of record NC_084803.1, read on the forward strand.
GTAAATTACAAAGATCGAACACCTTTTTTATTTAGAAGATTTAAACTTCTATTAGAAGCATGTATCAGCGGCTGGAATTGAATGTCATCAGCTAATCGATGATCAAAACTCTTGCTCGGCGAATATCTGGTTCCAGGCTCCAAATTAACCAAAATTTAGAACTCCCTGGAATTCAACATTACATTATCTGTTTTGGTTTCAGATTTTTGTATACAACAAAGGAAAACGGAAGCATAAAAGTATCTGTATTTGAAGCGTTACAACAAGTCCATGAAGCATTAAAATAGATGTTTAATTAACTTTATTTTGTTATATAGTAACAGGAATACAACAACAATAATAATACAAGTCAGTCAAAGTTCTTTGATCAGAGTGCCAACCATTTCACTTCCAGATCTTGACAAAGTTATCGTGACTAGCCGAAGCAATCAAACCTGTTACAGTTGACACCGCCAAAGAAGCAATGAGTCCTTCATGTGCTGGTAGAGTCATTGTCTTGTTCTCTGGCATGTTCCATAACTCCAGTGTCTGCAATTATTTTCCCCAAATAAAAATCAAAATATGATATCTTGCAGCAACACTAGTACCAGTAAAGGATTGTTTCTCCCGTGTAAAATGGGAACAAATATCCGAACGGCTTAAGAGAGTAGTGGTCTCCAAGCAAAAAATGTAACAAACATTATATAAGAACAATAATGCAGAATTGACTTGCCTGATAACAGCCAATGACCAGCAGTGAAGTATATGCAGGATGGAAAACGCATGAATGAAATTTATTTCCGATGCAGCTTAACTCATGAACGCATTCCCCTTCGCCTCCCGCTCCAAGTGCCCAAACTCTTACTGAGTCCTCGCTGACAGATGCAAGGAATTCGCCAGAAGGATCCCAACACACAGAATGGATAGGCTTAGTATGCCCCTGCATTCAAATCCAAATTCCAAGTAATGCAGTTGAGAATTCACATGATAATATCACATGATCCGTTTAAATTACAACTATGAAAGAAAAATTATAGTGAGACAAAAAGTTAGACTGACCTGTAAAGAATGCTGACAAGTCAGAGTCTCAACATCCAGTATAGATACAACATTCTCTGCGGCTGCAGCAAGGAATCTTCCAAGACGGGGTTGAAATCTCATTTGTGCCGTACCACCCTAATACGTTCAAGCATATCAGAATCACCAAAACGTAAATAATATGAAAACCACCACTACCCTACCCCCATGAACTTCCTGCATCCCAGAAGACAAGATTCTACCTTAGACACGCACAAGCAGCTGCCCTTGTGAATACTCCAGTAGCGTATCTGACCATCCGCGTCGCAAGAACAGATGAGGTCATCTTTATTTGGGTGGAAATCTAATGACATAACAGAGACCGAATGTCCCATAAGGGTACGGAGAGAATAACCAGGCTGCAGAATAAAAACATAAAGAAGGCTTGATACAGCATGTCACAAAAGATAAATCATCTTTTTAAGAATAGAGGCACAAACTCAGCACTCGAGCAATGAAGCATATAGAAGAACTCATAATGGCAAGGATTACAGAATGTATGATAGAAATCAAACTAGAAGTATGTATACTTAGTTTGATTACTCTAACAAGTCCTCAAATCTCAAATCAATAGGTTAAAATCAGAGTATAAGCTAACTAGATGATAAGGACAGAAGAATTTTTCACTAACATTGTTGGCATCCCAAACCCTGACAGTCTTGTCAAATGAAGACGTTGCAAGACGTGGCATGCTCGGACTAAAACGAACATCAGTTATCAAAGCTGAATGTTCTTCTAGCACACTTTTTGGCTTTAATGTATCTGTGTACCACAATACAGCCTGCATAATACACATGTCAAGAACACTCTAAAAAAGTAGAAGCATCAACCAACAAAGTAAACGTTATAGCTTTTAAGAAGTAAACTAAACAAACAATTTCACATGTTAATGTTCGGGAAGAATCAATTAGCCCATATGTAGCAGCAGTTCTGAATCCTCCCACAGAAGTTATTAGCAATTTCAACATTCATTCACTCACCCTTTTATCATGGCCCCCACTAGCAAGAAACTTCCCATCTGATGAGAAGTGACAGCTTGTAACCTTGCTTGCGCTTGCTCTAATAGAGTTTACTTCCGTAAATGTGAACCCTGCAGTCAAATTCAAATTCTGAGCTCTCAAAGTAAACAATAGTAGCTGCGAACAACCAGGTTTACTTATCTTAATTATTTAAAAAAAAAAAAAAACTATGATGAACAAAATAACACTTGCAAATGCAACTCCCTGAAACCAAGTACACGACCAAAAAGATGAAAAATTGGTTGACAGATTTTTTATTAGTTGACCGTATGCTATTTACTTCCTATGATAAGTTACATCTACATTCTCTCTTTTGAATGTTTCCGAAGATAAGAAGAACGAGTATTGACACTGTTTGTGTGTTTGTGGACAACACAATTATATATGGGAGATACAAATTGACAAAAGAAAAAAGACAAAGATCATTAATTGAGACTTGTGAGTCAATACAGATAACTTGCACTGTCCTGGTTTTTATGAATGTATATATCTAATATTCAAGAAAATACGAAAGAATTGCATTGTAGGTGAGAAAATACTGGCAGATACTACGTTCAGGATGATGTTAAACAAAGAATTCATTCAACAACGTGGCACCCACCGCACCTTTGCTGACATCCATACATCGATCAACAGCATCTCTATGATCCACATCATCAGGCGATACAAGAGACTGGACATTATCGTCAAGAGACCCATCCCCTACAAATCGATCCATATCAGCCTGCAATTCAAGATCTTTATCATCCCACTGCCAAAATGGAATCCCAATGAGAATCCGTGCAAGGAATTCCCTGGCTGGTTTTTTGAAACCTTAAATTGCGTAGGCAAAACTGTATAAGGAGCTTCCCCAAGAATTCTCGACAATGTGTAAATAAAAAATTGAACAATTACTATTCTACAAGGTTGTAAGTTTGATAAGCAATACGAGCCTGAGTTAATTGACCAAGAAAAAGTTCATAATAAATAACCATAAAAGGACAGACCTGATCATTTCCTCGAAAAGAGTTCGACATGCTACCATCCATAGTGATGCTGCCAGCAACCCCCATTTTATCTTGCTGATGGGGATTGAGATTTGAATTTTGTGACTGCCGATTAGAAAGAGCGTGCTGTTGAAGCTGTTGCTGTTGCTGTTGCTGGTGAAGTTGAGCCATTTTTAACTACAAACAAACAAACACTCTCAGAAGCCAAAGAGAATGAACTTTTTGATAATATGTCGAAGTACGGGGGGGTAAGCTCTGCCACCATAACAATTACAACTACAAGTGAAATAGACAGAGATTGGAGCACCTTAACCAGCATATCTGTATCTCCACGAGGCAAAATAGGAGGTGATCCTATATTTGCAAGGCCATCCTTCCCAAGATCGCGATTCAATAGCATTCTTAGTCTTCTACTTTCATCATTGGCCGCAGACGGTGATGCCATATTTTGCTGAGTAAGCGTAAGTTGCTGGTGTTGTGGTGTCAACATCTGAAACTGATGAAAGGGCTGGGGAGCTTGTATGAAAGGTTTCTGTTGCTGAAGACGTCCAGAGCGAAGCTGCTCCAAACCCTAACAAGGAGAAAAACAGTTGTAGAGTATTAATGGTTGATACTCTAATATTTGGAAATGCAACCAAATAGACGATAGAGATTATAAATTTAAACGAACATTGGTCGCTTCCAGATTCTAAACTTCACAGATGGACAACAAATGAACTAATATAGTTTCCAAATTCAGAAACAATGTAATATTGATGCATTTAGAGTGCGGATAACAATTCTAACCATTAAAACCGCTAACTGTGAATAACCGCCCGAATGAATTAGATTTGGGTATGAAAATTCGGGTATATTTTGGATATGGAAAAACGGTGAATAATATTTGGTTATGATTTTGAATATGGTTACAGGGATCCCCAATCCATATCCGTCCCCGAATCAGAACCGAATTATATATAATATAATATATATATATATATATTATTCACTGAATCCATTACCTTGAGAATACAAAAGTTGCACTATGTGAGTTGCATTTTGTGGGCAAGTTAAAAGGTTTTGATATGAATCAAAATCTATGAGAATCTAGACCAATAATACTTATGGGATGTATCAAAGATCAGCCAATATTATCAATGTTTAGCTTTAATTTTTATGCTCCATAAGATCTATTCATTAAGTCATTTTATACATCAAATATTTAATGACAAAATTAATATTTACCAAATTATCATGTGTCAATTGAATGAATATATTTTTTGTATTGACGAAGATGAGTATAACCGTTAACCAATGGGGAATTTGTTACGATGAGTATGGTTATGGATAATAACTGATAGTTAATTGACGGTTATGGATATGGTTAATTTTCGTGATTATGGGGATAGATATAACATTTCCGTCCCTAAACCGAACCGTTACCATCCCTAATTTAGCACATCTATTACCATTGTTTTAATACAGGACCAGAAACTCAAGAAAAGAAATGGTCCAAATAGACAGAAGAAATTTTCTAACAAAGGCTAAGAAACAAACAGAAAATTATCCAGCCATAAAAAAACTTACTGTGCGCGGCCATCCTTTTAGAGCAACTCCACTGTAGGTGGGTGCTCGGGGGACAGGGGGGACAGGCAAGACAAAAGGGGCCCGAGGTCCCGTGGACCAACTCCAGCGTGAAGGAGCGGAAGCGGAGGCCCGAGGTTTGGGCCTGTGAAGAGTTGTCAGCCCAAGTGGAGGTGGAGGCCCGAGCTCCGGGCCCGAAGCCCTGTGGACCGGCTCCAGCGTCAAATTATTTCCACCCAGATTTGATCCTGAAAAAGAGTCTTACATGTAAGGTACAAGCATCATTATACAATATCGTCAAAACCTACAAAATCTTTCAACTCTATAACTACTAACTCACAAATTACTTTCGTGTAGCAGGCTTCCAATATAAAAATAGAATACATTAATCAGCACAGCGGATCAATATGTGCACATAATATTTCAGAGTGAGACATGGTCAATCAAACGTCGTGAAAGACATTATCGGACCTGCAGCTCTGGGATTCAATACTGGATTGATTTCTGTCTTTATGTCCTGATTCCATATACAAGCAAGAACAGATAAACATGATCCAAAACACATTAATGGAATTCCAAATAAAACTAAGGTCATCTCCAACCTAAGAGTCCAGATGACCAAGGGCCCAAAAATAATTCGAAAATCGTCTGCAACCGAGGGCTAGACCAAAGGGCTCATGGGCCCCACTGAACAAAAAAGGGCCAAAGGGCCAATCAGCTGGCCCAACTCAGCCAGTCAGCAACGGCTAGCTAACTTCAATTACCAGTGGATTCTTTTTTTTTTTTTTTTTTTATTTTTATAATATTAAATTTAAGTTGTTGTAGTTTTTAAATTTAAGTTAATGTTGTTTTTAAATATAAGTTGTAGTTTTTAAATTTAAATAATAAATTATGTTTGGTCTTATGGTCCTTTAGCCCTTGGTTAGAGAGGAAGGCAAATATGATCATGTATTGTTTATTAAAATATTAATATCTTTGAAGACCAAAAGGTTAAAATGAGTCTTTTGGCCAGCTTGGAAATGGCCTAAGCATACCGGTGTAGACCCTGCCAATTGCCAATTGCTGATTTCGAGCTTGGACTTGTTGAGTCATCCCACGACCTCTACCATGCAAAACTTGCCTGCAAAAAAGCGTTCACTGTTTTATATTTAACGTTGATAACAGGATCAAGTAACAGCTTCCACATCTAAAACCCTATCAGTAAGTAGTTATGCGGGCACAGCATACGAACTAACATTTTACAGTTTTCCGAGCCATATGCAGGTCGCACTTTACTCTAAATCCTAAAAATATATAGCAGAGCAATCCCAAATTTGGTATCATCAATATGAAACTGTTTTCTCCAAGCCCTAAAATACACCAGGCGCATCTTATCGTGTTAGTGTCAACGCATGCTACAACAATTAATGGCCCAGCAACATAGCCCGTCGACCCGAGACAGACCGGGTCCATTAAGTAAAACCGAGTTGAATCGTTCGAGTCAACTCGCTTCCTGGGATAGTCTAACCAATTTTCATGGTTTGTTCATCGGGACTATGGAAAAACCAACAAACTTTATCAACTCGAGTAGGCGTATTTTAGCTGGGGAGAGGAATAGTAAGCTAAAATGCGCTGGTAGTGAATGACGCGTACCTTGTCTCTGAAAACTTGCGTGAGGTACTGTCAGAGCGGTCGGGCTCGTGACGCCTCTTTTTCAACGGCTCTAAAGAGAGGGGAGAGTTCGCGCTAGACACGGAAGAACCTATATCTGTGTGCCCGGTAGAATCGATATCTTCGAGCTCGGGAGAATCTGATCTTTGAGGCTCGGAAAAAGCTATTCCAACTGTGATTTTTGCAATGATTTCCCTTATAAACATTCCTTCATACCTGATAGGTAAATTTGAAAATGAGGCAAAAGTACGTAAGATTTATTAGCAACTACAAGGTTAAATAAACTAAAAATATACCTTGATTCATTATTACTAAAGAGGTTGGGAGTGAATAAGATTTGAATTATGTATGAGTCCAACAATATCAATCAAAATCTTCATATGCCATTATATCTTACCACATGATACATATCTCATGTTTTTCTAAAGGGTCCGTTTCATAACCACCAGGGCAAGCGATATACACATTAAGGGCAAGGGTGAGGGTTTGAATCATGAATCTAGTGAGTTGTTGATGAAGGCCCCAACCATCATGGCAATCCATCACTTACCACCTACAAATTTTTGTTTTCATTTTTTATGAAAATTAAAAACTTGTTTTGTAACTAAAAACTAAAAACGAATAGTTATCAAATGATTCCTAAGTTTTGTACTACACTGTTTAATATCAAAGATTTCAATCCATACTCACAATCATTTTATAGGTTATTCATGTGGGCAATTAACAACCTTCTTTTTTTTATGTGAAATGATAAGCAGTTTTACTAGAATCTTAAGGAAATGTACAAAATTCAAAGAGATTTTGGCAAGTGGTTTGTAACTCAGTTGGTTAACAGCATTCGCTCTTTCACTCGAGGTCCATTTTGTGTGTTACGGCTCAAAATTAGAATGATGCAGAAATTAGGTTTGTGTTACCTATCTCATTTTGGTGTGTATTTGGGTTTGGATTTGACTTCTTGGTTGGATTTTCTGTTTGGTAGAAATTTTTTGTTAATTAACTATTTGATTAGGATTTGGATTTACATCCAATTAGGATTAAGATTCTCATTCTAGCCTAAGTCCTATGCATTATAAATAGGACCTTAGAGTTTAGTTTATTTTGTGTGCCTTCACCATTGGCTTAGAGAATTTTTTCTAATTGGGTTTTGGGGTGAAGGTTAGCATTTGGAGTCATGAGTGCAGGCAAACGTCATGGCTCATTCGTTTGGCAATTCATGAGAATCAATTTACGAGTTAGAGAACGATTTGGGAGAATCTTCTCGATTTGTTTTAGGTTCTCTACTCATTTGGTTTAAGGTTTGTAATTTGTGGAATTTGGATTGTAAGAGTTTCGCTCATTTGTAATATTCGTTTTTTTTAGTGAAATGATAAGCAATTTTATTATAATCTTAAGAAAATGTACAAAATTCAAAGAGGTAATTTTAGCAAGTGACTTGTAACTCAATTTGTTAAGAGTATTTGCCCTTGCACTTGAGGTCCCATATTCAAATCCTCATTTTCGTAAAAGGTAATCCTGAAGCAAATTTAGAGAGTCCTCAAACAAAAAAGGCTTCAAAGAAAAAAAAAGGCCAATTTGGCCAAACTAATAGCCACCATATTGGCATCGAATTTATAATACAACAAATCACGACAAGCAACAAAAGAACATGTCCATCACTCAAAAGTCAAAAGAACTTCAATCTTGGAAACTAAAAATTCAATCACGTTTTATAAAACCCACCACATGAGAGATTATGCGCACAGAATCACCAACCAAATTAGTAAGGGAACACTCTGTGCATGAAAAAGCACCTGACTCCAAATAGAAATGCAAAAGATACAAAAGATTCTTCGCGCCCCTAACTGCCATTGAAACTACTGGTTACATCGGGATAGACAACACCAACACCAACACCAACGCGAGACACTAACAAAGACATAAGTCCAAAAGAGCACAGACAAGCCGCACTAACATCTATAAAACTTACACTACAAAAACCCAATCTTTTACTAAGCCCACACTACCCTAAACAACCAAAACCCTAATCAAATCTAAAAGTTAGGCCTCGTTTGACATTCCGTATAAGTGATCGGATAGGATAAATAATACAATCTCGGGTGTTTTGTGTAATTGTGTACTAAATAGTACTCATACAATTTCTCTGATCCCACCCTTTAGTCCAATTCACACCCACTTATTTATCTCTTAAAAAAACTCGATATAATTAGTTGGGTCAGCGATACGCTCTCTCTAGCTTCCTCCCTGCCTCTCGTTCTCTCTATTTCCTTCTCCAATCTGTCTCATGCACATCAGAAACACGAATAATCAACTACCCACCCTACCTCGCAGGTGACGCCGAGAACACCATCCTCTCCTTCTCCATTAGCCTAACCCCGATTTGTCCCATCCCAAGATCCATTTTCGTCCTCACACATTGACATTGGCTATAAATCGAACCCATTCCTCCTCATCTCTCTAACTGTGTTCTTTCTCATCCGTCATTCATGGTGTTCTTGTGAATCCAGTAGCAACACTTCGACAAGAAATGTGGCTAGTAGGGTTTCCTCTTTCAAATCTGCTTTGAGTTTTGAGTTTCAATTCTTGGTAAAGATTGAGCAACTGCAATTTTTGGTTGTATTTGAGTGGAGGTTGATGAGTTGGGTTTGGATTTGGTTGGGTGAAAAGCAAGGGTGTTGAGAGGAAGATGGAGAATTTTTAGCTTTTCTGTGTGAGAAGCAAAGGTCTGGGCAAATCTGGAAGTATCAAGGCAAAGTTTTTGTTTTGGATGAAATTAATCAAGGTTGAGGCACCCAAATTTTTATCTAAAGTTAGATTTATAATTTATCTTCTCAACAATTATCTTTTTAAAATTAATTTTGTAAAAAAAATAATTACAGTATGATGATCGGCACAATATTAATCATTGTATTAAATAGTCAACATTTTAATCTGGTAGAGTACCAAATGCCTGATTAATTTAGTCAGTATTATTCAATGACTAATTATCTTATCCGACTGAAATAGTCAATACAGTCTTAGCTATCAAACGAGGCCTAAATCATGAGTACCACCGCCCCCATTTGAATGAGCGCAGCTATCAGGCCACACACATCTAGAAGAAACAATTGGAGAACAAGCTCATGTATCTTTAGAAGGCTTGAACTCTAGCCATTCAACTTTGACGTTAAATTTAGAGAAATTGATGAAAGTTAGAAGGAGAATTTCGGGAGAAGAATTGGATTGAAAAAGAAAAAAAAAAATCACAGAGAACTCAGAGTCAAATCTAAGCATGACTGTTGATGACCATTTAAAGAAATAATGAACAAACAAACAGAGAAAAGTACGTACTAACCCATTAGTCGTTCTGAAAACCCGGACTGTCAAACCTGCAGCTGCAGTAAGAGCATCTGTCCAGACTGTCAAACCTGCAGCTGCAGTAAGAGCATCTGTCCACCGCCGTAGCTTTTCTTGTATATCTGTATCTTCATGGAAGCGCTCTCTATGCTTCTGAAATGCTAGTACAAAAGTACCTATAACATCTGACGGACTAAGATCGTAGAATATTGGCAGAACCATTTGCTTCACTGTTCTTCTGCACTCCATGATCTGCACTAGCTCCTCAAGACACCAGATGGAATCCGCATACCTACTTGAGAAGACGATGACCGAAACCTTAGACCCTTCGATTATTTGCTTCACTTTGTCTGATATATTTTCCCCTCTTCTTATTGATTCGTTCTCCTCCATAAAGAAGTCGATTCCGGCGTCTTTCATTGTCCAGTAGAGGTGGTCCGTGAAGGTTTTGCGCGTGTCTTCGCCAAAGCTCAAGAACACATCGTAGGGTGAGGAGGAAGAGGTGGTGGAGAAGGAGGAGGACGGTGAAGATGAAGATGAGGCTTCAAGGGCTGTACTTGTATCCATAACTGCTTACTGCAAAATTAATGATTAATTCAAGTCAGATCACCCTTCATTTCTTCATTTCATTTCAGTACATGAAAAAAGAGAAGTACTTTTCTATGTACATAATTGGATCGAAGTGCGCAGATCCGCTCGCCCAAGGTAAAATGAAATACGATGGCTTTTCATAAAAGCAAATAAACTATTAATCGAAAACAGAGGAAAAAACCTGCATGATCCTTCAGGCCACGCCTCATTCCCCAATTTACAAGATGAAAGATTTGCAGAGGAAGAAAGAAAGAAAGAGGGAGGAGATGGAGAGCTGCATAAGTAGGCAAATATACTTCTTTGCCTCTTTCCTTCCGTTGAAGTTAAGGGATCTTCGAATAATTTTATTGGAGGGACAAGTTGTGGTGCTTATTCCGGAATCTTGTTCATCGATTTAAATTATTTGTATTTTAGACATTAAGATTATAGATTATTAATGTAAAAAATTAGACAAATTCAATACCGTTAAGACATCCAATTATAGTAAAGAAAATTAAGGTGTGTTTGCTTGACAAAACTAGCTTTCATTAAACTAGATTGGACTAGATTAACAGCTAGTGTAGTCATGTGTCTAGTGCAGCAAAAGATAACTTAAATGACGCTATCTCAGACTTGCTCGTGCCTTGCTAGCTAATCCCGACCGAAAACATGGTATTAGTTAAGACTCATGTGGATGACCACTTGTCTTCCCCAAACTCGTCTCAAGCAAGCTTTTTCAGTGACTTCAACCCTCCACGACCTAAAAACTTAAAATTCTGTTACCACCTAGAATATGGAAAAGAGATTTTTTTTTTTTTTTTTTTTGCTTTCTACTTTAATATTGTATTAAAAGCTTTACTAAATTAGTCTAACTTAATCTATTTTAAACTAGTTTAGCTTAGTCTTTGAAATTAATTTAGTTCGAGATATTATGTTGTAATAAACTCACCCTAGATGAATACGAATACAATTTTAAAAAGAGATACTAACAGTACTACTATTTAAATCAACAGTCAAATAATTTGAGATGTGAGTGATTTTTTAGAGAAATGATCCTTGAGGGAAGATGTACAAGGTGAACGATTAGATCATTGAAATATGATGTGGAGTGGACCCTATAAAGGATCCCTCAAATAAGCCTTAACGGAAGGGACGTGCATGATCCACTTGGCTCAGGAGGATATAGCTCAGTTGGCAGAGCTTCGCTTTTGCAATAGGGTTGTTGCGATTATGGGTTGAAGTCTAATTATCCAAGCAGTAATGATAGTATCTTGTATCTGAATCAGTGGCTCACTTCTTTAAGCAATGGGGAAGATGATTGAAACAAGTCACTAAAAGACTCTAAAACAGAATTGTAAAGGAACAAGAGAAGTATTGTCTTGCTTATCGGCACTTGAAACATTAATTGTCGTCGAAGAACTCTAGAATTTTAATTGTACACCAAGAAGTGCACAATTAGGTTATGGGTAAAATGTCATTTAACTCCTTGAACTATTTTTCCAGTTGAAATTAAACCCTTTGAACTATTTTTTTAGTAAATTAACCCCCTAAACTATTTGAAATAAGCAAATTGACCCCTTGTCGGTAGATTCCATCCATTATTTCGTCAAATTCAAAGGAAAATTAGTCTTTCCTTCATCAATTCTTATTTGTCAACTATAACTAACAATGTAATTATGATATGTGAAAACAAAATAATGTGTAATGACAATGTGAGATGATTCATTATGTAAACGTTTGGTTTTTATGTTTTCTCATTATGCCATATATTTTTGAATTATTTTGTGTCCATGTGTCAAAATTTTATTGGTGGTTATAGCCGATAAGTAACAATTAATGATGAAATGACTAATTTTCTCTTGAATTTGATGAAATTGATTCCGTAATCTAACGGAAAAAAGTTAATTGACTGATTTTAAATAATTCAGAAAATTAATTTTTCAAAAAATTAATTTAGAGATCAATTTCAACTGGAGTGGAAAAATATGACAAAAGTGGGAAACACTTTCCCTTCGTGATTTAGGGAGACTGAAGGGTCACTAAAGCGACTCGTTAACTTGGCATTTGCACATCATCTGGGAAAACCACAAGCTCTGCCAACAACAATCCATGGATACTACCATCACAGCCGTTGATCCCTCCTCTGCATCTTCACCCTCCTCCTCGAAACAATGGAAGCACGACGTTTGTTCTTGAGCTTTAGAGGCGAAGACACGCGCCGAACCTTCTACTGGACATTAAAAGAGATTAATGGGGACGCTCCAATCTATAATAAAGTTGAAAAAGATTCTTCACATGGCTTTGTCCGTGACAATGAGAGACTTTGATTATATTTGCGATGACCATTGTTTCTGTGTATTTTGAATTGAAGATGGCTCAAACATATAGAGATTAATGGGGACACTCCAATTTATGATAAAATTGAAAATGATTCTTTGCACAGTTTTGTCTGTGATAATGAGAGATTTTGCTTCTATTTACAACAATCATCGTTATGTGTATTTTGAATTGAAGATAGCTTAAAGAATATAAATTACTAAGATGCTCTAATGTATGATTAAATTGAAATAGATTCTTTAAATAGCTTTGTCAGTGACAATGTCATATTTTTGCTTTCTCATTTGATGGTGGAATGACTTTATTTGGTTCTTTGTATCTTTATCATTTTTTGGTCAAGGTTGTTTGTTTTTTTTTTTTTTTTTTTTGGAAACTGGTTCTTTGTTTCATTTGGTACAAAAGTTGCTATCTGTGCTTTGTTTAACGATTTTATGTGTTGAATGTCGCCAACTTGGGAGTTTTTATCTTTTTTATTTGGACTGACATAAACGGTGGCCACTGACTGAAACCTAGATTCATGTCCATGAAAATGGTTTGAGAACTTGAGTTCTAACGATAAGGGTAGGATAAAAGGTAAAGTAAATAATATCAAAATTGATTTTTTAGTGTAAAAATATGATTTTTCGTTAAAATGAACAGTAACAAAAAATTTTCGTTAAAGCTTCTTCAAATGAAATAGGATGGCTTTTCATAAAAGCAAATCCAATATAATATCCAAGTAAAATCTAATTGAGAAACTAAAGACTGTTAATCGAAAATAGAGGGGAAAAACCTGCATGATCCTTCGGCCCACACCTCATTCCCCAATTTGCAGGATGAAAGATGAACAATATTTGGCTGCTGAAAATTTAGTAGTTATTCTAGTGTTTATCCAATTAAATTTGAACATGGATTCAAATAATTGAAATTGTAAACACAAATTAGATATATATATATATATTTTTTTTTTTTTTAATTCTTAAAAATTCTATTTTTTTTCCTATAAATACCTAACCATTCATTCACCATTCCTTTAAATTTAATTTATAGTTTTTAAATTTAATTCGTCGTTTTTAAATATAAGTTGTAGCTTTTAAATTTAAATAATAAATTATGTTTGGCCATTTGGCCCTCGGTTGGAGACGAAGGCAAATATGGCCTTATACTATTCATTAAAATATTTAATATCTTGGAGGGTCAGAGGGCTAAAACGAGCCTCTGGTCAACCCTCGGTTGGAGATGGCCTAAGTACCCTTTGGGTATGACAAAAGGCTTAAATCATTTGTTTTATGTTGAATAATTTTTTGATACATGATCTTTAGAATGATGATAAAAAAAATAAATGATTCTGATTATAATGTTTATACGGTGAAGATACATTATCCGTAAGTGAAGGGATAAGTAGATACCCTAATGGAGGGAACACAAACATCGTTCTTTAAATTTTAGTGTCGGAGAACAATATTGCAAAGTTGCAAATTTTACGCACTTCAAATTACCCCTAAATTAACAAACTTGTACGTGAAGAGTTAGTTACATTTGTAGTGACAGTTGGAGATGCTGTAATTTAATTTGCTGATGAGGGTAAAATAGGATTTAAACTTCGGATGGAAAAGCACTTTCCCTTCTTGATTTAGGTGGACTGAAGCGAGTTGTTGTCTTGGTATTTGCAATTTTGCAGATCATCTGGGAAAACAAGAAGCTCCGCCAACAACAATCAATGGATACTACCATCACAACCGTCGATCCATCCTCCGCATCTTCACCCTTCTCCTCGAAACAATGGAAGCACGACGTGTTCTTGAGCTTTAGAGGCGAAGACACGCGCCGGACCTTCACCGACAACCTCTACTGCACATTAAAAGACAACAAAGTCAACGTCTTCATTGACGAGAATGAACTTCCAAGAGGAGAAAACATAACAGATGAACTGGTGGAAGCGATCAGACTGTCAAGGATGTCCGTCGTCATCTTCTCGAAACGGTACGCGGAATCCCGATGGTGCTTGAGGAGCTGGAGAAGATCATGGAGTGCAGAAGAACACTTGGGCAAATTGTTCTGCCAATATTCTACAACGTCGATCCGACGGATGTTAGGAACCAGACTGGTACTGTTGCAGAAGCATTTCAGAAGCATGCAGAGCGCTTCCATGGAGATACAGATAAAGTCCAGAGGTGGAGATCTGCTTTTACTGAAGCTGCAAATTTGTGTGGTGGGAACCTTAGAAACACTGATGGGTAATTTCTCTGTTACTTTTTAACTTACTGTTTTTACATACATAGCATGTATTTTACAGGATGATGTATTACAAGTGTGGAACCAGAAATTTTTACCAGGGTGGGCTAGCAAATTGTTATAGGGTGACTTGTTGGTTGCTAAAAAGAATTTTCGACGGAAATTCAAGAGATAATATGGAGAAATCAATAAGCCATAGAGACTTAAGATTAAAAACTAGAGTCATGAAGGAATTGTTTTAATAAATTGAGTAAACATACAAATTAACTTGAGTTAGGCTTAATTTGGGTGAATTACACTTGAAGATATATATTGATATGCGGATTATATTCGAACTTTTCACGAAAAAACTACCTGGATTATAGCCCGTGTTCGCCATCATGCTAGCTACGACATTGATGTATTAGTTTTGGTTTAGCAACCTTTAATTACCAACTTCAAGTGTTGGCTTTTCTTAAGCCTCTACTACAAAATGTCAATAAACTATAAAATGATAGGGCTTAGAACCTTGATCAGTTTACACATTGTAATGCTGCTAATGCAAAGATTAGAAACCTGATGTGTGTGTGTGTGTGAGAGAGAGAGAGAGAGAGAGAGAGAGAGAGAGAGAGAGAGAGAGAGAGTATTTCTAAACGCCTGATCTATCAGTTTGGTCGAATTGAGCTAATCACATGGATCAATATAATGTGCCATTGTTTTGTTGTTATCATGACAAAGTTATTAGTTGAGTTTAATCCTGCAGTTTATGATTCTTACTTCTTCTTACTTACTTTGGAAATTTTTGTTAACAGGTACGAAGGTAAGTTTATAAGGAAAATTGTCAACGACATCACTAGAAAACTGAACAACACATCCTTAAACGTGGCTGCCAAAGAAATTGGAATAGATTCTCGAGTGCAAGAAATCATCAATGATTTAGATGTTGGAGGATCAGAATATGTGCGCATTGTTGGAATTTTGGGCATGGTTGGAACGGGGAAGACAACAGTTGCAAAAGCCATTTTCAACAGAGTTCATCAAAGCTTTGAAGGTAAAAGTTTCCTTTCAAAAGTGAGGGAAGAGAGTGTGGTTAAACTGCAAAACCAACTTCTTTGTGATATCTTGAAACCGGCCAACATAGAGGTAAGTAGTGTGGATCAAGGAACCAAGGAGATACAAAAAAGACTTGGCGGCATAAAGGTACTTGTCATAATTGATGACGTAGACTCTGTGGATCAACTAGAAGAGTTAGCTATAAAACACGAGTCGTTTGGTCGAGGGAGTAGAATTATTGTAACAACAAGAGATGAACAATTGCTAAAGTTCATTAGAGTCGATAAGACGTGTTTGGCACAAACAATGAATAATGAAGAAGCTCTTCAGCTTCTTAGTTGGCGTGCCTTCAGGAAGAGTCATCCTAACGATGATGAATATCTCGAACTCGCAAATAATGTTGTTGATTACTGTGGAGGGTTACCACTAGCGCTTGAAGTTTTAGGTTCTTATCTAAGTTCAAAAACCAAAAGAGAATGGAGAAGTGCACTGCGCAAATTGAAAAGAAAGCCTCATGGGAAGATTTATGAAAAGCTTAAAATGAGCTACGATGGGCTAATTGACGATGACGTGAAGGCTATATTCCTTGACATATCTTGTTTCTTTATTGGAATGAACAAGGACTATGTCATGACAATATTAGATGGCTGTGACTTCGACCCAGATATAGGAATTGGAGAACTCCATGATCGGTGCCTTGTAACTGTTGATGAAGGAAACAACCTTATAATGCATGATTTGCTTCGAGATATGGGCAGAGAAATTGTACGTGCAAAATCTCCTACCATCACTGGAAAACGTTGTAGATTGTGGGACCAGGACGATGTAAAAGACGTATTGAGTAACATATCTGTAAGTACATTTGCAATCAAATTGTAGTATAAGAATGTATGCAATGAAAGATAAGTGTATGCATATCCCACATACAAATAACCCTTTTGATATTTACTTCTTACTTGATGGATCCAATTCATGGCTTTGCTTCATGTGTATAAATCGTCTTTTCGCAGTCCCTTTCTTACGTATTTTTTTTTCTTTTCTAACAGGGAACGGAGGACGTTGAAGGACTCACTTTAGATTTGCATGAATCTGACAAGCCTAGCTTCAGTACAGAAGCACTTAGAGAGATGCGGAGACTGAGGTTGCTCATGCTGAAAGGTGTGAAGTTCACGGGAAACTGCACGTATCTTTCCAAAAAGCTAACATGGCTGTGTTGGCCTGAGTTTCCTCTAGAGGTCATGCCAGAAAATTTTAATCTACCAAACCTAGTTGATGTCGACCTGAGTCATAGCCAAATGCAAGTTTGGACGGACTCCGACGTGGTACTGCATAATTTTAACCAACCTATTGATTCTTTCTTCCAGGTTTTGTAAGTACTGACATCATGCTTTCTCTCTTCTGTTTGGATTTTAATTTTGTTTTCGTTTTTGTCTCACAGCGGCTTGAGAAATTGAAGTTTCTTAATCTGGGTCATTGCTGTCGCCTAAAAAGATCACCAGACTTTTCAAAACTCCCCAATCTCGAGAGATTGATACTCAAAGACTGCAAGAGTTTGTCCGAGGTTCACCCTTCCATAGTACAACTGAAGTGCCTTAAATATCTCTCTCTTGCGAACTCCAATTTAACAAATGATGCAATTCCTGAGGATCTCGGGTCTATGTCTTCTTTGGAAGTTTTAGATCTAAGAGGCAATGATTTTACTGCACTACCTATCGTCACTGGCCTTTCCAAGCTTCAAACTTTACAGTTGGATAATTGCACAAAGCTTCAGGCAATTCCGAATTTACCGACAAGGTTGGAAATCCTGGAAGCGAATCAGTGCGTTGCATTGGAAAGAATGCCAGATTTTTCGGAGATGTCGAGATTGAGAGAATTGCATCTGAATTACTCCCCCAAACTCACTGAAATTCCAGGCCTGGATAAGTCGTTAACCTCCATGACAAGGATTCATATGGAAGGGTGCACCAATCTCAATGATGCTTTTCTGGAAGCAATCCAACGGGTCCTCTCTCTCTCTCTCTCTCTCTCTCTCTCTCTCTCTCTCTCTCTCGCTCTTATGTATGCATACATGCATGTATTAATTGCTCTTACAAATCTTGCTGCGCATGGTATAGGGATGGAGTGCGAGCGGAAATGGTGGCCTTTTTCTTCCTGGACCTTCATGGTTAAGGGGTGTCCAGCCTAAGGAGGAAATCAATGAATATACGCTTGACTGTGAGTCCAGGTCATATTCAAGTGAATACAAGGAAGGCAGAGATCATGAGGCAGCAAGACCTGGTGATGACTCATACGATGAGAATCGATCTCACAAAAGAATAAGGTTTGATCTCAGTAATGCAGAGGGAACTGTTGCCGGGGAATATAATTGCATTGTAGTTCAAAACCACAAAAGCTGCATGGAATTTGATGCGACCTTTGAGGAGGGGGGAGATGGTGAGGATGAAGAGAAGGCTCCAAGTGCTGTACTGGTATCCGTTAATTGTTCTTCAAGCGGAACTGATCAGAAGTACAAATTCGGAATCAGTTGATCTTCTGACTTGAATGTGGTGTTGCACTTGCATATGAAGATTGAACTAGCAAAGTAAGGTCCAACTCCACATTGTTTCGAATAAGAAAACAAAGTGCAAGTGCGTCCTCCTATCGGTGAGAGTGCTGAGACGCAGAGACACAGCATTCTGAAACACGAGCAATTTGTTTGTTTATAAATTATTAGATTGAAAGGATTGACCTTTGCATCTACTGAGGTTCAGAGCCTTTATGTTGATGAATTGCTCTTTCCGAATGAGTTCATGTATCACGATTAACGAACCCTTGTTAATAAAATGGACACAGAACAGTATTATCCTACAACTACATGCAGTTGAAGGAAGAACAATTAGATTATAATCTATGAGACTTGACTCATCTGCCTTCTGTTGGACATCTTTCTCAACAAGCATAGAGTTGATCCTTATCAATGTTTTATCTTTGTTTTCAGTTCATCCCCAGGTCCGGGAAGATATGATCCGGTGAGGATCCTTGTCAATTATTTATATATGAAAACGCTCTTAAACTACAAGGTAATAAAAACCCCAAAATAGTAACAAGGATTAGCATCTTAGTCTTCAACACATCTTCTGCCTTTATTTTTCGTCTCTTCTTCAACTCGCAAATTCCTCTTTCTACCCACTTTCACTCACGTTGTCTCAACACCAACTCCTCCTTCTCCGGCCCGTGCCGGTGCTCCCCCTCGTACGTTACGATCAGCACCTTCGGATCATCCGGAGCTTGGTCCACGTGTTTCCTCGCCGGGCACCCACTTACCATAGTGCACCTGTAATATCCCCTGTTCAACATAAACAATTAAGCAAACGTCAGATTCAATTCTCACCGTCCGATCATATCGCGTCCCGATTTTTCATTTCATTACCAAATCAACGGCTCGGATTTAAATTGAGTACCTTGTGTAAGGCGAGCCTTTGATCGGCTTCTGACCGTACTTTCTCCAGGTGTACTCGTCCGCTGGAATATCCTTGATTTTTGAACTTATCGCCGGCACCCGAATCGTTTTCTTCACCTGCTTTTTCCTGAATTACCAAACATTACAGCAATTAATTGATTAATTTTTTAAATAAAAAAAATAGAATATATAAACAAGTTTAGGGATTTTTAGTCGTCGGTCAAAATTAAGAGCAATTTTAGAGAAATTATTCTTATTGCTGATACATCATTTAGGTTATAAATTTTGTCTTCATAACATTATTCTTAATTTAAGAGCAATGTTATTCTTACCACAATTTTAGACCACATTTTTTAACCATCTTAGGTGGCAGATGAGTTGGACAAGTTACATCATTTAATTTCAATATTTTTATTAATTAAAACACTTAAATAATCTTAGGTGGAAGATGAAGACTCCTCGTATACCACAATCATCATTTAATCAATAATATTTTTATTAATTATTGATTAACATTTTGATTAAATGCTAATTAATTTAGATAATGTGGTTGTCCAACTCATTTGTCACTTAAGATAATAAAGAAATGTGGTATAAAATTGTGGTAAGAATAACATTATTGTTAATTTAATGCTAGGGAGACTAATTTGTAGACAAATTTTGCAAACTAAACGATGTGTCATCAATAAGAATGAGTCAATCATCAACTTCCATGTCATTTAGTTTGCAAAATTTTGTCTACAAATTTAGTCTCCCTAGTATATTAAAAAATTAAACAACAAAAATCTTTTTCCCAAACGCTGGAAAACAAGAAAACAAACTTTTTACTATTCGAAAGTCGAATTAATACGCCAGGCGCATCTTATTGTGTTAGCCTCAACGCGTGCTACAACCATTGATGCCTAGCAACTGACTCGGGATACTGACTGGGTCCATTCCTGTTAGGATTGACGGTATTACATGACAAGGAAAAAAAAAAAGTAAAGCGGAAAGATAGACACTAAGAATTTACGTGGTTCAACAATTTTTGCTTACGTCTACAAGACAGCAATCAATCTTTCACTATATTAAAATAATGGATACGGCAAGAACAATCTTACCAAGCCAAAGACAAGGCTTGATGAATAAAAAAAAATATAACACTCTCACACTGTTAATCTAACTCATAATTTATGGTGGAACATGCTCACTCTCAACCTTGGAGTGGAACAACTCTTAGAACTCTCACTCATAGTCTTTTGGATGATCTACAATGGTGAAATGCCACCGCTATTCATATGCATGGATGGAAAATCCCAGTGAGTCCAAGAATTAACTATTCCACTATCAATGGAAGTCGAACCACTAATGCACCATCCAATGCATTACCCTTGGAACTCCATATGTTCATGCACCACATAGAGTTCCCATGTTTGATTAAATGAACCAACCATTAAATTCCTTTGAATATGGTATTCTCCAATGTATCATTTGTTCTCAAAAGACTTCCAACACTTTTATGGTTCGTTGAGACTATGGAAAAACCAACCAACTCTTATAGTCTCAGTAACCGTGCTAGAGGCGTATTTTAGCTGGGGAGAGGAAATGTAAACTAAAATGCGCGGGTAATGAATGACGCGTACCTCCTCTTGGAGTTGGAGCAATGGTACTCGCCGGAGCCGGAAGCAGATCCCGTGCCAGGTAACTTCCCCGGAAGCGTAGAAAGGGGAGACTTAGCGCTGTCCGTAAATGCTATTTCAATTGGAGTCGGGCTTTGGAGTAGTTTAGTGATCTCGTCAATAATTGCCCTGATAAACATTCCTTCGTACCTGGTTGTTATATTTGAAAATGAAGCGAAAGTACACAAATATTTATTAGCAACCGCAAAGATTAAACAAATTTTAAAAAATATTTTAAAGTTTTTTGAAATGACATATAAGATCATCTCCAAAAAAGAATGTTAAATTTTGAACATGAAATTTAAATTGACAGTTATATGACACTTGGACATCACTCCATCTGATATGTTAAATTTTAAATATAAAATATAAAATAAAAATTCATATTTATTTTCTTTGCATTGATAATGAAAGAAAATGAACTCAAAGGTATAAAAATATTTAAACATTATATTGGTAATGAACGAAAATGAAAAATTGTGTTTCGAGTTATTTAAGCCATTATAACTTTTTAACAAGTTTTTATTTATTTATTATATATGTACACACACACCACAAAGACGTGGGGAATAATTTAGTTTTTGACTTTTTAAGTTTCAACCTCCTTTTCACAAATTCTCTACTTTCTTTGGCTTGAACACAAGACTTTTGGTTGGTAAAAAGGACATGCGGAGTTCATCTCAAACATTTACTGTCAACTACTTAAAAAACCATTAGCCTCATGAGATTACCCACTAGGAAGATGGAGAATTTTTGGCTTTTATGTGTGAGAAGCAAGGATCTGGGGAAATCTGGAAGTATCATTACAAAGTTTTTGTTTTAAGTGAAATTAATCAAAGTCGAGGCACCCAAGTTTTTATCTAAAATTAGATTTATAATTTATCTTCTCAACAATTATCTTTTTAAAATTAATTTTGTATAAAAAATAATTACAGTTTGATGATCGGCACAATATCAAACATTGTATTAAATACTCAACATTTTAATCTGGTAGAGTATCAAATGCCCGATTAATTTAGTCGATGACTAATTATCCTAGTCGATTGAAATAGTCAATACAGTCCGAACTGTCAAACGAGGCCTAAATCATGAGCACCACCGTCCCCATTTGAATGAGCGCAGCTATAAGGCCACACACATCTAGAATAAATTGGAGAACAAGCTCATATATCTTTAGAAGGCTTGAACTCTAGCAATTCAATTTTGACATTAAATTTAGAGAAATGGATGAAATTTAGAAGGAGAATTTCGGGAGAAGAATTGGATTGAAAAAGAAATAAAAAAGAAATGATAGAGAACTCAAATCCAAGCATGACTGTTAATGACGATTTAAAGAAATAATGAACAAACAAACAGCGAAAAGTACGTACTTACCCATTAGTCGTTCTGAAAACCCGGACTGTCAAACCTGCTGCTGCAGTAAGATCATCTGTCCAGACTTTCAAACCTGCGGCTGCAGTAAGAGCACCTGTCCACCGCCGTAGCTTTTCTTGTATATCTGTATCTTCATGGAAGCGCTCTCTATGCTTCTGAAATGCTAGTACAAAAGTACCTATAACATCTGACGGACTAAGATCGTAGAATATTAGCAGAACCATTTGCTTCAGTGTTCTTCTGCACTCCATGATCTGCACCAGCTCCTCAAGACACCAGATGGAATCCGCATACCTACTTGAGAAGACGATGACCGAAACCTTAGACCCTTCGATTATTTGCTTCACCTTGTCTGATATATTTTCCCCTCTTCTTATTGATTCGTTCTCCTCCATAAAGAAGTCAATTCCGGCGTCTTTCATTGTCCAGTAGAGGTGGTCCGTGAAGGTTTTGCGCGTGTCTTCGCTAAAGCTCATGAATACATCGTAGGGTGAGGAGGAGGACGTGGTGGAGGAGGAGGAGGAGGAAGAGGACGGTGAAGATGAAGGTGAGGCTTCAAGGGCTGTACTTGTATCCATAACTGCTTACAGCAAAATTTATGATTAATTCAAGTCAAAGTGCACAGATCAGTCGACAAGAAAAGAAGTGCTTTTCTATCTACATAATTGGATCGAAGTGCGCAGATTTGCTCGCCCAAGGGGAATTGAAATACGATGGCTTTTCAAAAAAGCAAATAAATCTGGATAAGCAATACAATAGAATACAATACCCAACTAATATCTAATTGAGAAAATAAAGACTATTAATCGAAAACAGAGGAAAAAACCTGCATGATCCTTCAGCCACACCTAATTCCCCAATTTACAAGATGAAAGATTTGCAGAGCAAGGAATAAGAAAGAGGGAGGAGGTGGAGAGGTGGAGAGCTGGAGAGCTGGAGACAATAAGCAATATCCTTCTTGTCCCTTCACTTCCGTTGACTTTGTTTCCGTTGAGGGATCTTCAAATAATTTCATTTGAGAATGTGCTTGTTTCCTAACATTTTTTTTCACGATTTAAATTATTTATATTTTAGTACATTGTTTATAAATTATTTTTACAAAATATTTAAAAATAATTATTATTATTAAGACATTTAATTATGGTAAAAAAAAAATAGATAAATACGATTTTTTCAAGAAACATGATATTACTGTCATTTAATTCAACTGTCAAATAATTTCAAAATTGTTGATTTTGATAAAAATAATTTTTAAGAAATATTTAAAAGATGAACGGTTAAAATGGTTGAATGATGACAGAGTGGGTTCTATATAAGATCCCTAGTTACGTCTTAACGAAAAGTCAACAAAATAGAAACGACAAAGAAGTGTATACATGTGTGTGTATATATATATATATATTTTTTTTTTTCAGGTGATATGTTTTGTTAGATTAATCATCAACAAAGTTTGAATTTACACCGTCATGCAATGGTTCAACATCTTTTCATCACTGTGCACGAAGAAGTGAACAGTGACACTCTAAAAATTGAATTGTGCACAAAGAAGTGAATAATTAGATTATTTTTTTTTAAAGTACATCGGTATTTTTATACTAAGAAGAGGTGGAGTTCGGTTAAGCCACACAATGGACAACTTAATTTGGTATCGAATTTTCCATCCACAAGATTCGAACCTAAGATCTCTCTCTTCTTACTTTCATCCCATTCCCTCCCCTCCTCTCAAATTTTATTTTTTGTCTTATTATTTTTATAAAAAAAAAATCAATATAAGATGTTGACGTGACTTAATCGTAACAGTTCAAATAGGAAGAGAGTATAAAGAGATTAAGAGGGAAGAGAATCCTCTTGGTTGTGGACTTGATTGATGGTTTGTTGACCTTTAGGTGGAGAAATTTTTAGTTGTGACGGGAACACGTATGATACACCAAGTGTTTTTATGTAAGTGGTGGAAAATTTTAATTTTTAAGTTATTAATCTTTTAACACACATATCCCACCGTTTATATAAGAACATGTGATGTACGATCTCGTATGACGGTCACACTGAAAAATCTCTCCTTTAGGTGGTCTGTTGACTTTAATTTAAGAGTAATGTTATTCATACTATGTTTTTATACCACATTTTCATACCACCTTATATGGCATTTGATGTGGACAACCACATCATTTGAATTAATCAGATTTTTAAATTTAGTTTATTATTTAATAAACTAATAATTAAGAAAAACTAGTTAATTAAATGATAATTGTGGTATACGAGGAGTCTTTCTTATTCATTCAATTGGGTTTCTGTAAATTTTTCAAATAATGTGGCTGTCCACGTCAGATGTGATAAAAATAATATTACTTTAAAGCTGTGGATGGGAAAAACACTTTCCCTTCGTGATGCGAGTAGTTGACTTGGTATTTGCAGATCATCTGGGAAAACCACAAGCTCTGCCAACAACAATCAATGGACACTACCATCACAACCGTTGATCCCTCCTCTGCATCTTCACCCTCTTCCTCGAAACAATGGAAGCACGACGTGTTCTTGAGCTTTAGAGGCGAAGACACGCGCCGGACCTTCACCGACAACCTCTACTGGACATTAAAAGACAACAAAGTCAACGTCTTCATTGACGAGAACGAACTTCCAAGAGGAGAAAACATAACAGATGAACTGGTGGAAGCGATCAGACGGTCCAGGATGTCCGTCGTCATCTTCTCGAAACGGTACGCGGAATCCCGATGGTGCCTTGAGGAGCTGGAGAAGATCATGGAGTGCAGAAGAACACTTGGGCAAATTGTTCTGCCAATATTCTACAACGTCGATCCGACGGATGTTAGGAACCAGACTGGTACTGTTGCAGAAGCATTTCAGAAGCATGCAGAGCGCTTCCATGGAGATACAGATAAAGTCCAGAGGTGGAGATCTGCTTTTACTGAAGCTGCAAATTTGTGTGGTGGGAACCTTAGAAACACTGATGGGTAATTTCTCTGTTACTTTTTAACTTACTGTTTTTACATACATAGCATGTATTTTACAGGATGATGTATTACAAGTGTGGAACCAGAAATTTTTACCAGGGTGGGCTAGCAAATTGTTATAGGGTGACTTGTTGGTTGCTAAAAAGAATTTTCGACGAAAATTCAAGAGATAATATGGAGAAATCAATAAACCATAGAGACTTAAGATTAAAAACTAGAGTCATGAAGGGATTGTTTTAATAAATTGAGTAGAGATACAAATTAACTTGACTTAGGCTTAATTTGGGTGAATTACACTTTAAGATATATATTGATATGCGGATTATATTCAAACTTTTCACGAAAAAATTACCTGGATTATAGCCCGTGTTCGCCATCATGCTAGTTACGACGTTGATGTATTAGTTTCGGTTTAGCAACCTTTACTTACCAACTTCAAGTGTTGGCTTTTCTTAAGCCTCTACTACAAAATGTCAATAAACTATAAAATGATAGGGCTTAGAACCTTGATCAGTTTACACATTGTAATGCTGCTAATGCAAAGATTAGAAACCTGATGTGTGTGTGTGTGTGAGTGAGAGAGAGAGAGAGTATTTCTAAACGCTTGATCTATCAGTTTGGTCGAATTGAGCTAATCACATGGATCAATATAATGTGCCATTGTTTTGTTGTTATCATGACAAAGTTATTAGTTGAGTTTAATCCTGCAGTTTATGATTCTTACTTCTTCTTACTTTGGAAATTTTTGTTAACAGGTACGAAGGTAAGTTTATAAGGAAAATTGTCAACGACATCACTAGAAAACTGAACAACACATACTTAAACGTGGCTGCCAAAGAAATTGGAATAGATTCTCGAGTGCAAGAAATCATCAATGATTTAGATGTTGGAGGATCAGATTATGTGCGCATTGTTGGAATTTTGGGCATGGTTGGAACGGGGAAGACAACGGTTGCAAAAGCCATTTTCAACAGAGTTCATCAAAGCTTTGAAGGTAAAAGTTTCCTTTCAAAAGTGAGGGAAGAGAGTGTGGTTAAACTGCAAAACCAACTTCTTTGTGATATCTTGAAACCGGCCAACATAGAGGTAAGTAGTGTGGATCAAGGAACCAAGGAGATACAAAAAAGACTTGGCGGCATAAAGGTACTTGTCATAATTGATGACGTAGACTCTGTGGATCAACTAGAAGAGTTAGCTATAAAACACGAGTCGTTTGGTCGAGGGAGTAGAATTATTGTAACAACAAGAGATGAACAATTGCTAAAGTTCATTAGAGTCGATAAGACATGTTTGGCACAAACAATGAATAATGAAGAAGCTCTTCAGCTTCTTAGTTGGCGTGCCTTCAGGAAGAGTCATCCTAACGATGATGAATATCTCGAACTCGCAAATAAGGTTGTTGATTACTGTGGAGGGTTACCACTAGCGCTTGAAGTTTTAGGTTCTTATCTAAGTTCAAAAACCAAAAGAGAATGGAGAAGTGCACTGCGCAAATTGAAAAGAAAGCCCCATGGGAAGATTTATGAAAAGCTTAAAATGAGCTACGATGGGCTAATTGACGATGACGTGAAGGCTATATTCCTTGACATATCTTGTTTCTTTATTGGAATGAACAAGGACTATGTCATGACAATATTAGATGGCTGTGACTTCGACCCAGATATAGGAATTGGAGAACTCCATGATCGGTGCCTTGTAACTGTTGATGAAGGAAACAACCTTATAATGCATGATTTGCTTCGAGATATGGGCAGAGAAATTGTACGTGCAAAATCTCCTACCATCACTGGAAAACGTTGTAGATTGTGGGACCAGGACGATGTAAAAGATGTATTGAGTAACATATCTGTAAGTACATTTGCAATCAAATTGTAGTATAAGAATGTATGCAATGAAAGATAAGTGTATGCATATCCCACATACAAATAACCCTTTTCATATTTACTTCTTACTTGATGGATCCAATTCATGGCTTTGCTTCATGTGTATAAATCGTCTTTTTGCAGTCCCTTTCTTACGTATTTTTTTTTTTCTTTTCTAACAGGGAACGGAGGACGTTGAAGGACTCACTTTAGATTTGCATGAATCTGACAAGCCTAGCTTCAGTACAGAAGCACTTAGAGAGATGCGGAGACTGAGGTTGCTCATGCTGAAAGGCGTGAAGTTCATGGGAAACTGCACGTATCTTTCCAAAAAGCTAACATGGCTGTGTTGGCCTGAGTTTCCTCTAGAGGTCATGCCAGAAAATTTTAATCTACCAAACCTAGTTGATGTCGACCTGAGTCATAGCCAAATGCAAGTTTGGACGGACTCCGACGTGGTACTGCATAATTTTAACCAATCTATTGATTCTTTCTTCCAGGTTTTGTAAGTACTGACATCATGCTTTCTCTCTTCTATTTGGATTTTAATTTTGTTTTCGTTTTTGTCTCACAGCGGCTTGAGAAATTGAAGTTTCTTAATCTGGGTCATTGCTGTCGCCTAAAAAGATCACCAGACTTTTCAAAACTCCCCAATCTCGAGAGATTGATACTCAAAGACTGCAAGAGTTTGTCCGAGGTTCACCCTTCCATAGTACAACTGAAGTGCCTTAAATATCTCTCTCTTGCGAACTCCAATTTAACAAATGATGCAATTCCTGAGGATCTCGGGTCTATATCTTCTTTAGAAGTTTTAGATCTAAGAGGCAATGATTTTACTGCACTACCTATCGTCACTGGCCTTTCCAAGCTTCAAACTTTACAGTTGGATAATTGCACAAAGCTTCAGGCAATTCCGAATTTACCGACAAGGTTTGAAATCCTGGAAGCGAATCAGTGCGCTGCATTGGAAAGAATGCCAGATTTTTCGGAGATGTTGAGATTGAGAGAGGGGCAATCAAATTAGGCGGAGGCTGTGGTTGGAAACAGACGACGACAGCAGTTAAGTTGTCCGCGCTCTTCCTCTTCAATGCCTCATCAACCAAATCCTTGCTACACGCGGCTGGGTCATTGTGCTCCTGAAGCCTCCGACGAGCAAAATCCACAGCATTTTGACTCCTGAACACATCCCAGATCCCATCACAACCAATGATAAGGAATTCGTCCTCCTCTGTCAACTTTGCGGTCATAAGTTCCGGCTCTGCACTGAGTGGCCCACCCTCCCTGGCCTTCATCCCTTCCATATGCCAGTCTCCCAAGGCACGAGCAACACTAAGTTGCCCATTAAGGTAACCATCATCCACATGTCCTCCAGATGCCTCGATCCGTTGCTTCTCTTTGCTGCAAATTGGTTTGTGATCTCTTGACATTTCAATTGCTTTTCCACGGCGGCACAGCACTGCTCGACAATCTCCAGCATTTGCAACCACCAACAACCTAGCAATAGAAACTAAGATCAACATATGACTAATCAATGACACACATCTCATGGTACATCTGTAATATTTCAGGACATACATAAACGGGTTAACCAGAGAAGACACAGATCGAACCACAATAAATCAACTAAACACGTATGCTTGACCTTAGGTAAACACTAAACAGGTCAACTGGATCATAGTTACCCACACCCATAAGAAGAAACTAATCTCAACAGAATATTACTAGGCAGCCTAAACTTTCCAAGTACTCTAATTAAGTCCGAGCTTGCTTCAGAAGGCAGTAGACCAACAATTACAATTTAGGGTAACAACCCAATTATGCTTTTAGTGTCATTGATCTACATTGAAACAAGACAACAATTCATTCAAGGAAAAAAAAGGAAAACAAACAACAAACAACCACCACCAAGCCTTATCCCACTAAGCGGGGTCGGCTGTCTGAACAGTCATGATACATGCATCAATAGTTCCAAGGTAGAGAAAACGAAAAAAAAAATCCAACCTTCCAATGAGAAGAGCTATCAATGCAGTGGTACCAGAAGCAAGTTTGGCATCCAAGGTGCAAGCTTCCTTAAAGGCAGTGTCAGTATGCAGAAATGCTGAAGTGACAACCCGTTCAATATCTGTAGGGAAGTCTTCATTCTCCAAAATGAACTTCGGCAGATGGGATGAAGCAAAATCAGCCGCATGCTTTCCTCCATGTCCATCAAACACCTGAGCAACCAATACGGTAGGAATGTTCAATTAGGAAATTCTAAGGATATATTAGCTAGCAAGTGCAACACATATAGTTATTGTTCCAAACATATGTTTTAATATCAACAACCACCACAAAAATCTACCTCTAAAGAACTGAGGCATATAGTCAACAAATGAAAACTAAACAATTCAGAGTAGAATGTTATTGCACAATGTGTTAGGAAACTCGTAAGAACATGTGGAAAGACGATAAATACCCCATAGAAGGCGCTTGGGCCATCGGTATGATCCTTGAGCCCATAATCGTCAATAAAATTGTCCACGCAGACATACACATCTTCCATGCATAAACGACACCCAATGTCAGCCCATGCTCCGGAGCGGACAATTGGAATGAAATCAGATTCAAAGTCCTCTGCTTGAACTCCCGGCTCAACTTTCATCTCTTTTGTTTTCGTCTTCATCTGCAAAATCCCATTCACACATTCAACAATTGCACCAAGACCAGAGAATTTATATTCGACAATTTAATCGCTACGAAAACAGATCTTCAATACTCCGAAAAACAGAACTACTCATAGCAAGTAAGCTTAATTAATCAAAATTCTAGAAGCCATTTCTACATAATTAACAGCTTAAACATACAATTAATCACTAATCATCTAAGAAACCCAAATGGAAAATGCAGAAGCAGAGGAATGAATGAAACATACAAGAGACGGGTGTCGAACGAGTGATTTCTTGCACGGCACTGGAACGCCATCGGCGGCAACTGACTCGGGATACTGACCGGGTCCATTCCTGTTACGATTGACGGTATTACATGACAAGGAAAAATAAAAAGTAAAGCGGAAAGATAGACACTAAGAATTTAGGTGGTTCAACAATTTTTGCTTACGTCTACAAGATAGCAATCAATCTTCCACTATATTAAAATAATGGATACGGCAAGAACAATCTTACCAAGCCAAAGACAAGGCTTGATGAATAAAAGAAAATATAACACTCTCTCACTGTTAATCTAACTCATAATTTATGGTGGAACACTATCACTCTCAACCTTGGAGTGGAACAACTCTTAGAACTCTCACTCATAGTCTTTTGGATGATCTACAATGGTGAAATGCCACCGCTATTCATATGCATGGATGGAAAATCCCAGTGAGTCCAAGAATTAACTATTCCACTATCAATGGAAGTCGAACCACTAATGCACCATCCAATGCATTACCCTTGGAACTCCATATGTTCATGCACCACATAGAGTTCCCATGTTTGATTAAATGAACCAACCATTAAATTCCTTTGAATATGGTATTCTCCAATGTATCATTTGTTCTCAAAAGACTTCCAACATTTTTATGGTTCGTTGAGACTATGGAAAAACCAACCAACTCTTATAGTCTCGGTAACCGTGCTGGAGGTGTATTTTAGCTGGGGAGAGGAAATGTAAGCTAAAATGCGCGGGTAATGAATGACGCGTACCTCCTCTTGGAGTTGGAGCAATGGTACTCGCTGGAGCCGGAAGTAGATCCAGTGCCAGGTAACTTCCCCGGAAGCGTAGAAATGGGAGACTTAGCGCTGTCAGTAAATGCTATTTCAATTGGAGTCGGGCTTTGGAGTAGTTTAGTGATCTTGTCAATAATTTCCCTGATAAACATTCCTTCATACCTGGTTGTTATATTTGAAAATGAAGCAAAAGTACACAAATATTTATTAGCAACTGCAAAGATTAAATAAATTTTAAAAAATATTTTAAAGTTTTTTGAAATGACATATAAGATCATCTCCAAAAAGGAATGTCAAATTTTGAACATGAAATTTAAATTGACAGTTATATGACACTTGGACATTACTCCATATGATATGTCAAATTTTAAATATAAAATAAAAATTCATATTTATTTTCTTTGCATTGATAATGAAAGAAAATGAACTCAAAGGTATAAAAATACTTAAACATTATATTGGTAATGAACGAAAATGAAAAATTGTGTTTCGAGTTATTTAAGCCATTATAACTTTTTAACAAGTTTTTATTTATTTATTACACACACACACACACCACAAAGACGTGGGGAATAAATTAGTTTTTGACTTTTAAGTTTTAACCTCCTTTTCACAAATTCTCTACTTTCTTTGGCTTGAACACAAGACTTTTGGTTGGTAAAAAGAACATGCGGAGTTCATCTCAAACATTTACTGTCAACTACTTAAAAAACCATTAGCCTCATGAGATTACCCACTAGGAAGATGGAGAATTTTTGGCTTTTATGTGTGAGAAGCAAGGATCTGGGGAAATCTGGAAGTATCATGACAAAGTTTTTGTTTTAAGTGAAATTAATCAAAGTTGAGGCACCCAAGTTTTTATCTAAAATTAGATTTATAATTTATCTTCTCAACAATTATCTTTTTAAAATTAATTTTGTATAAAAAATAATTACAGTTTGATGATCGGCATAATATCAAACATTGTATTAAATAGTCAACATTTTAATTTGGTAGAGTATCAAATGCCCTATTAATTTAGTCGATGGTTAATTATCCTAGTCGACTGAAATAGTCAATACAGTCCGAACTGTTAAACGATGCCTAAATCATGAGCACCACCGCTCCCATTTGAATGAGCGCAGCTATAAGGCCACACACATCTAGAATAAATTGGAGAACAAGCTCATATATCTTTAGAAGGCTTGAACTCTAGCAATTCAACTTTGACATTAAATTTAGAAAGATTGATGAAATTTAGAAGGAGAATTTCGGTAGAAGAATTGGATTGAAAAAAAATAAAAAGAAATGATAGAGAACTCAAATCTAAGCATAACTGTTAATGACGATTTAAAGAAATAATGAACAAACAAACAGAGAAAAGTACGTACTTACCCATTAGTAGTTCTGAAAACCCGGACTGTCAAACCTGCAGCTGCAGTAAGAGCACCTGTCCACCGCCGTAGCTTTTCTTGTATATCTGTATCTTCATGGAAGCGCTCTCTATGCTTCTGAAATGCTAGTTCAAAAGTACCTATAACATCTGACGGACTAAGATCGTAGAATATTGGCAGAACCATTTGCTTCAGTGTTCTTCTGCACTCCATGATCTGCACCAGCTCCTCAAGACACCAGATGGAATCCGCATACCTACTTGAGAAGACGATGACCGAAACCTTAGACCCTTCGATTATTTGCTTCACCTTGTCTGATATATTTTCCCCTATTCTTATTGATTCGTTCTCCTCCATAAAGAAGTCAATTCCGGCGTCTTTCATTGTCCAGTAGAGGTGGTCCGTGAAGGTTTTGCGCGTGTCTTCGCTAAAGCTCATGAATACATCGTAGGGCGAGGAGGACGAGGTGGTGGAGGAGGAGGAGGAGGAAGAGGACGGTGAAGACGAAGGTGAGGCTTCAAGGGCTGTACTTGTATCCATAACTGCTTACAGCAAAATTTATGATTAATTCAAGTCAAAGTGCACAGATCAGTCCACAAGAAAAGAAGTGCTTTTCTATCTGCATAATTGGATCGAAGTGCGCAGATTTGCTCGCCCAAGGGAAATTGAAATACGATGGCTTTTCATAAAAGCAAATAAATCTGGATGAGCAATACAATAGAATACAATACCCAACTAATATCTAATTGAGAAAATAAAGACTATTAATCGAAAACAGAGGAAAAACCCTGCATCATCCTTCAGCCACACCTAATTCCCCAATTTACAAGGAAGATAATCCTCTTGGTTGTGGACTTGACTGATGGTTTGTTGACCTTTAGGTGGAGAATATTAAAAGGGAAGATAATCCTCTTGGTTGTGGACTTGACTGATGGTTTGTTGACCTGTAGGTGGAGAAATTTTTAGCTGTGACGGAAACACAGATGATACATCAAGTGTTTTTATGTTTGTGGTGGAAAATTTTAATTTTTAAGTTAGTAATCTTTTAACACACATATCCCACCATTTATATAAGAACACGTGATGTACGACCTCGTATGACAGTCACACTGAAAAATCTCTCCTTTAGGTGGTTTGTTGACTTTAATTTAAGAGTATTGCTATTCATATTATGTTTTTATACCACATTTTCATACCACCTTATATGGCATTTGATGTGAACAACTACATCATTTGAATTAATCAGATTTTTAAATTTAGTTCATTATTTAATAAACTAATAATTAAGAAAAACTTGTTGATTAAATGATAATTGTGGTATACGAGGAGTCTTTCTTATTCGTTTTATTAGGTTTTGTAAATTTTTCAAATAATGTGGCTGTCCACATCAGATGCTATAAACATATGATATAAAAATATGATACGAATAATATTACTTTAATTGTGAGGGGTAAAGTTGGATTTTAAGCTGTGGACGGGAAAAACATTTTCCCTTCGTGATTTACGGAGACTGAAGGGTCACTGATGCGAGTAGTTGACGGTATTTGCAGATCATCTGGGAAAACCACAAGCTCTGCCAACAACAATCAATGGACACTACCATCACAACCGTTGATCCCTCCTCTGTATCTTCACCCTCTTCCTCGAAACAATGGAAGCACGACGTGTTCTTGAGCTTTAGAGGCGAAGACACGCGTCGGACCTTCACCGACAACCTCTACTGGACATTAAAAGACAACAAAGTCAACGTCTTCATTGACGAGAACGAACTTCCAAGAGGAGAAAACATAACAGATGAACTGGTGAAAGCGATCAGACGGTCCAGGATGTCCGTCGTCATCTTCTCGAAACGGTACGCGGAATCCCGATGGTGCCTTGAGGAGCTGGAGAAGATTGTTGCTTTTCAAAGATTGAGTTGTATATTTCTGTGTGTTACAAGAGAGTGAGAACACTCTTATAAAGAAACACAAAACGGGATTACAAGAGAGAAGCAAACACCAACCCTAAGTACCTGCCCTAGTTCCGAGAGAAGCAAAAGAAGAATAAAATAAAGAAAGAAGGTAAGGGACAAGACAAGGTATGGAAGACAAAAGAGTAGGGTTAAGACCATCACTTTAGCCCATAACTTAGCTAAAGTGAGGATGCCAACCCATACTTGAGATCCTTACACAATACTTTGGGAAGCTAAATGTCACTCCATGAATTAAGGAGTTGACAACATGTCACTAAGAGATCAAACTCAGCCATGCATGAATCCGTGCCCTAAAGTACATTAGACAACTTCCAATACTCCCCCTCAAGCTGGATCCAGAAGATTGATGGATCCAAGCTTGGACAGGAGGCGCTGAAACTGATGAGAAGGCAAGGGCTTTGTGAGAACATCAGCCAGTTGATCAGAGCTTCTGGTGTAGTGTGTCCGAATTACTTGAGATTGCACTTGCTCACGAATGTAATGACAATCAACTTCAATGTGCTTCGTTCGTTCGTTCGTGAAACACTGGATTGGAAGCTATATGCATGGCAGCTTGGTTGTCACATAATAGAGACATAGGAAGAGTTGCAGAAAACCCTAAGTCGCTTAGAAGACCCTTAAGCCAGATTAATTCACAAGCTGTTGAGGCCATTGCACGATACTCAGCTTCGGCACTTGATCTGGCAATGACAGTTTGCTTCTTACTTTTCCAGGTGACCAGGTTTCCACCAACAAAGGTGCAATAACCACTAGTGGATTTGCAATCAATGGCATTGCCTGCCCAATCAGCGTCACAGTACCCCATGATGTGAGTGTGATCATTCTTTGTCATGAGAATACCACGTCCCACAGACCCTTTCAAGTAACGTAAGATCCTCTTTACAAGATTCAAATGATCGACAGAAGGAATGTGCATGAATTGGCTGACAATGCTCACTGCATATGAGATATCGGGTCTGGTGATAGTTAGGTAGATTAGCTTACCAACAAGCCTCTGGTATGCACTAATATTTGAGAGGGGAGTTCCGCCCATTTTAAGTTTGAGCTTGCTGTCGAGAGGGGTGGTGGCAGGCTTTGACTCACTCATGTTAGCATCATTGAGAAGATCCATGACATATTTTTGTTGATTAAGAAATAGACCCTTGTGAGACGATGCCATTTCAATCCCAAGAAAATATTTTAACACCCCAAAATCTTTAATCGCAAACTTTTGTTGTAGTGACTGTTTGAGTTTGAAGATCTCAGAAGCATTATCACCAGTGATTATTAAATCGTCCACATAAATCAGCACAACTAACTTTCCACCAGCTCCAGTACGTACGAACAATGATGAATCAGCTCCACTTCTTTTGAAACCAGCACTGTGAAGAACTGAGCTTAGTTTAGCATACCAAGCACGAGGGGATTGCTTCAGTCCATAAATGGACTTATGCAACTTACACACCAGATCAGGGACCTGACTTTGAGGATGGCCAGGGGGCAATCGCATGTAAACTTCTTCTTCGAGATCACCATGAAGAAAGGCGTTCTTCACGTCCATTTGATACATAGACTAACCTTTATTGGCAGCAACAGACAACAACACCCTTACTGAGTTCATTTTTGCAACTGGCGCGAATCTTTCTTTATAGTCCACTTCAAATGTTTGAGTGAACCCTCGAGCCACTAACCTGGCTTTATGCCTCTCGATTGAGCCATCTGCATGAAACTTGATCTTATAGATCCACTTGCAACCCACTGCCTTTTTTCCTTTTGGAAGTTTGGTGATGCTCCAGGTGTTGTGTTGGTCTAGAGCATTGAGTTCATCTCTCATTGCTTCCTGCCACACAGCCTGATGGTTAGCCTCATGGAAACTTTGAGGCTCCCTGTAACTAGAAAGGTTGTTAAGGAAGACTGCATGCGAAGGGGTCACTTTTTGATATGACACATAACTTGACATTGGATGCTTTGGTTTGTATATATCAAAATCATGAAACCTGGTGGGAGGTTGCCTATCACGCCGGGGATTGCGTCGGGGTTCTGGGAGAGAAGGCTCACTCTCGTGTAACCCTTCAGCAACATTTGGAGGGTTGTCTTGGTTCTCACTGCCTTCATCTTGTATGAACTCATCTGGTTGGGAATCTTGGAGATCAGTGTCTGTGTTGTCATGACTGAGACTGAGACTGAGCTCTTCGTGGTGTAAATCCTCAGGTCCAATTCTTGGTAATGGAAGCAGGTCCAGGATGTCATCCCCTTGGTCTATGTTTTCACTTGGTTTAAAAAAAGAATTAGTCTCATGGAATCTAACATCTTTGGACACAATCACTTTCCTTAGTTGGGGATTATAGCACTTATATCCCTTTTGAGTGGATGAATAACCAAGAAAGAGACATTTAGCAGCTCTGGGATCCAATTTGTCTCGGTGTTGAGATTGAACATGCACAAAACAGATGCAACCAAACACTTTTAGATGTGAGACATCAATTTTTCTTCCTTTCAGGACCTCTAGGGGAGACTTGTGTTCCAAGACTCGACTAGGTAACCTATTGATGATGTATGCAGCTGTCAGAACTCTTTGTGACCAAAACCTCTTAGGTACATGCATTTGCAACATCAGTGCTCTTGTTTTCTCAAGAAGATCTCGATTTTTACGTTCGGCTACCCCATTTTGTTGAGGGGTTCCAATGCAACTCGTTTGATGCATGATGCCATGAGCACTTAAATAATGTTTCATGATATGGGACATGTATTCGGTGCCATTGTCAGATCGCAAGGTTTGTATTTGAGATGAAAAGTGGTTCTTTACAAGGTTATGAAAATCTTTAAATACTTCTATAACCTCACTCTTAGACTTTAGTAAGTACAACCAAGTAACTCGAGAGAAGTCATCCACAAAAATCACAAAAAACTTGTAACCATCAAACGATTCACTAGTTGGTCCCCATACATCGGAATGAACAAGTTCAAAACACTTACTTGTTCTAGAAAGAGAAGATTTAGAGGATAATCTAGTGTCTTTAGACAAGTGACAGGTTTCACAAATCATGTCATCATTTCCTAAATTTGGGAACAAAGTTGACAAAATGGGAGAGGAAGGATGTGCTAAACGTTGATGCCACAACCAAGCATCATGAGTGGATTCGAACTTGGTTTGAAGACCTCTGGGATTGCTTTTTGACAGGTAATAGAGACCGTCTAAGTAAAACCCTTCACCAATCGTCCTTTTGGTGACACAGTCCTGAAAAATCACATTGTGAGGAGAAAAAATGGCTAAACAATTCAAGGTATTTGTGATCTTTCCCACAGATAGAAGTTTAAATGGAAAGGAAGGAACATACAAAGCTACAGACTCGAGTTCATCTGACATCAACTTGATTTTTTCTTTTCCTAGAACCTTTACTTGGTTTCCATCTGCTATTGAGACTTGAGAAGGTTTTGTCAATCGTTCAAATTTTTGAGAATTAGACACAAGGTTGGTCATATGATCTGTGGCACCCGAATCTATAACCCAAAAATCATGCAACATATTTAATTTTAGTGCAGTTTTAAAGGCTTTCATAAGACCTGGCATGTCTTCTTGGGGCACAGGATTTGTGTCTGTCAAAAAACCTGTGAACTTGCCAAGCATTGTTGTTGATGTTCCTTCTTCCATGCCCTTGGTACTGTCTTTTTGATCACCTCCTTTCTTGCCTTGTAGAAATGACAGGAACTCATTCATGAGTTCTGTCGGGTTGGCTGTGAAATTCTTGAATGAATATGCCTTATTGGAGATGGAGGTGGATGCAGAATTCGCTCGATGTGGGGTACGATTCATCCTTGGTACATTCTTCATGAAGTCTGGCTTTAATTCTGGATGTAAAATCCAGCATGTGTCCCTAACATGACTTGTGTTATTGCAGTGTTGACACTTTAGGTGAGGGTGCTTTCCTTTGTACCTTTTTTCGTTAGTTACATATGCCCTAGACTCCGGGACATTTGGCATAGTACTTATGTTCATGACTTTCCTCCTTACTTCCTCACGTTGAATCGTTGCACACACGCTTGGAAAGGAAGGTAGTTCTGTGTTCATGAGTATGTGACATCGCAGATCTTCATATGTTGAGTCAAGACTGGACAAGAGTTGGAAAATCTTGTCTTCT
The DNA here is from genome assembly GCF_963583255.1 of Pyrus communis. Taxonomy (NCBI): domain Eukaryota; kingdom Viridiplantae; phylum Streptophyta; class Magnoliopsida; order Rosales; family Rosaceae; genus Pyrus; species Pyrus communis. Next base: position 6,371,093 of record NC_084803.1, read on the forward strand.
TCTGCCCTCTTTCGTAGCAATGCTGCATCTGTCGTATGAGGTCGATAAGTTTCCAACTCGTTCCACATGGTCTTCATACTTCCCAAGAGTTGCACAAATGGCTTCCCATCTTGTTGTAAATCGGAGATGTCTTTTTTTAACTGGAAGACCCGAGCAGCATTATTTTGGCTGCCATACATTTCCCTGACTGCTTCCCATAGTTGATAAGAAGATTCTGAGTAGCTGAAAATTTCAGCCAGCTTTTGCTCCATGGAATTCAAGAGCCATGACATCACAAGTTGATCTTTGCTCAGCCAGGATTCATAGTTTGACGAGGAAGCATCAGGAACTTTGATGCTTCCATTTATGAACCCTAACTTGGACCTACCACCCAGCGCCAATGACACTGCTCTCGACCATGGCAAGTAATTGAACTCATTCAATACGACTGAGCTTAACCTTTGATTTGGGTTGACATCCACTTCATGCATATTTACGGAGGAAATTTCCGGGGAGCTATCCGCCGTTGAAGCTGCCGGATTTTCTTGCGACATTTTTGAGATTGAAGAATTTTGGAAAGCAGTATAGCAGGAGCAGGTTAAAGTTCCTGCTCTGATACCATGTTGTTTTTCAAAGATTGAGTTGTATATTTCTGTGTGTTACAAGAGAGTGAGAACACTCTTATAGAGAAACACAAAACGAGATTACAAGAGAGAAGCAAACACCAACCCTAAGTACCTGCCCTAGTTCCGAGAGAAGCAAAAGAAGAATAAAATAAGGAAAGAAGGTAAGGGACAAGACAAGGTATGGAAGACAAAAGAGTAGGGTTAAGACCATCACTTTAGCCCATAACTTAGCTAAAGTGAGGATGCCAACCCATACTTGAGATCCTTACACAATACTTTGGGAAGCTAAATGTCCACTCCATGAATTAAGGAGTTGACAACATGTCACTAAGAGATCAAACTCAGCCATGCATGAATCCGTGCCCTAAAGTACATTAGACAACTTCCAATAAAGATCATGGAGTGCAGAAGAACACTTGGGCAAATCGTTCTGCCAATATTCTACAACGTCGATCCGACGGATGTTAGGAACCAGACTGGTATTGTTGCAGAAGCATTTCAGAAGCATGCAGAGCGCTTCAATGGAGATACAGATAAAGTCCAGAGGTGGAGATCTGCTTTTACTGAAGCTGCAAATTTGTGTGGTGGGAACCTTAGAAACGCTGATGGGTAATTTCTCTGTTACTTTTTAACTTACTGTTTTTACATACATAGCATGTATTTTACAGGATGATGTATTACAAGTGTGGAACCAGAAATTTTTACCAGGGTGGGCTAGCAAATCGTTATAGGGTGACTTGTTGGTTGCTAAAAAGAATTTTCAACGGAAATTCAAGAGATAATATGGAGAAATCAATAAGCCATAGAGACTTAAGATTAAAAACTAGAGTCATGAAGGAATTGTTTTAATAAATTGAGTAAACATACAAATTAACTTGAGTTAGGCTTAATTTGGGTGAATTACACTGTAAGATATATATTGATATGCGGATTATATTCGAACTTTTCACGAAAAAACTACCTGGATTATAGCCCCTGTTCGCCATCATGCTTGTTATGTATTAGTTTTGGTTTAGCAACCTTTAATTACCAACTTCAAGTGTTGGCTTTTCTTAAGCCTCTACTACAAAATGTCAATAAACTATAAAATGATAGGGCTTAGAACCTTGATCAGTTTACACATTGTAATGCTGCTAATGCAAAGATTAGAAACCTGATGTGTGTGTGTGTGAGTGAGAGAGAGAGAGAGAGAGAGAGAGAGAGAGAGAGTATTTCTAAACGCTTGATCTATCAGTTTGGTCGAATTGAGCTAATCACATGGATCAATATAATGTGCCATTGTTTTGTTGTTATCATGACAAAGTTATTAGTTGAGTTTAATCCTGCAGTTTATGATTCTTACTTCTTTCTTACTTTGGAAATTTTTGTTAACAGGTACGAAGGTAAGTTTATAAGGAAAATTGTCAACGACATCACTAGAAAACTGAACAACACATACTTAAACGTGGCTGCCAAAGAAATTGGAATAGATTCTAGAGTGCAAGAAATCATCAATGATTTAGATGTTGAAGGATCGGATGATGTCCGCATTGTTGGAATTTTGGGCATGGTTGGAACGGGGAAGACAACGGTTGCAAAAGACATTTTCAACAGAGTTCATCAAAGCTTTGAAGGTAAAAGTTTCCTTTCAAAAGTGAGGGAAGAGAGTGTGGTTAAACTGCAAAACCAACTTCTTTGTGATATCTTGAAACCGGCCAACATAGAGGTAAGTAGTGTGGATCAAGGAACCAAGGAGATACAAAAAAGACTTGGCGGCATAAAGGTACTTGTCATAATTGATGACGTAGACTCTGTGGATCAACTAGAAGAGTTAGCTATAAAACACGAGTCGTTTGGTCGAGGGAGTAGAATTATTGTAACAACAAGAGATGAACAATTGCTAAAGTTCATTAGAGTCGATAAGACGTGTTTGGCACAAACAATGAATAATGAAGAAGCTCTTCAGCTTCTTAGTTGGCGTGCCTTCAGGAAGAGTCATCCTAACGATGATGAATATCTCGAACTCGCAAATAAGGTTGTTGATTACTGTGGTGGGTTGCCACTAGCGCTTGAAGTTTTAGGTTCTTATCTAAGTTCAAAAACCAAAAGAGAATGGAGAAGTGCACTGCGCAAATTGAAAAGAAAGCCTCACGGGAAGATTTATGAAAAGCTTAAAATGAGCTACGATGGGCTAATTGACGATGACGTGAAGGCTATATTCCTTGACATATCTTGTTTCTTTATTGGAATGAACAAGGACTATGTCATGACAATATTAGATGGCTGTGACTTCGACCCAGATATAGGAATTGGAGAACTCCATGATCGGTGCCTTGTAACTGTTGATGAAGGAAACAACCTTATAATGCATGATTTGCTTCGAGATATGGGCAGAGAAATTGTACGTGCAAAATCTCCTACCATCACTGGAAAACGTTGTAGATTGTGGGACCAGGACGATGTAAAAGACGTATTGAGTAACATATCTGTAAGTACATTTGCAATCAAATTGTAGTATAAGAATGTATGCAATGAAAGATAAGTGTATGCATATCCCACATACAAATAACCCTTTTCATATTTAATTCTTACTTGATGGATCCAATTCATGGCTTTGCTTCATGTGTATAAATCGTCTTTTCGCAGTTCCTTTCTTACCTATTTTTTTTTTCTTTTCTAACAGGGAACGAAGGACGTTGAAGGACTCACTTTAGATTTGCATGAATCTGACAAGCCTAGCTTCAGTACAGAAGCATTTAGAGAGATGCGGAGGCTGAGGTTGCTCATGCTGAAAGGTGTGAAGTTCACGGGAAACTGCACATATCTTTCCAAAAAGCTAACATGGCTGTGTTGGCCTGAGTTTCCTCTAGAGGTCACGCCAGAAGATTTTAATCTACCAAACCTAGTTGATGTCGACCTGAGTCATAGCCAAATGCAAGTTTGGACGGACTCTGACGTGGTACTGCATAATTTTAACCAACCTATTGATTCTTTCTTCCAGGTTTTGTAAGTACTGACATCATGCTTTCTCTCTTCTGTTTGGAATTTAATTTTGTTTTCGTTTTTGTGTCACAGCGGCTTGAGAAATTGAAGTTTCTTAATCTAGATCATTTCTGTCGCCTAAAAAGATCACCAGACTTTTCAAAACTCCCCAACCTCGAGAGATTGATACTCAAAGACTGCAAGAGTTTGTCCGAGGTTCACCCTTCCATAGTACAACTGAAGTGCCTTAAATATCTCTCTCTTGCGAACTCCAATTTAACAAATGATGCAATTCCTGAGGATCTCGGGTCTATATCTTCTTTAGAAGTGTTAGATCTAAGAGGCAATGATTTTACTGCACTACCTATCCTCACTGGCCTTTCCAAGCTTCAAACTTTACAGTTGGCTAATTGCACAATGCTTCAGGCAATTCCGAATTTACCGACAAGGTTGGAAATCCTGGAAGCGAATCAGTGCGTTACATTGGAAAGAATGCCAGATTTTTCGGAGATGTCGAGATTGAGAGAATTGCATCTGAATTACTCCCCCAAACTCACTGAAATTCCAGGCCTGGATAAGTCGTTAACCTCCATGACAAGGATTCATATGGAAGGGTGCACCAATCTCAATGATGCTTTTCTGGAAGCAATCCAACGGGTCCTCTCTCTCTCTCTCTCTCTCTCTCTCTCTCTTTCTTATTTATGCATACATGCATGTATTAATTGCTCTTACAAATCTTGCTGCGCATGGTATAGGGATGAAGTGCGAGCGGAAATGGTGGCCTTTTTCTTCCTGGACCTTCATGGTTAAGGGGTGTCCAGCCTAAGGAGGAAATCAATGAATATACGCTTGACTGTGAGTCCAGGTCATATTCAAGTGAATACAAGGAAGGCAGAAATCATGAGGCAGCAAGACCTGGTGATGACTCATACGATGAGAATCGATCTCACAAAAGAATAAGGTTTGATCTCAGTATTGAAAGCAATGCAGAAGGAACTGTTGCCGGGGAATATAATTGCATTGTAGTTCAAAACCACAAAAGCTGCATGGAATCTGATGCGATCTTTGAGGAGGGGGGAGATGGTGAGGATGAAGAGAAGGCTCCAAGTGCTGTACTGGTATCCGTTAATTGTTCTTCAAGCGTAACTGATCAGAAGTACAAATTCGGAATCAGTTGATCTTGTGACTTGAATGTTGTGTTGTGAGCATTACTTTGCTTGGCGGAGGTTTGGTGTTGCACTTGCATATGAAGATTGAACTAGCAAAGTAGGGTCAAACTCCACATTGTTTCGAATCACAAAACAAAGTGCAAGTACGTCCTCCTATCGGTGAGAGTGCTGAGACGCAGTGACAGCATTCTGAAACACGAACAATTTGTTTGTTCATAAATTATTAGATTGAAAAGATTGACCTTTGCATCTGCTGAGGTTCAGAACCCTTATGTTAATGAATTGCTCTTTCCGAATGAGTTCATATTGTTGAAGTTATCCGAGATTCTTGATGATAGGGTTCCTTTATTCTAGGGTTTATTCCTGGACGTGCTAATAACCCTCCTACACTTGAGGGACAAGTTTGTTTGTTTTCTGTTTTGACTTAGTCGATTATCACGATTCTAGGGCTTGTTTATCGTGGGTTGTTATTTCACTTTCTGGTTGATGTAAAGCTATATAATAGCTAGTTGATGTCTTTGAGTTCAATAAGAATACTCCCGAGTTTTATCAGTGCAATATACTTTGTGTTCACAAAAGCTTTACGTTAACCTAGTTCAGTTTCAACATCTAGTATCAGAGCCCCATCACGGGGCCTGACCAAAAATCTGCAAACACAGTTGTGTGTGTAAGAGAACAAGAACATGACATCCGAGAATAGCTTTGTGCAACCTGCCATCCCGAGGCTCGATGGGCACTATGATCACTGGAGTATGCTTATGGAAAACTTTCTGCGTTCCAAGGAGTATTGGAATCTAGTGGAGACAGGAATTACTACAGTCGCAGAAGGAGCTGACTCTAGTGATTTGCAGAAGAAGGCACTGGAGGAACTGAAGTTGAAAGACTTGAAGGCCAAGAACTACCTGTTTCAAGCCATTGATCGTTCAATCCTGGAAACGATCTTGAAGAAGGACACGGCAAATGACATATGGGATTCCTTGAAGCAGAAGTATCAAGGGACAGCGCGTGTGAAACGTGCTCAGTTGCAGGCACTTCGAAAGGAGTTCGAAGTATTGCATATGAAGACTGGAGAAACTGTCAATGATTACTTTGGAAGAACACTCATTATAGCTAATAAGATGAGGGTGCATGGAGAAAGAATGGAAGATATAGTGATCATTGAGAAAATTTTGAGGTCTATGACTTCAAAATTTGACTATGTTGTTTGTTCGATCGAGGAGTCGAATGACTTGGATACTCTATCCATTGATGAACTTCAGAGCAGTCTTCTTGTGCATGAACAAAGGATGAGTCGGCATGTGGTGGATGAACAAGCTCTCCAAGTAACCACTGGAGTCCAACAAGGAGGAAGAAGTGGTGGTCGTGGCTCCTATCGTGGAAGAGGAAGAGGAAGAGGAAGGGGTAGATTTGGGTTTGACAAGTCTATCCTAGAATGCTACAATTGTCACGAGCTAGGGCATTTTCCGTGGGAATGCCTTAAGAAGGCTAAGGACTCTAAGGCTAATTTTGCAGAAACAAAGGAAGAAATGCTGCTAATGGCACATGTGGATGTCAAGGAAGCTGAGATGGAGCATGTTTGGTTTCTTGATTCTGGGTGTAGCAAGCATATGTGTGGTAGCAAGGAAGCATTTATTGAAATGGATGCCAATTTCTGAGAGTCAGTCAAGCTGGGAAACAACTTCAGTCTCAGTGTGCAAGGCAAAGGGAAAATGCGAATGGAAGTGCATGAGACCATGCATGTGATTACAGAAGTATTCTTTGTACCTGAATTAAAGAATAACTTGTTAAGTATCAGTCAACTACAAGAGAGGGGACTTGCAGTGCTAATGCAACATGGCAAGTGTAAGATCTTCCACCCTGAGAAAGGTTTCATACTTGAAACTGATATGACATACAATAGGATGTTTGCCTTGGTTGCTCGTTGCCCAATAAAGACACAAAGTTGTCTCTCCCTGACAACTACAGATCAAGCAGATCGCTGGCATTGTCGATATGGACATTTAAGTTGGAGCGGATTGAAGGTGCTACAACAAAAGAATATGGTTGAGGGGCTGCCAAAGTTCAAAGCCTCTCAGAAAGTGTGTGAAGGCTGTCTCGTGGGGAAGCAGCATCGTGACTCTTTTCCTAGGGAAAATGCGTGGAGAGCCTCGAAGATCCTTCAGTTGATAAATGCTGACATTTGTGGTCCCATAAACCCAATCTCAAATAGTAAGACTATAGTAGAAGAACTTGGGTTTATTTTCTGGTGGAGAAATCAGAAGCTTTTGCAGTGTTCAAGATGTATAAAGCCAAAGTGGAGAAGGAAACAGGAGCATTCATAAGAAGTTTGAGGACGGATCGAGGAGGTGAGTTCACATCACATGAATTCACAGATTTTTGCAATGAGAATGGCATTCACAGACAGTTGACAGCTGCCTACACGCCTCAACAAAACGGCATTGCTGAGCGAAAGAATCGAACCATCATGAATATGGTTCAATGTATGTTATCAGAGAAGCATATTCCGAAGACTTTCTGGCCAGAAGCAGTGAACTGGGCAGTTCATGTGTTGAATCGAAGTCCAACCCTTGTTGTGAAAAGCAAGACACCTGAGGAAGCATGGAGTGGGCGCAAACCATCGGTGGAGCATTTTAGGGTCTTTGGTTGCATCTCTCACGTGCACGTACCTGATAGCAAAAGAGTGAAACTTGATGACAAAAGCATCAAATGCATACTGTTGGGGGTAAGTGAAGAATCCAAAGCTTATAGATTGTTTAACCCTGTCTCAAACAAAATTATTATAAGTAGAGATGTGGTATTTGAGAAAGATCAACAATGGATTTGGGATGGAAGTCATGAGGAAGCTATCTTAGCTGATCTTGATGAAGAAACAATTACAGAAGATGAAGGAAATGAAGAAGAAGATAAAGAAGAATCTGAAGCTCATGAGTCGGATGGTGATAACTCATTCGAATCAGAAGATGTCACAAATGAAGGCAATGCACCTTAAGAGGGACGAGCTCGAAGGCCACCAATTTGGATGAGAGACTATGACACTAGTGAAGGTCTCTCTGATGAAGAAAGTATGAACCTGGCTCATCTAGCCTTGTTTACTAACGGCAATCCCACTACTTATTGCGAAGCCATGAAGAGTGAGAAGTGGAAACAAGCAATGGATCGAGAAATAGAAGCAATAGAGAAGAATAATACATGGGAGTTGACTGACCTACCATCAGGAGGAAAAACCATTGGAGTAAAGTGGGTTTTCAAGACAAAACTAAATGAAAATGGAGAGGTGGACAAGTACAAGGCTCGGCTTGTTGCCAAGGGGTATAGCCAACAATATGGAGTAGATTTTTCTGAAGTGTTCGCACCAGTGGCACGATTGGATACAATTCAAGTGGTTATTTCCCTTGCTGCACAAAGGAGTTGGAAGATCTACCAACTCCATGTCAAATCAGTTTTCTTGCATGGAGAGATTAATGAAGAAGTCTTTGTTGAACAACCACCTGGATATGAACAGAAGGGAAGGGAAGCGAAGCCAAGGTATATCGTCTCAAGAAGGCGCTATATGGGCTCAAGCAGGCTCCACGAGCATGGTACAGTCGAATAGAGGCGTATTTTATCAAGGAAGGCTTCAGCAAATGTCCCTTTGAGCACACATTGTTTATCAAGACAGCCAATGAAGGTAAAATATTGATTGTATGCCTATATGTTGATGATCTTATTTTCACTGGGAATGATGAAGTGTTGTTTGAGCAATTTAAGAAATCCATGATGATTGAGTTTGATATGATTGATCTCAGACAAATGAGGTACTTTCTTGGCATTGAAGTAATACAGACATCAGATGGTATTTTTATGAGTCAACGTAAGTATGCACATGAAGTGTTAGAAAGGTTTAACATGGGTTAGTGCAACTCAGTGCATAACCTTGCAGTTCTTGGTTTCAAACTCACTCGTGATGAAGGAGGAGCGAGATTAGATAGCACATTTTATAAGCAGATGGTTGGAAGTCTTATGTACTTAACAGCTACACGACCTGATCTTATGTACACCGTAAGCCTAATCAGCAGGTACATGGAGTATCCTACTGAGACTCATGTGATGGCAGCCAAAAGGATTTTAAGGTACATAAAGGGCACTGTTGAGTTTGGGGTATTCTACAAGAAGGGAGGAGATGAAGGGCTTATCGACTATACAGACAGTGACTATGCTGGTGATCAAGATGACAGAAGGAGCACGTCAGGCTATGTATTTATGATGAATTCAGGAGCAGTCTCATGGTCCTCGAAGAAGCAACCAGTGGTCACTCTTTCCACCACTGAAGCAGAGTTCATTGCTGCAACTTCAAGTGTGTGTCAAGTAATGTGGTTAAGAAGGATTTTGAGTAGTTTGAATTTGAGGCAAACTGGTCCGACAGTGGTTTATTGTGATAATGTCTCAACCATTAAGCTTTCAAAGAATCCAGTAATGCATGGTCGTAGTAAACATATAGATATAAGGTTTCATTTCCTTCGAGATCTTGTCAAAGATGAGGTAGTGGAGTTGCTGCAGTGTTCTACGCAGAAGCAGATAGCAGACATAATGACGAAGCCGCTGAAACTTGAAGTATTTCAGAAGCTGCGAGATTTAATGGGTGTTTGCAAAATGCCCTAGAATAAACTGTATATCAATGATATTCAGTTTAAGGGAGGATGTTGAAGTTATTCGAGATTCTTGATGATAGGGTTCCTTTATTCTAGGGTTTATTCCTGGACATGCTAATAACCCTCCTACACTTGAGGGACAAGTTTGTTTGTTTTCTGTTTTGACTTAGTCGATTACCACGATTCTAGGGCTTGTTTATCGTGGGTTGTTATTTCACTTTCTGGTTGATGTAAAGCTATATAATAGCTAGTTGATGTCTTTGAGTTCAATAAGAATACTCCCGAGTTTTATCAGTGCAATATACTTTGTGTTCACAAAAGCTTTACGTTAACCTAGTTCAGTTTCAACACATATATAAAATTAACGAACCCTTGTTAATAAATGTTAATGAATTGCATCCCACATTGTATCAAAATGTTAAAAGTAAAAGAGAGAAGAACAGCAGTTAGTTTTTCCTCACAACTAATCTCTTCTACGGCATCATCAAATGCCTCTGAAAAATGAGCTTGACCAAAACAAGGGGACTGAAAAAAGCCGAAAGGATCTTAATCTGAAACGAGGGAGATGGCTATATGGGGTTAGCAATCTGCATCTTCATCTGTATTCAAATGTTACGAGTCCATGGCGATGGCTTCTGGCAGCGGGTGCAGTTGGAGGGCCGGGATGTTGGACTTGAGCGGGAGGTGGGTTGGCCCGGCCAACTTCTTCTCCTTTGGAAATCCTTTTCCGGCTATCCCAAGAACCTTCCTCACCTCATTTGCTAGCTCTATCACATAGTCCTCTTCATGGCCTGCCCATGTCAGAAATTCTCTACTCAGTATTAACATCTACACGAATTTAATAAAGAACTAAGAATCATCCGGTCATGGACCTTGCACAGATAACTTTGATTCGTAAACAGGAATGTGGGTAACGAGTTTGCTCACCTATATCGAACACAGCCTTCTCCAACAGAAGAGATAGTCTCTATTGTTTCCGCAGGGCCCAAAAGCTGTTGCAATTTGCCTGAAAGAGAAATACTTAATGATCAGTAGAATGATATATATATATATATATATATATATATATATATATATATATATATTATGAAGTATTATAACATAATGAAAACATGGGAAACAAACATATAATGTGTGTTTATTTAAGTATACAACAAGTCCCTAATAATTCATTATAAAAAATAAAATATAAAATGAAAGTTATCTATTTTTTGTCCAAGTGAGTCACAATCCAGACGGGTCTGGGCGAGCTAAGCGAGTGCTTAAGCGGTCTAGGCGGGCGCCTCCTTTCTTAATTTTCAAACACCTAAGCATTAATCGAAGCAGTGGTCAGCCGCCTAGTACCTGGACCCCGCTAGGCGGGGATTTTTAGAACTGTGGGTGCAGGAAATGAGGGATCTACAACAAAATGACTACACGATAACTCCTGTCAAGGAAGGCTCAGTCTCAGAGAACTCCCCTTCCTGTGCACAAAGCAAATAGATATTATGGCAAGCAGAACAAAACAATAACAAAAAATCCCAAATGTAAAGAAAACCGGCTAGTCCAGGCGTGGGAGTGGACTAATATTCAAGCTACTCTTACCTTATAAAAGTCGACGAGAGTCTTTGAATCATATTCACATTCTCTCCTTTCCAGTTACTGCAAAGAAAGGAAATGAATTAAGCATGACTATTAGATGAATAGGGTAAGACAACGGCTGCTACTCTCAGCTGAGCTGACGATCTATGACCACAAGGATAAATGTTACAGTTGAATAAGCATACCTCCATTGCCAATTTCTCCCCTTCTGGCCCGCAGCACCCCACTGTTAGAGACACTTTGAATGTCAGAAGGAAACACTAAGCGCATGAACCACACAACAAAAGCTAAAAAATAATCGAACGTTTAACGGGTATCTGTACTACTCTAGAATGTTACTTACGCAGATAGCTGTTGAATCATTTTTAAATTTGAGTCAGAGGACAGACCAACTGAAAACAGTGCATTACCTGTTGAATCAAGGGAGGAAACAGAGAAATCAAACTCTCCCATACCTTCCTCAGTAACTCCTTCCTGACCGGCCAACCCCACAAACTGCACACAATCATTCCATCCCCATCAATTCTTGCGGAAATGGCTTCCAGCTGGAACCAAAATTCTGAAAGCAGCCCTACCCCTAGCCCTCCCTCCCTGCCTCACCGTCTCTCTGCGCACCCGTTATCGACCAAAACAGAACCAAACTTTCGGGCACCCCTACCCTTGCTTCGCTCATCCTACCCCTCCCTCTCTCCTCCCGTCTTTCTTCCCATCCCTTTTGCAACGCACGACTCTTCCCTCTCTCCTCTTCTCTCACCCACGAGTCTTCCATCTTTCCTCTTCTCTCTGTCATTCTGCAGGCTGCCGGTTAGCCTTCGTGGGTGAGTCACCGCATCCACCTCACCCCGTACCGAAACCAGCCACAGCCCAAACCCGCAAAGCCCATCGCCCAAATCCAAAAACAAAAACCCCAGCCCGAACCCAAACCTTCCACAAAGCCCACTCATTAAAGCAATGGCATGGCCGTAATTAAACTAAAATTCGAACCCAAACACTGTTTATTTGAATAGTGTAATTGGAATCCCTTCTCTAGACTAAGGTAATACCAACACTAGTATTAGGAATGGCATGCTTATGATTTCATATTTATGAAATTAATTACTCATGTCTTTATCATATCGATTTACCTTTTTTTAAGAATTCTTTGTTTAAATTTGCAGGATTTAGGACAATTTTTCTTTTAAAGTTATGGGTTCTTTTGATATAATTTTTTTTATCTGAATTATTCATTTAATTTCTGAGATTTTTTTATTAAATCTCCAAATTGACTTATAATGATTAGACTTGAAACAGGTTATGTAAATCAGCTTTGGTGAAGGAGTTGTTCCGCAGCCTGAGAGCAACTCCAGCCCAGCACCAATTGACTGGCACCAAGTGAAGAAAACAGCCCAGCATGCAGGGAATGAGCTCCAGCCCGCAAAATTGACTGGCACCCAGCCCGTGCCAGTCAACAGCCCAGCCCAAAATGGACAGACCCAGAGGCCGGTCTGTTTCTTGGCGCGTGCACAACACGCGGTGGAGATGGCGAGTAGCCGACAGCGGCTGCAGGCAGTGGGGCCCGCGGTGCAGGGCAAGTGGACTGAGTCTGTCAAAGGGCTACGTGGCCCTCCTCAGAGCCGTTGGATTTCCAACGGCTAGTTTTTGTAGGCCGTTGGATTTCCAACGGTAAAAAAAAATTTAATTTCAATTTTAAATTGGACCGTCCGATCACAGATCAACGGTCCACGTTTATTTGACCAAAAATTAAAAAAAAAAAAAAGGCCCAACGGTTAGAAATTTGACCGTTGGCCACGTGGCAGCGTGTTGGCTGTTGGATTTGATTATTTTTCAAATCCAACGGTCCAGATTAATTACAACATTAAAATTTATTAAAAATTAATTAAAAAAAAATTTCTATAAATACCTAACCCTCATCTTCCACCTTACACCACATTTCAATATTTTCTACACTTTCTACACTTTCTACATTTGAATGGATGTAGGGATGTAGGGTTTATATGGACAAAAAAAAAAAAGATGAGGTTCTGAACAATGCCACGTGGCACTACGTGATTGGTTGAAAATCTTAGCGGAAATCTATTCAAAAAATAGTACGTTCGGATAATGACACGTGGCGTGACGAGATTGGTTAAAAATCTTATCGAAATCTTGCCTAAATTATTGTAAACAGGAAGTGACACGTGGGTTGTCGGGATTGGTTGAAAATCTTAGCGGAAATCTATTCAAAAAATAGTACGTTCGGATAATGACACGTGGCGTGACGAGATTGGTTAAAAATCCTATCCGAAATTATAACTATTTTTTATTTATTATTTTATAAAAAAAATTATTTAATATTTTAAATGGACTGGGTGCCAGCGCATTTTGTAGGGGTGGAGATCGTTTGTGCCAGCGCATTTTTAGACTAGGTGCCAGCACATTTTTTTTGGGGTGGAGATGCTTTGGCCTATTACTGTTCATTGGGTCTATTACTGTTCAATTAAGTGGATAAATGGGCTGGGTGCTGGCGCAAAGTAGATAGGGGTGAAGTTGCTCTGAAGGAGAACATAACAACATTTTTGAAATAAGGTCTGACCAAAACTTTTCTATAAAATTTTACAATTTTTGAGTTTTAAGACATTCAAATTCACATCTACCTACATTAATCTATTAAGTAGGTTGCCTATTGATTTTTTTTTTTTTTTTTGAGGGAATTTTGTGTACAAAGTGTTGTGTTGGAACCAGCAATGCAGGGGCGAGATCAGATCGGTACAAGGTTTGTTTCTCGAATCACATTCATTAGTTAGATTATTAATGAGCTTCAATTGGGGGTTTCAATATGATTTTGTAATTTCCCTTTATTAGAGAAGAAAAATTAATAAATCACAAGAAATGGAGCAATTGGAAACATGACTGCAAGTGATAAGCCAAAATATTTGTTTTAAGCAACTATACTACTTCAAGCAATGACTGTTGATATGGTATGCCTAAAAATATTTGAGGGCTAAACATTTAACACTTAATTAATTTAGCTTCAAATTATTTTATTTTCTGTCATAAAAAATTAGCTAAAAATTAACATTCTATAATATAGTTTCAATTGTAAAAGGTAGTAAATTGAGGTTCTTTGACTCATGATTGATATTGGTTTTCTGCATTCGGTTTTAGTTTCAAACTAGAAAATGTGCCCGCGCGATGCCGCGGGACTTGAATACATGATGTTGAGCTGTATGATGAAGATATGTTTTATCTGAATAAATTTAACACAATGAAGAATGAAGAGAGGGATAAATGTGTGAATGGGGTTGATAAGATATGTAGTTTTGTTTTTATATACATTCAACTTAACTGATGTGAAAAGACATTGATCAATTAGCAGAACGAAAGTGAACGTTTTGGTTCCTTAATAAACAAAAGTAACATGTAGTTTACACAAATGTCGGCCCTGTAGTAAAGGTGGCAAAATAGATGTCATTTAAGTAAAGCACATGTTTGAGCAGTTGACAAAACATATAAAAACTGTTTTGTTCTTATTCTAGCATCATAGTTTTGAAGCACAAACGCGCAGAGTAAAAACTATGCAAGACGTTTGTTTCCTTAAGAAAGAGGAGTAACATGTTGTCCACACATATTTTGCCATTACATTTAAGATGGCAAAATATGTCTTGTAGGTTGGTTATCTGTTTCAGTAGTTACCAAAAAACAAAAAGAGTGTTTCGTTGTTGTTGAAGCAGCCAAGTCCTTAAGCTAAAATGTTGAAAGGCAAAAAGATGTAGAAAGCCCTGCTGCAGTCGATCACGGAGCTTGTGGTGTTAACTTTTTCTGAGAGTGGACATCTTCCGCACTATAACAAAGAATATAAATTATAGTTTAACAAATGCTACCATGATGTTTGTTATGTAGGTGTCTGCTGGAAAAACAAATTGTAATTTACCTATCTTTGGTTTTTTTGGTTTGAGATTTTGTTCTGAGTGTGGCTATCGGCACTTTGTCTGTTGGTTCAATTTTGGGGATAACCAGATTGTGGAATTCTTTAGCAATTCTAGCAGAATTGGTTGTGTCTGTTTGGTCGCCGCGAGGTTTTTTGCTGTCAATGAAGGTACAAATTTATAAAGTTAGAGAACATCTAGGGAAGGGAGAATGGGACCAGTGAAAGAAGACAACTTTGGAAACCCAGCTTCATGTAAATTTCATTTCTCCCTTGCGGCAAGAAGTAAAGAAACATGGAAATCAGTTTGATTTCTGCTGTGTTAGAATTATTGATACAGTGAATGCATCACGGCCTTCCAGTGTTAAAATTAGTGATACAGGTACAAAAACAACAAAAAATCATGTGCAATCGAATCAAGTGTTGAAAAAGCAAAGAAGAAGTAGATGTTCATTATGAAACCTATAGTAAGAAAAAAAAGAGCTCAAATATGTTGGCTTGGTTTGCAATAGTATAGCTGGTAAGAATGCAAGTGGAAGAATTGTTCTGAAGAGAAATATATAATTAAAAGCAACTAAAAGTAAGCTATTGGAAGAAATTTAGAAACTCAAAAACACCAGCACTAAGTTAGACGCAAGCTCAACACAATTTAAATAGTAAAAATTCAAATATATATACATATATGCTCTTGAATTGAGAACTTCATCAAAAGAAGACTGAAATATTGTTGAACATTGTTTTGGCTAATCAAAGTTAAAACATAACAAACCAATAAAAAAAAAGAGTTAAATGGAATCCCATGGTCAATGGGGTATCAAATTGTAAACAGTATAAGTCTAAAATTGTAGTGTACCTAAGAGAAGCATGGTTTGGAAGATTGTAAACACTATAAGTCTAAAATTGTAGTATACCTAAGAGAAGCATGGTTTGGAAGATTTGCACATGAGATTTTAAAGCAAGAGAAAACTTTACCTGTTAGATTTGTCCGGTTCATTAGGAAACAATGCTCTTTTTGAAGTCTTTGTGGGTGTAACTAACTGGGGTTGTTGATTTGGTCGGTGAGAAGGCATCACTGGGCTGGGGGTCGCTTGAGTCATAATATGTATTCCTACGGAGGGAGTAGGTGTTTTTGGTGTGACCAAGGCAATTGTTGGGCTCGAAAGCGGTTGATCTTGGAGTAGTCCATGAACTATGAAGTCTGTCTTTCCAAAGTCAGTGTTTTGATTTCCAAAAGAAAGTTGAAATTGTTTTGTTGTGCCGACCAAATTTTTTAGAGCTGGTGGAAGCATGAAAGGATCCTCATGTCCATCCTCTATCACCAGAGTGTGGCAAGAAACACGAAGTATTTTTTCGGCATGTCTTCCTATCATGAGGAAGTTGTGCTGATTTGTGCTATCTTCCACAATAAGATCTATTTTGAACCTAGGTAAGATGAGGATATTTGGTTGTTAGGAAAACAATACTGCTAATAGCAATCTTGTGGGTAATGTACCAAATGCAATAGAACCACTGTAATGCAGGGTATGCATGTTTAAAATGGATAGAAAGACAAATTATTTAGAATTAATTTACCTCACATCAACATATTGTGCAGAATGAGAAGTGTATGTTTGAAAGTTTTGAGTTAACGAATCATGGAACAACATTATAAGCTGATTTTAGCTGCTTGCTCTATAATGTAGAAGCACAAATGGAAATGATGGTTCCCAAAGTTTGTAAGGCATAGTTTAACAATTAATATGATGTTGAAAAGTGGTGCACTGGAAGTTTAATTTCAAACTAATGAACATGTGTAAATATGAATAAGCACGACTAAAACACATAAAATAAGGATGAGTGCAACCCAATGACATAGAAAATAGATTGTTGTAGGCTATAATTCTTAATTGGAACAAATTTAAAAGGATATTTGACAATGGTCCTATTTAGAATCACAGTTGTTAAGCAGAAAGTGATAACCAAAGAAGAATTTTCGAAATGATTGTTGAATGTATTTTTTATAGCAAGGCCTGGGATGCACACCATAGGGGCATCCTTTGTATGGATGAAGGATCATTTATGTATTGTGTAATCCTTGGGGAGACGACTTATTTGTCATAATTGCAAGATAATAAAAAAGGATTCAACAACGTATTATAAGCATCATATGTAAAATAGGTGTAAAAGTACATTACCATGGTTCGGGTAATCTGTTTATGAACCCATGTTCATTGCACTCAAACGATTCAGAGTTTTTCTTGACAACTTTATGGCAAGACGGGCATGATTTGTACCACCAGCCCTTAGTCAAATCGAATTCAACAATAGTTGCTTGGCATACGAAACTTGCATTCTGTTATGGAAACATGAGGTTTTTAAATTAACTTTGCAAACATGGAGTATAAATAGATAGAGAAGCAAAGCAAGAGATGGTCAAGTTAGATGCAGCACGAAAATGTATTAGTAAAAAGAGGTGGTTTCGGTGAATAGTTTGGTGATGACAAACTAACCTTGTGCAAGGCAGGATCAAGTAAAAGCAATTCGTCAATTGTTTTTGACTCAATAGTAGCACTGACTGCACGGCCCGTATACATCTCAGCTGAGGTGGGCAGGATTTGAAGAGGTGATCTGCTATGCTTAAACCTGTTTTGTGCATGTTTAGGGTGAGAAAGATTAATCGAAGAAATATAAACGAAAAAGTTATTAAAGAAGGGTTGTCGATTTACTTGTGTTTGTATTCAGAGAGTTGTGGAATCTCTGGATTGAAAACACAAACAGTTGATCCTGTGCTTCCGAGAACAGGTTTTCCTGTAAATATGAGATAACAATTAACAAACTGAAACTTTAAGTAGTTAGATAAAGCATGGCAGGGTATAACCTTGGTATTGTTTTACTTTCAGGCTTGTGAAAGCACAAAATACGGGTGGCAAAAGTGCTTGTATTCCACTGGTCTCAAAACCTGTTGCAGTCTCTCCCCATAAGGTTATTCTCACTGTTTCGTTTCTGTAAGTAATACAAAAGATGATGGTTTGGTATATGTCATAAATAGGGTGGCATATAAATAATATTTAGAGTTTAACGTAAATAGAAATTACCTAATGTTTTGCAAGTTTAGATTTCTCTTCTTTGCAACTCTTGTGTTCTGGATAGTGATTTCTTCAGTTGGCTGCACAGCCGTTAGGCAACCAAACACATCTACATATAATATTTAATGGGAGGAATGAGTGGACACTGAAGGCAACAAAAACATTTAAATGATCAACTTAGATGTTTGAGCGGCACTTGAAACTAAATTTGTTACCTGTAAGCTCAACATCGTTGTCGATTCTTTGATGAAGTTGATTAAGCTCAATTAAATTGAACCAGTGCATTGGTAGTTCTTGACTTGTTTTGTGAATAGGAACGATTGTGGTTTTCCTATTCAATTCAATGATAGCTGCATGAGGGACAACCTTGCTCGATCTCTTGTTGTGAATGACACGAAATTTGTTGATTTCATATGCATTGCCGACACTTAGATGGTCCAAAAAAAATTGGATGTCTCGACCGTTGATGGTTCCGTGAACCGCATCTCTCTTTTAGAAGGAGAATTTTAAGATTAGACATAATACTAAATGAGTGGGATAACATTTAATGCATATAGTTTAAGAATTACGTAAACATGCAATATAGTCTACTTGTGGCTACTTAGATAGCATTTAAGATCATATGCAAGATAACAGTGGAGATTATTCAAAGAATCAAATCGGTAGTAGTTGAAGCAACCTTGCAAAATGACATTTAGTTTGATTTGTATAGGTTAAAAAATAATGAAGAAAAATTAAGGAAAAGAAGACTTGATAGTTCATACTTAGTTTTGTTTCTAGAGGCATAAAAGCTTCCTCAAACAGAACAAAATATAATATTTGTAGTGAAATCCAAAGATAGGAAAAGTGTGCATGGTGCACTGTGAAATTTTTTTATTTTTTTATTTTTTATTTTTTTTAACAAAATTTATTGAAAGCCATGCCATCATATGGAGAAAATAGGGTTTTCATTTGTTGTTTATTTGCATGAACTTGTTAACCCAGTATAAATTTAATGTTAAGCCCAAGATAATATCTAGTGAAACAATTAATCAGACAAATGGTAATTATGTAAGCGATGCATAATTGGGTAGCAAAGTGTATAAATCAGTTTCTTTGTGGAATTTAGTTTATGTTTGATTACAAAGTTTGTTGTACTGAGAACATGGCATGCACATTTGGATACGTAAAAATGCTAGCATTCAACGATAAGTAAGAAGGTGTAAAAATCTTACATCCTTATCAACGAAGACGCAATCAAGACTTATAGGTTGAGGATTATCTCCAATGCTTTTCGTGACCCATATTCTGCATACCCTGATGTGGAGTTTGTTTGCTGGCTGGTATGGCGTCAGAAAACGAATTGCTTGCTCGTCCATTAATCTAGATATATAAACAATTTAGGACCAAATTAAATTCAAAATTGAATAACGTGATTTAACAACTAAGTAGTGAAGTCATGTTTACAAAAATAAACAAATGCACAAAATAATAATACAAAGTTATACCTTCTTGTAAATGTTTTAAAACATCTTTATAAACTATATTTTTTGTATAACCGTAGGGCATGTCGCTATTGTGAGCAATAACGATTTTGAGACCCTTTTTTGAGGTGACTCTGGATAGCGCAACATATAGTTGTCCATGTGAACCATGTTAACCATATGAAATGAGCGGTGAACCAAAACCCATTCAAGCAAGAGGTCTTCAGAATCGCAAACACTTTGTTAACATAATAGTAAAAACATAATCCTAATCTTTTTAGATTAGAATGAAGAATAGAGACAATTGATTTGTAATTGTTTCC
Organism: Pyrus communis; assembly: GCF_963583255.1. Lineage (NCBI taxonomy): Eukaryota > Viridiplantae > Streptophyta > Magnoliopsida > Rosales > Rosaceae > Pyrus > Pyrus communis. Next base: position 6,390,792 of record NC_084803.1, read on the forward strand.
TAAAATAGTGTGGTTTGTCAATGCAGAGTGGAAAATTAATGATTAAAGTGAACGATGATTGCAAAAAAATGGTGATAAAGGAAAGCAGCATAAATATCGAATAACGACGTTACTATGATCCAAAAAAGCATGCATTGACAATTGAACATGTAAACCGAGAAAAGAGTAAAAAAAAAAAAAAAAAGTTAAAGGTTCTTTAAAGGAACAAAAATCTAACCGTTGTAGAGACGAAAGTGTAGCTGTGAATGAATGCCACCAAAGAACAGTGCAGGACTCCAACGATAAAAACAAAACCTAGAGAAACAGGAAGACAAAATATAAACACGTATATAATTAGAGAGAAGCCAAAGACAGAACAAACATTGAACTATAAAAACTAATGCATGCCTCAACGACATTAATATAAGACATGCATTTATAAATTTGACAGAAACAAACAAATTATTTAGGTCTGACTCACTTTAGACCGATAGATAGTGCAAGATGAAATGTGTATATTTAAGAGTCTAAGCCCTTAATTTCCAACAATAAATATATTTTAACAGTCGAAGACGAAGTTGCACCTCACGTAGTTAATGAACAACATATAGAAACATTTGTGATTGATGCTAAAGGATATGCATCATTTGAGAGTTCGAAGATTAAAGCTTGCATTCAGTATATGTTAGATCCTGTAAACGTTGGAAAACTTATTCATTAAATATGTTTAGGGAAACATAGAAATCTATGATGCGATTCCATTGTTCCGTTTCACAAAGTTTGTAGGTTGGACTCTTATTAAACGGTGAGCTTGATACAAATTATTAATGATAGAAATACTCCAGGATGTTTGGAGTTTAAGCACCACCGCTTAAACATGTCAACAATACTCCAGGATGTTTTGAGTTTAGGTACCATCACTTAAACATGTCAACACGTCGATAAGTTGACTGGAACAATTTTATTCATAAGAAATAAAAATTGAAAAGAATCATGAAAAATCTGTGATGGTGGAAAAAATGGATTGAAGTCACTCCAAGATAAGTAAACATAAGAAACATTTTATCATGGTCATAATTCAACTTGAAATTCTTGTCTAACGTGATGAACAACTTTGTATCCATAGCTGAAGACCCTAAAAATGTAAACCCCTAATCCATACTTTTAAATTGACACCCTCTAATAAAATCGTATCCAACTTTATGAATCACTCTGAAGTAGTTAAAAACCATTATGTTGAGAAGTCATTAAAGATCCAAACACTAAAATCGTTGTAGAGGAACAGTGAGGCGACCAATGTCGGCTGTTTTCACAGTTATCAACACAACTACGAAACCATGAGCATTAATCTTGCCACCTAGGCAAACCTCACCATCTCTAAACCCACCCTTTGCACACCGCAGGGACCTTTTCTATTTACAATTGTTGCATTGTTTGCATAATACGATGCTTTCCATATTCAAATAGTTACATACCAACCGAGAATAATAATATAAATTCGTCGCTCACCCCTTTTTCCCCATTTGAAAAACCCCCCGAAAAAGCACATTAATTACCATAGTTTTTAAGAATTTAGATATGGCTGCAAAGAATGAACTAACACAGCATAAAACATATGTTTTGGAGTAACCAATTAAAAATTGTTGAGGGACCAACTAAAATTTTCAAAGTTAAAAATGAGAACAGAATCTTCATAAAAACAACTAAAGTTGCAATTTAAAAACAAACGAATAATATCAAAACATTAATAGAAGAACTGTTTTATTAGTGTATAACCAACAAAGAAGCATGAGTCAAAAGATTCTATCGAGAAAAAGAGAAATGGAAAAAATATATAAGCAGAGAAACATATTCCTAGCACGCCAACACTTCATCCTTGAAGTGTAAAAGGGTTAATTGTTTACATTATTGATGTTATGACCAAACAAAAGAGGTTTACATGGCGTTTATCTTATCTAACACCCGTTAAGTCTCTATACATTAAAAACCCAGAAGGATGTTACGGTGGAGGCAAGAAAGAGCAACAAAATTTCAATTTTGTAGCAACAACCAAACTTGTAGATCCCACCGAAAACCCGCCAAAAAAAATGTTCTTCTTCATTCAACGGAAGTTGTTCTTTCGGTGAATTACTACGATTTGCAGGTGAATGGATAGTGTGGACGACCAATTTGTTTCGGTTTGCACCCTTACCATAAACACGCAAACCCATCCTTGTTTTTTCTATTTTGACTTCTTTCTTTGTATTGGGTCCTGGGGGAGTTTCTCTATATATCTGTATCGTTCTTCGAATCCTGTTATTGTTTCGAGCCTCAATCAGTTCCTTTAAATTTTTAACCAAAACTCCTCCTAGAATTTGTTGTTCGCTTCGATCAATCTCTTTGACCATTTTATCTACCCTGAATCACAAATTAAATATAACGTCAATACTTATGTTTGTTAGAAAAATCTGTTTAGCTTGTAGGTCTTAGAATAACACAGTAAAAAAATTTAAAAATTTAGATATAGAAGTTGTGATTTTTTTTTTGGAAATATGTCTTGTTTGTTGAGAGATTGGAATTGTTAACATCACTTATTAAAGCACTTCGGGGAGGATGAGACAGTAGACTACCAGATAAACCTAACGAAAACACCAACCACACCAAGCACACCAACCAAGCAAAGTAACTAAGGTTTGAAGAGTGGTTTGGAAGATTCAAAACGCGACAAAGAAAGAAAGCAATTGACAAAAAAAAAAAAAAAACATATAAAATGGCTAACAACATTCGACTAAGAATTAGGAACACTCGGTTAAAGCAAAACCATAGATGACACCAATGCACCGTTGAACAATAATAGAATGGTTGAGACTAAGTTAAAACCAACAAAAACAAAGAAAACAATGAACTTGTGAAGTATCAAAAGATCACAGAGATAACGAAGAATGAAAACAAAGCAGGTAGCAAACGAATGACATAAGCTGATAAAACCAAACAATCGACTGAAACATGATAAATCTGCATTAACTCAACCAGAAAGCACGGGGAAACAATGTATCTTAGTTTAGGTGACATACCAAAGCCTTGATTCAGATGCAATAGGTGCGGATCCCTAGATGAAAGGCAGCAAGAAGAGCAGATCACAACGTTGCAATAACACCTTGATCTAAACTACAACAAATCAATGAGATTGAGAGTTAGAATTCGAAGCGCAAACAAATGGATACAGGAAAAGTAACTCAATTTGCGACAGTGAAATGGACTCTAACTGGGACAGTTGAATGGACTTAATGTACGACAAATTCACATTTAACGAAAGAAAAGTTGCTAACAATGGGAATGCATCTTCTGTCACCATATTAATTTAAAGGCCTAAAGTAAGGATGAGGTATCGTAATCGGTTTTGAATTAGTACAGGGGTTAGAGTGTGAGAACGTTGGTTTTAGAAGGAATAGGCTAAATAGAGCAAATAATGGTTCACGACCTAGCATGCATACCACATTACACTTCATGTACAGCCTAAAATAATAGAAAATATCAAAAATTGTCGAAAACAAACACTAATTTTTTAGAGCCTGAACTAATACAAATTAGAAACACCTCAATTCGCTTGCCTTCATTATTCACTTTATATCTTAAGAATAATGACTAAATAGTTTTAAATATTAAACATTCCACAATCAAAAAGATTAAACACTTGAATCAGTACTAATAGTCATTTCAGCCAAATTCATGATTGCAAGATCCTTAATATAGTATGTCTTGACAACAGATTCAATGATCATATTATATGCATGGACGTAAAAAAACAGATGCATATATAGTTATATACACATCTATGCATGCATACCTATATAGGTATGTACATACACACACAGATGCATACATACCTATATAGGTATGTACATACACACAGATGCATACATACACATCTGTTTTGTATATATGCATACATATACATATAGCTATGCAGATGCCTATACATATATTTATACATATACTTAGGTATATATTGATAAATATACTATTTTGGCTAAACCGAAGTTAAGCAGACATAATACAAATAAGGAAATTATGGATTTTAGAACAACAAATAAATTTTGGCCAGCATCTGTCCATAATAAATTAAAATACAGAACATGCATGAGGAATTATGTTTTACATTATCTCACTTGATATGATATTCAAAGGAAAAATAATTTTGATAGGAGTGCGAAATATTTTAGAAAAGATAAAAAAAGATTGGATCTTCAATAACATTGATTAGTCTAAATTAATACCTTCCACTATGTGAGAAAAATTAGATTGCTTCTCCATTTCTTAAAGACAGAAACCTCACTCTAACATTGTACGAAACAGTGCACTCAACAGCCTAATCTCCCCAACACCCAACTAAACAGCCTATAAACATCCATTACAATTTTAAAGAAAACAAAGGGTAAATCTCAGAAGGGTTTAACTGACGACCAGTCATTTATGCTTGATAATGTTCTGAATTATCAGCTGGATAAAGCTGTTAAAATGTGTTTTGGAATCAGTCGTGTGACATCATGTTTATCGACGTTGTTGGGATCAAAATTTTGGATGTTGTGGTCAAAATTTTGTGCCCGCCAAAGGATATCTGAGGCTAAAAAGTTAACTCTACTCATTTTAGCTTCTAAGTTATTTTATTCTTCGGTCTTCAGATTTAGACTAAATATTTAACATTCCATAGTGTAGCGTGAACTTCAACTTCACCGTGAGAGCTTCTATATTGGATTTACTTCTTTAGCCTTTTGTATGCAATTTATATTACATGACTCAAAATACAACTGAAATAGAACACAAATGGCCCATAGAAAAAAAAAATGCGAAATATTTACTAATCCCTATTCACATTTTTTGTGAAAGAACTCAAATTTCATAGATACAAAACAGAGAAGCTTGTATAAATCATTTATAAAGGTTACCTCCTTTTGGTTGAAAAACTGAAGGGTGATGCCAATTCTTCTTCTGCTTGCACCTCCTTATGGAACTTTACCTTGTACGTGAACCTGAAATTGGCACCCAGTCAGTACCTTTGGCAAGCTCATGTGGGTATTACAACATGTATGGGAAGATTATTGCAACTCTAATAAAAGAAGAAGCATTCATTTGAGGATGTCGATGTGTCATGCAGTGTAGGCAGCCATTTCAAGATGTAACTAAAAATAGAAAGTGTTGAGGACTCGTTCAAGTAGCTAATTTTGTAGCGACAACTGTTCAAAGGAAAAAATAAGCAGAAGGTCTGTTTCCATATGAAACTGAAGAAACAGAGACATGAGAAAACTCGAACCAGCACAGAACTGAGCTAAATTCAACTACATGGTTCAGTTTCATCAACCGAATTTCATAAAACCATCTACCAGACCAACATCCGTTTTCACTTCATTCCATGGTTAAAGAAAATTTTGGCCAACTCATGTTAAAAAGGAAAAGAATGAATGGCTGATTAGAAAAATGGATAATTCATAACTAATTAAATCTAAATGCATCTAATTCAGCATCAATTCAACAATAACTTCTTCTGGTTTCAAGAACTCATCTCTTACATAAGAGGAATATAAACCGCATCTGTAATTACCCAAATGAGGAAAAATTAATACAACCAAATCAATGTTTATTTTCTTCCTGTTCCATCGTTTTCTCGGCAACCTAACAGTTTGTGGAAGGAAAAGGATTGAACCGAATAAGCAAAATCAAAACTTTTTTCTGCCAATTCATTCTCTTCACCCAGAAGAAGATTAAACTGACAGGAGATAAACAGACAGCATTTTGTGGATTCTTTAAACAATACCAATTACAATGTTATCTACTCACACCACACCACACTGAAGAGGTTCAATTGATTCCAAAGAGAAATTAGAAACCAACAAACTGGGAAAATGGAGGAAACAAACATCTGCTAAAATTTGAATTTATGATGTCCCCAAAAGCCAAGTCCTCCCACTCAACAGGCAATCTCCATCGTCAAAACTGTTTTCTAAATTCGTGAAAACATGAAAATACAAAGTTCCTAAAAACCTACTTAGCAGTTAACAAAACACACAAAAAGCGCTGTTTGAGCAGGTAAGTCGTCAAGCACAGATGATTTCACTACCTTTTAACAATACACCAGTAAGCTTATCACACTAAAAACTGATATTAGCAAATACAATGATGAATGATGTGAAACTGAAGATGTAATGAAAGCTTATATTAAGTAAGAATGAAAAGCCGTATTTCTATAATTTGAAAACAAAATTTAAGTGAATGGCCCTGTAACTAAGGTTATTGAATATGATTAACTATCCGCAACCCTCAACCTTGTAACCTGAATCAAATTGGTTTCACACATACCAATATAAAATCAAATTGATTATGACATACTTCCAAAAGTATATAAACGATATAATATAGGTTAGAATCGTTGGATATTAATCTACAGTGAAGGAAGCTGTTAAACATATATGCTTAGGTAAATGATTTTCAGGCACCCTTATTTTTTCTTGCCACTGGACTGAACAAAAAAAATGAGAATGAATGGCTAAATCACTTCCAGTTAGTCTTCTTATTAGGCTGTGACCAATCTACAGTACATGTAACATCATATTTGAAATCGAATTAACCGTTTTGAATCCTATTTGGATCACCAAATCTTATTTATTGTTTCAGAATCGATTAACATCATATTTGGATAGATCAAAGTTAATTTAAAACCTAGAAAATATTAAAATATAATGAATGAGTAACCTCATTCTTATTATATTTTTCGATTTTAATTAAACCACCACTACAGAAAACCATAAGTAATATAAAGATCAAAGGATATGTTATATTAAGTCATACTATATCAAGTTGGACCGAATTAGCCTTGATTTATATAGATCCATTTATAATCGGATTATCAAATTGAGATCCTAGCAATTGCATATTCTTTATTCATGGTACTATAAAAATGGGTATATACTAAGTTGGAATCACTACAGCCAAAAAAAAAAAAAAAAAAAAAAAAGAAAAAAAACAGAGAATGCAGCATTTTCTCATATTTTCGAATCAATTCTAAACCCTAAAATTGTTACGGCTAGACCTTTTATTCACACCTCAGTTGTTGCTGCATCCCTACATCTATGAATCCAATTTCATTCAAGAAACAATGCAGAGGATAAAATCGAAAAAGAAGTATGTACTCATGATTAGTTGTGTCGTTTATTCTTTCTAAACTAATCACATATTTAAAATCTAAGTACAAAAGCTTTGCAAAGGTAATAAAAAAAATGGTGTATAACTAATTAGGCTTTTGAACATGTAATCAGTGTGCAGAATTGTATACCTAAAGATGGCAATGCAGTGTATTCTTCCTCCCAGAATCAGGGTTCCTGAAATTTCCAAAGAAAGTAAATCCGTTAGGAAATCCGAGAAATTGGAGGACCAAATATCATTAAATTTGAGTTAAATGAGGTAACATACACCAATTAAATGAGATAGTAAACAGATTTCAAATCTATGAAATGTAATGGTTGAAATCCAACCAAATATAATCATTCAACCTAATGCTTTTAATCCGAAATCTAATGGTTGAAATCCAACCAAACCTAATCCTTAAACCTATTCAAATTAAAACCATATGGCAATTGGCAAATTGGCAGATCAGAGTTGAGTGGAAAATGGTTGACTTGACTAATAAGTGAGTGATGAGTTTAAAACTCATCACATTTTCTCACATGCATTCTCCTTGGTCTTGGGATGGCGCAAAAACAAAACCACCACCCCACCACCTCCACCTCCACCTCCACACCCACCTCTACACTCACACAGAGTCGCTAATACAACCCAACCCAACCCATGTGGCAGACACACATTTCAGACTCCCAATTTATTCACTCATAACTTCATAATTCAAATTAACAATGTGAAACCAAAGATGGTTACATCCTTGGCCTTCACAAATTTTGGTTAGAACTATAACGTTGTTTCAATTTTTAAAACTTGATAACAGAAAGCAACAGAGCAGATAGTATTAAGATCGAAAGAGCATTCCAGAAACCGTGGGAAAACTGTAAAAGCTAAAAAAACTGTGATGGTGGAACGGATTAAATTTGTGAGAGTGCAACAAACAAAGGGTATGTCTCAGAAGGGTTTAACTGACGACCAGTCATTTAGACTTGATAATGTTCTGAATTATCAGCCGGATAAAGCTGTTAAGATGTATTTTGGAATCAGTCCTCTCACAGCATGTTCATCCACGCTGATCATTTTTAACTGCCTTTTATTTAGAATTATGTGTCAGTGTAGTTTTGATGGCACGAATTTTTTTTACATTACACCAACTTAGGATGTAAAAATCACAAATTCTACTGCTATCGTGCTCATACATAGTCAAAGGATGGCATAATTAGATAGCTACATATAATCCCGATGTGCACAAAAAAATGTAAGAACAGTAATTAAACCAGTGTTAAATAATATACCCCAGAAGTCAAAGGGGCATGTTTTCCGGCTAACGATCCAACTTTCTGAAAATCGCAAACAAAGCAAATCAATTAGCACTAACTCACAGAACAGCAATGAAAATAATAGCTCAGAGACTCAGGCAAAATTTTATTACCACTAATCACACATCGGTGAAACAGAGATCCTAGCAAAGCTACACCAAATTAGTAATACACTATAGCCATTAGTTCCAGGTTCTGTAAGTATTATCAGTACAATGGTGTACATTTATGTAATGAGTGTGTTTATTATGTGGCATTAATGCTTAACTGACAGATGATATAGCATTCATAGTAAATGATATGTTTTGAAATAGAACATTAGAACATTTCTAATCACGGCATATGTGATGTAGGTTAACTGCATCAATATGCCTTATAAATTGTAATTTTATGTTGTTCTCTATGTGCAGGCTCAAAATATCAGAATGAGGACGCTAAGAGGAGAATGATAAGGCTGGAGCAGTGTGATTCTAAGCATTACATTAAGAAGCCGAAGGTATTTCGATTGCCATATGGACCCTTCTTTTCTCTTTTCATGCTAGCTGGGGTTGGTAGGTTTTCACCCCACAGCTGCATTTGGAAGTGATGTAATTATGGAGCAAGAGTTATGTGTATAACTTAATCACTGTCATAAGGAATATTAAGGATCCATCTAGGTTTTGCTATGATGTGCAGGTTTCGCGTTGCATGTCTCCATCTTTAGATGTTAATTATTTGTTTATACATGGTGTTAGGTGGTTTAAGACCACACACGCTTATAATCTCTTTTGATACCATGTTAGAATGATAACGTCCAGCTAAAAAACAGTAACAATCATAGGTTGACAGTTGATCGTTTGAACTTATGTGCAAGCTTCTTTACTTTACAGATTTGTAGTTCGTGCTCTTAACAGTTGCCAATGTATTTGGCAGTTTTTAAACATGGACTAAATCTCCGTGTTTGAAATCTCACAATTTACCCGATTGGAGCCTAAGCTTTACAACTATGTTATCTTTTCTTTGTTTGTGTAGTCTCATGCCTAAAAAACCCAACAAATGCAGTAGGGCTGCTAATACAACAAATTTTGATAACCAAAATCAAGGCAACAACAAAAAAACAAAAAGCAAAAATTCAATGCTTTAAGTTGAAAAAGTTAAGTGTGGTTGTCAAACCCATTCATAAAGATGTAGTCAAGTATGCATAATCAATCATTGTTGTATCAACAAAAAATTAGAAGGAAAAAAAATTCTAATGACTGAAATAGATGATTGTGAAAGGCTTAGCATATACCTGCTGCTAGGAAATCGAGATTCGAGTGGATGAGACTCTGTTTCTGAAAAAAGTGCACATACTTGAGCTGCAAGGATACATCATATAGCAAAAAAATAGAAGGAAAAAGAGTTTGTATTGAAACATAGTAAAGAGATTTGTATTAGAAATTATTTTGTATAAAGAAAATTTAAAATGGACAGACAGATACCTCACTAATGGTCTGTTTTGTGGCTCCTGTGTGAATGGATGGTTTGATCTGTATGGTTGTGTTGGATCTACATGCATATCAAGAATCAAATAAAAAATGCATTTCAGAAATATATAAGAAACCAAGAAATGAAATAACAACCTAGCAACATATGGATATTCGAATGAAATGAAATGGAAAAGGAACCTGAAGTTGATTTGTTGAGAAGCAAGCAGTAGGAAAGTATGAAGAAACACAAAAATGAAAACAGTACAACCCCTTTGGTTATAAAGACAGAAATATCACCGTAACAGTGAACTAAACAGTGAGCTAAACAGCCTACAGACCCTAATTTAAAAATAATAAACTTAAAAAGGAGTCTTAATTTTGTTTACTCATAAGCTTTTTTTTGGTTTATTGGTTCATACTTTTTTAGATCCCCATTGGTTTTTTCTTGTATATGTTCATGGCTTCGAAATTTTAATTGATACTTCTGTACATATGTTCAACAGAATCAACAACCACATAATTATTTATGGTGATATTTTTCTTTCTGCACGAACAATTGTGGTTTTCTGCTTTTATCTCTACTGTTTGACTTACTAAGCAGGTGTTGCTATTGTTTGTTTGCAGACTCCAGAGAAAGTTTGCAATAAAAATTTAAGGATTTGAGACATACAATGAGAATGTCAGTGACTTGCTGAATGCATAATCTGTTGGTAAGTTAAAGCTTCTGGATGATCCAGAGGTATTGCCTTTCTAAAATTACTATATTAAATGGAGCACCACAAATAAATGTACATTATGGTTATTAGGACATTGGATTAGGTTGTAGGATAAGTTTGGACATCCAGCTAACCTATCGGTGAACTAAACAACCTACAAATGACTAAGAGGAAACCCTAATAGTTAGCTAACCAATATAAAATATCTATGAGAGCATTAATGATAGAAAAAATATCTATGACAATTTTAATAAATGCAATGGTAAAGTAAACAGTGAACAACAATTTAAAACAATAAACTGAAATAGAATTAACCCTAAGGTGACCTAAACAATCTACAAAGATCTATGATAAGTTTGATGAAGGAATACAAAATCTGTAACAATTCCTAAACAGAAAAATGATGAATCATACAAAAATTTATCAAGAAACAAATAAATTAAATCAGGGCAAGGCCCTAATCACAAAAATTGAAGCCTAATCCTAGCACCAACCGAAAAAATTATTAAAATGCATTGCAATTTGAATGAAAGAACCAAATATCAATGGCAATTTTAACAAAGGAAATGGCAAATTAGACACTAAACAATTAAGGAAATACAGTGCATTACCTTTTGAATTAAGGGAGAAAGCTGAAAACCCACACCCTGCCATTCCTCCCTCACCCATCCCGTCCTCACCGACTCTGTGCGTAACCACTGAACCCTAAACAATGCACACACGCATGCTTTCCGTTCTGTATATCTCTCTTTGTTCATTCCTCTGTCTAAAATCCCAGAAAATCCTATAGACCCTGGCACCAAACCCGTAGCTCCCATCTGTGTCCAATCTGTCAGTCTCTCTGTTTCCATCCTCACCACTCCCTCTGTCCCCTTCCTCTCCTGTCGGCACAGCTACACCCACCTGTTTCCGAGTGAAAAATCGGAGCCATGGTCTTCTCTCTCCAATCTGTCAGCCATGATATCCCCCTCCTCTCTCTCCCCGAGTCGAAAGCTGCGAACGGTTGAAAATCAAATCTTAAGTCTGAGTGGCAATTGTGTAAATAAAACGAAAGTGTGTTAAAAGCAACCGAGTGGCAATCCTGTAAATAAACTGAAATGTGGTGCAAAACACTGTTCATTTCTACAGTGCAATTTTGCCAGCTTCTTTAGACTAAAGTAATGTAACTGTTATGTGTTTTGCTTCATTTTAGTTTATTTATTGTTAAGTATTAATAATTGATTTTTTTTTTTTTTTTTTTTTTTTAAGGATTCTCAGTGAATTATCTGTTGTTTGGAGTTTGAACTTTTTTATACTATGTTAAGAGGGTGTAGAACTAGCAAACGCAATCAAATAATACAAGAAGGCCATTTTGTTGGTTCTTACTTCTTAGTGACATAAAAGTTTGTAATAAACCATGCTTTGAATATTAGAACAAAAGACAAAAAATTCTTGACAATGCGTGTTCCAATAATATAAACACAGTACAAACAAGTGTCAATGTCATTACATTTGATAATTCAAATCAAATTAATAAGGGTCAAGCCAATTTTTGAAAAAAATAGACAAGGTAATTATTTATTTAACTTCCCATTTATTTTGAGTCGATTCTGCGTATTACTGTGTTACTAATTAGTTGCATTTTTGTCTTCTTTTTCTCCCTTTTCCACATTATTTACTTATTTTAAATAGGCAACTAAACCCCAAGTATAACTAATTCACTGTTCGTAAGCATAGTGTTCTTCCTATTTTGTCCCAACTAAGTTTGCTCAATTACGTTTCTACCACTGTCTGAGAAAATTTATGTACATTTTTGTTTTCTTCTTCCCTCTTCCCTGGATTTGGATCCTCTCCTGAGTCAATGGAGAGGATCTTCTTGACCAATCGTCGTGGACCGTTAGATTTTTATCCAACGACTACAAACAGGAAGTTCTCTTAAAATTATAATAATTATAACCGTTGAATTTTCATCCAACGGTCCACGATAGTTGGTCAAGAGATGCTCTCCATTGGCTCAGGAGAGGATCCAAATCCCTCTTCCCTCTCTCGCTGCCGCGTAGCGACTCACCGTTTGAACGACAAACCCAAAAATCATCAATTTCATCTCCTTCTCCAAACCAACACAACCATACCTTCCATCAATCTTAATCCGCACCCGTCGAACCCAAAGCGGATTTCATAAGTTTTCCGGCTGCGGCCGGCCCTGCAACCTCATCTATTCGACTCAGGAAAGTCCCAACAACAACATTCGAGGTTTGCATGCTCGAATCTGCCCCTAGACCAAGGAGTTCCATAAACCCAGAGATGCAATGGAGGTGGCAAAAGAAGCCGAGCAAGACATTTTGACGGCGGCGACAAATCTCATTCCCGTCGGCATTCAGCTGCGTCTGAGGAATCCAATTCCATAGTTCAACAGTGACTAAGAAGCCAGAAAGAAAGCAAGCATGTGTTAAGACTACAGGGTTTCCAATTCCACAATAAAAATTTATTCTTTTAGGTTTAGATTATTTGCATATATATATATATATATATGATATATTAGAATAATAAATTAACCTTTGATTGGTTACGTTTCATGTACCAAAATAATATATTAATTCTGAAAATTTGTCTCTCATAAATGTATTGTTACGAACTACCAAAGAAATCCACGTTCCGTTGCAGGTTTGAAACCGTAATCAAAATTTAACACACTCATTTTTAAAATTATTCAAAAATAAATAAAAGCAACTGAATCCATATTATATTTTATCCTCCGCAAAAGAATGAAAATTTTTTTGTCTGATTTTTCAAATTGTGAGATGTATCAGATATCAATCATTGTCTTTCTCTTTGTGCTTCTCATTGTAAGTTCTTTTTGCTTATTACTCTGAATTTTCGTAGTTTGAAATTTGCATTCATCAACAAACATGGGATATGCCTATGTCATTGGGCATGAATTAATGAATTGTTTGCAATTAATTAATTTCACACTGATGTATATCATTTGTATTAGTTTCATAATTTGGAATTAGGAATTAGGAATAACAGTGAAACAGGGCCTTGAATTACATCATCAACCAATACTTTCTCCTTTCGTTTTCTGTGACTTTTCTGGTTGCTTGCTGCAAATGAATGGATTTGGAACTTTGAACTAACAAATTAAGCAATTCAAGCATATTATATACCCTTAAAAGGCTTAAGTGTGACATCCCACGTCGTCCAGGGGAGTGATCCTTAAATGTATATTCTCATCCCTACTTAACATGAGGCCTTTTGGGAGCTCACTGGCTTTGGGTTCCATGGGAACTCCGAAGTTAAGCGAGTAGCGCGCGAGAGCACTCCTAGGATGGGTGACCCATCGGGAAGTTCTCATGTGAGTTCCCAGAAACAAAACCATGAGGGTGTGGTCGGGGTCCGAAGCGGACAATATCGTGCTACGGTAGTAGAGCGGAGCCGAGAAGTGATCCGCCCCGGGTCGGGATGTGACAATTTGGTATCTGAGCCTAACCCTGGTCGCGTGTGTGCCGACGAGGACGTCGGGCCCCTAAGGAGGGTGGATTGTGACATCCTACATCGCCTAGGGGAGTGATCCTTAAATGTATATTATCATCCCTACCTAGCACGAAGCCTTTTGGGAGCTCATTGGCTTCGAGTTCCATGGGAACTCCGAAGTTAAGCGAGTAGCGCGTGAGAGCACTCCCAGGATGGGTGACCCATCGGGAAGTTCTCGTGTGAGTCGTGAGGGCGTAGTCGGGGCCCAAAGCGGACAATATCGTGCTACGGTGGTGGAGCGGGCCCAAGAAGTGATCCCCCCGAGTCGGGATGTGACATTAAGAGTAGATATAAAATTAATTAATATTAAATCAAATTATATAGAAGTAGCTAAGCATATTTTCAGCAATTTCAGACCTTCACTTTCATCAAAGGACTTAAATCACATTTTAAAATAGAAGGTACACAAAGAAAGTTGTACTTTTAGTTTCGTTTACAAAAAACTCCGTATACAACTATGTATTCCACACGAATTTATGTGACATTAAGAGTAGATATAAAATTAATTAATATTAAATCAAATTATATAGAAGTAGCTAAGCATATTTTCAGCAATTTCAGACCTTCGTGAGGACGTAGTCGGGGCCCAAAGCGGACAATATCGTGCTACGGTGGTGGAGCGGGCCCAAGAAGTGATCCCCCGAGTCGGGATGTGACATTAAGAGTAGATATAAAATTAATTAATATTAAATCAAATTATATAGAAGTAGCTATGCATATTTTCAGCAATTTCAGACCTTCACTTTCATCAAAGGACTTAAATCACATTTTAAAATAGAAGGTACACAAAGAAAGTTGTACTTTTAGTTTCGTTTACAAAAAACTCCGTATACAACTATGTATTCCACACGAATTTATGTGACATTAAGAGTAGATATAAAATTAATTAATATTAAATCAAATTATATAGAAGTAGCTAAGCATATTTTCAGCAATTTCAGACCTTCACTTTCATCAAAGGACTTAAATCATATTTTAAAATAGAAAGTACACAAAGAAAGTTGTACTTTTAGTTTCGTTTACAAAAAACTCCGTATACAACTATGTATTCCACACGAATTTGTGTAAAATGACTTGCCTTGCGCATGAAGTACTCCATCCTCTTACTGTACCAACTTGAAATACGGAGTTTTAACAAAATACTCCTGATACTATTCACTTTTAACGAAAAACCAAATTTTTACCTTTTTCTGGTATTATTCACTTACACCTTATTTATCATTTTTCATTAAAATTAAAGTTTTTTTGAACTTTTCATTAGTTTTCCTATACAGAAATCCAGTACTCTGTAATGGCTGACACTAGTCAAATATAGAGTTGTTGAGTTAGTTGGAATTGTATTGAGAAGAATAGATAGTTAAAAGGTGCTTTTGTAATAATGTAAAAGGTTGGAATACTATATAATCTAGAGTGTAATACTTTAGAGAAAGTATTCCTTGTAAACACATTACAATTGAAAGAAATCAGTATCATTCTCTCTCTTTCTCTCTCTCTCTCTCTCTCTTCGATTCTTCTCTCAGCTTCACAATTGCTATTACCTGTGTTCTTCATTATTCTCAGAGGTTTAATATGGTATCATAGCTGGCATTTGGCTTGCTGCCGTGATCGATCTTGAAGATTCTTCCGCTGCATTCGTGAAGTCATATGGGTCTGCATATCCGTCAAACGAAGTGTCTGTTGCGTTCTGCTTTACTGAGGTGTGCTTTTCTCAGGTGATATCGAATCTGTTTCTTTCGTTGAAATTATGGTGAAACTCTGTGATAGGTTTATGATTGATTGATTTCTTGGTGAAGTATGGTGTGTTTGATGATGATTACATTCGTGACGAAGTTTGGGCATGTTGTTTTCTCTAACTGGATGAAGTGTTTGCATTAGATAACTATTGAGGTTCATAAGATTGTTGAATATTGTGTGCTCTAGAAAGTATCAGTTTTTCTTGGTACAAATTGTGCGATTTCAAGAAAGTGACATTCTTTCTTGTTTTAAACTGTGTTGATTCAAGAAAGTATCAGTCTTTCTTGATCAGAAAGAAAGTATCAGTCTTTCTTTCTTGCTATTAAATCTCAAAGAGTGTCAATCTCTTGTTGGAATGAAGAATTAATTTGTGCAGAAAGCAGTGTGGATTAATTGTTCTGTTGTAAATCATGACTACATCAAAAGTTAATAGTCTTCTTGTTATGCTTACCATTAAGTTGAAGGATGACAATTTTGCAGAACGGTATTTTCAATTCATGTAAGTGCTTAAGGGTTACAATCTCTTTGGTCATTTCGATGGCACAGATGTCTGTCCACCTAAATTTGCCATTCATACGGATTTAGGTGTGACTAAGGAGGTTACACAAGCATTTATAGACTGGGAATCTACTAATATGACTTTACTTGGTCTTCTTCTAGCTACTCTATATGATGAAGCCATGGAATATGTTCTTGGCTGTAAGAATGCTGTTGATGCTTAGACTAATCTGGGAGATAGGTTTGCATCTGTGTCTAAGTCAAGGGTGAATCACATGAAAATTGAGTTACATACAATTCAAAAAGGAACAGAGTCAATTGATAAGTTCTTGTTAAGATTGAAAAACATTAGAGATCGGCTTAATGCTGCATGAGAATTCATTTCAGATAATGATGTCATTATTGCTAGATTGGCTGGTTTACCCAAGGAGTATGCTATCATTCGAACATTCATTTTAGCTCAGGAGTCCTCCAACACACTGAAAGAATTTCGTGCTCAGTTGCTTGGTGTTGAAAAAGAGATTGAAGGGGATACTAATCTTTTGTCTCAGAATCTGTTCACATTGTATATGAATGGTTATGGTTCTAGTTCTAACTCTGGGACTTCAAGTTCTTCTATTTATGGTTCTACTTCAAATCCTCAAAATCATAGTCATATTCCAGCTACCATAACAGGTGTCATTACTCAAGTTCCATACTTAAATCCACAGCAACCAGAATATCTTGTACTACCTCAATTTTATCCAATGCCTCAACAACCAGTTCCATTTTATCCACCACCATTCGGATATGGTTTTGCTGGTAACATGAGAGGTTTTTCATCATCAAGGTCTAATTCTCAGCAGTCTAATATGAACAGAGTTCAGTATGGTCCTAGAAATTTTAATGGTTCAAAAAGGCAGAACAATTACATAAATAATGGTGGATATCAGGGCAAGAATTTCAAGCAAAATGGTAACTCTAGCTAGTCTGGAAACACATATACAAGAACTAATGTTGTCATTGAGTGTCAAATTTGCAATAAGAGAGGGCATACAGCTGCAAACTGCTATCAGAGAAATAATAATAATGCTCATACAACTGGATTTCTAGTTGAGTGTCAAATTTATGGTAAGATGGGGCACTCAGCTCTTGAGTGTTTACACAGAGGAAACTATGCATTTCAGGGAAATCCTTCACCACCATCTATCAATGCCATGAATACACAACAGACACCTCAGTATGTACCTGCAAACTCTTGGATTGTTGACTCTGGGGCATCTCATCATATGACAGCATATATGACTGGGTTATCAGAGGTTATGCCTTTTGAAGGCTCTGAAAAGATTACAATTGACAATGGTACTACTTTACCTATCCAGAGTGTTGGTACTGCTACTATAGAGAAATTAAATGTTCTACATGTTCCTCTCTCTCTCTCTCTCTTGGCATAACCTTTCACTATTCTGATCAATAACACTCTCCTGAGTCCTGATCAATACCACTCTCATGATCAATATCACTCTCATTCCCGCTTTCTCTCTCTCTCTCTTCGATGCTTATCTTAGCTTCACAGTTGCTATTACTTGTGTTCTTCATTCTTCTCAGAGGTCTAATACTCTGACGACGAATGATATGCACAAACTCTTCCTTTGTAAGATTACTCATCTGCATTGCAATAAAAATCAATCCCAAGTCGAAAGAAACAAAACAAAACCAGTAAAAGTCTTCGCATAACATACATGAAAAGGGATCATCTCCAGATCGCTTCCACCTGAGCCAACTGAGCAAAAAATATACGCCCTTAAAATTTGATCCAATGGCTAAAGTTATAATAACTTTTAATGGGCTCCTTTATTTTTAACCGTTGGATCAAATTTCAAAGGCACAAATGTTTTGCTCAGTTGGCTCTAGGGATTCCCTTTCCTACATGCACAATGCACTCGGAAAACTGACCTGCTTAATATCATCCTCATAATCACTGACACTGAAATTAATATCAGCCTCAATTCCGCGGAACTTGATCGCAGCTCGATCATACGCCCTAAGATCCATTTTACCACAACCACAAAATTACGCAAAAATTTAACTACTTGTAAGCCAAGTTTTACATTGAAAGTTTTACTGTTGACACTTCTGAGTTTCTTAGTTCTTACCTAGCAGCAGCATGGGCAGTGTCAAATGCTCCTAAAAAATATTCAAAAATTAAAAATAATCCGCCAGAAATTAAAAAATAATAATAATAGCAATTAAATGGTGGATTTTGATTCATTTTTCTTACCCAAGTACACTTGTTTCCCGCAATCCCTACACAAAAAAATAGACAGCGAGAGGACTCAAATTCAGCACACAATCAGAGTATCCAAACAGAGCAATAATACATCAGTATCATTGTAACCAAACACTAACCAAATATGGGATTCCCATCTCCCTGTCCTTCGATAAAACGTAACGCCCCGGTACTGCGAGCTCCGGGACCTGGGCGTAGTAGAAAGGGGAGACTTAGTGCTGGACATAGGAGATAATGCGAGCTTGGGAGAATCTAACTTGCCCGGCGGCGTAGAAATGGGAGACTTAGCGCTGGACATAAGAGATAATGCTAGCGCGGGAGAATCTAATTTGCTCAGCGGCGCGCTGGACATAAGAGATAATGCGAGCTCGGGAGAATCTAACTTGCCCGACAGCGTAGAAAGCGGAGACTTAGCGCTGGACATGAGAGATAATGCGAGCTCGGGAGAATCTAACCTGCCCGGCGGTGTAGAAAGGGGAGACTTAACGCTGTCCGTAAATGCTATTTCAATTGGAGTCGGGCTTTGGAGTAGTTTAGCGATCTCGTCAATAATTACCCTGATAAACATTCCTTCATACCTGGTTGTTATATTTGAAAATGAAGCAAAAGTACATAAGATTTATTAGCAACTGCAAAGAGTAAATAAATTTTAAAAAGTATTTTGAAGTTTTTGAAATGACATATAAGATCATCTTCAAAACGGAACGTCAAATTTTGAACATAAAATTTAAATTGATAGTTCTATGATACTTTGATATCACTCCACCGATATGTCAAATTTTAAATATAAAATAAAAATTCATATTTATTTTTTTTGCATTGATAATGAAAGATAATGAACCAAAAGGTACAAAAAAAATATTTAAACATTATATTGGCGATGAAAAACATTTAATAATTAATTAAAAATTATATGAAGTTGTTAAATTTGACAGCAACTATCTTTGTTGCCATCCCACATCAATCAAAATTTCAGTTGGAAAATACTAGTGTTATCAATTTTTACACTTATTGATGTCATTTTTTTTACACTTATTGTTGATGTGGACTTTTTAACATGTCATTTGGAGTTGCTCTAAATCCAAACTTTTTTTTTTTTTTTTTTAAATTTGTCATTTGAAAATTTTTAAAAAAAAATTTAAGTGATTTTTCATATTAATTTTCTGAAATTATTAACTAATCATCTCACTAAGTTTTTTCAGTCAAAATAAATCATGTAAAATTGTGTTTCTTATTTAAGCCATTAGAACTTTTTAACAAGTTTATTTATTTATTTATATATACACACAACACAAAAACGTGGGGAATAAATTAGTATTTGACTTTTAAGTTTTTACCTCCTTTTCACAAATTCTCTACTTTCTGTGGCTTAATACAAAATTTTTAGCTGGTAAAAGAACATGCAAAGTTCATCTCAAACATTTATTGTCAACTACTGAAAAAACCATCAGCCTCATGAGATTACCCACTAGGAAGATGGAGAATTTTTGGCTTTTCTGTGTGAGAAGCAAAGGTCTGGGCAAATCTGGAAGTATCATGACAAAGTTT
This sequence comes from Pyrus communis, assembly GCF_963583255.1. Classification (NCBI taxonomy): domain Eukaryota; kingdom Viridiplantae; phylum Streptophyta; class Magnoliopsida; order Rosales; family Rosaceae; genus Pyrus; species Pyrus communis. The sequence continues at coordinate 6,410,965 of NC_084803.1, forward strand.
TTGTTTTGGGTGAGATTAGTCAAAGTTGAGGCACCCAAATTTTTATCTAAAATTAGATTTATAACTTATCTTCTCAACAATTATCTTTTTAAAATTAATTTTGTATAAAAAATAATTACAATCTGATGATCTGCACAATATCAAACATTGTATTAAATAGTCAACATTTTAATATGTTAGAGCACCAAATGCTGGACAAATTTAGTCAATATTATCCGATAACTAATTATCATATTCAACTGAAATAATCAGTACAGTTCAAGCTGTTAAACGAAGCCTAAATCATGAGTACCACCGCCCCCATTTGAACGAGCACATCTAGGAGAAACAATTAGAGAACAAGCTCATATATCTTCAGAAGCCTTGAACTCTAGCAATTCAACTTTGACATTAAATTTAGAGAAAAAGATGAAATCTAGAAGGAGAATTTCGGGAGAAGAATTGGATTGAAAAAGAAATAAAAAATAAATGATAGAGAACTCAAATCTAAACATGACTGTTAATGACGATTTAAAGAAATAATGAACAAACAGAGAAAAGTACGTACTTACCCATTAGTCGCTCTGAAAACCCGGGCTGGCAAACCTGCAGCTGCAGTAAGAGCATCTGTCCAGACTGTCAAACCTGCAACTGCAGTAAGAGCATCTGTCCAGACGGCCAAACCTGCAGATGCGGTAAGAGCATCTGTCCACCGCCGTAGCTTTTCTTGTATATCTGTATCTTCATGGAAGCGCTCTATATGCTTCTGAAATGCTAGTAAAAAACTACCTAATACATCTGACGGACTAAGATCGTAGAATATTGGCAGAACCATTTGCTTCAGTGTTCTTCTGCACTCCATGATCTGCACCAGCTCCTCAAGACACCAGATGGAATCCGCATACATGCTTGAGAAGACGATGACCGAAACCTTAGACCCTTCGATTATTTGCTTCACTTTGTCTGATATATTTTCCCCTCTTCTTATTGATTCGTTCTCCTCCATAAAGAAGTCAATTCCGGCGTCTTTCATTGTCCAGTAGAGGTGGTCCGTGAAGGTTTTGCGCGTGTCTTCGCCAAAGCTCAAGAACACATTGTAGGGTGAGGAGGAGGAGGTGGTGGAGGAGGAGGAGGACGGTGAAGATGGAGGTGAGGCTTCAAGGGATGTACTTGTATCCATAACCGCTTACTGCAAAATTAATGATTAATTCAAGTCAGATCACCCTTCATTTCTTCATTTCATTTCAGTCAATAAAAAAAGAGTAGTGCTTTTCTATATACATAATTGGATCGAAGTGCGCAGATCCGCTCGCCCAAGGTAAAATGAAATACGATGGCTTTTCATAAAAGCAAATAAACTATTAATCGAAAACAGTGGAAAAAACCTGCATGATCCTTCAGGCCACGCCTAATTCCCCAATTTACAAGATGTAAGATTTGCAGAGGAAGAAAGAAAGAAAGAGGGAGGAGATGGAGAGCTGGATAAATAGGCAAATATACTTCTTTGTCTCCTTCCTTCCTTTGAAGTTAAGGGATCTTCACATAATTTTATTTGAGGGACAAGTTGTGGTGCTTATTCCGGAATCTTGTTCATCGACTTAAATTATTTGTATTTTAGACATTAAGATTATAGATTATTATTGCAAAAAAATTAGACGAATTCAATACCGTTAAGACATCCAATTATAGTAAAGAAAATAAAAATGTGTTTGCTTGACAAACTAGTTTTTATTGAACTAGAGTGGGCTATACTAACAACTAGTGTAGTCGCATGTTTGGCGCAGCAAAAGATAACTTAAATGACGTTAGCTCAGACTTGCTTCACTTCGTTCCTCGCTAGCTAATCCCGACTGAAAACATGGTATTAGTTAAGACTATATGTGGATGCCTACTTGTCTTCCCCAAATTCGTCTCAAGTAGGTTTTTTCAATGATCGCAACCCTCCATGACCTAAAATCTTAGAATTCTGTTACCACTCAGAATCTGCTTACCACCTAGAGAGTTGGACGGCAAAAGAGGCAAGGGGAAGAGAGAGGAAGCTAGTTCCAGCTTCAAGATGACGGAATTGGAATTAATCGTAGGATCAGATAGGGGATTGAGAGGAAGGAATTGGGGTTTCTTGGGGGAATGGGGAATTTTGGAGGAACAATGATCAGTTTGACTTGAATGATTTGTAGAGGAACTCTACTTTCTTGGATCCATTCCACACGTGCTATTTCTTTTCCATCAATGTGTCTTACAATTTGTACTTGAATTCCTTTTATACCTATTCAATTAATTTCACAGCTTTTGTCATTGTTTTGCGATATGAAACTTTATTCTTTAATTATACGACTATAAATTCTACACAAAAATACTAGGATGCCCGTAAAGATTTGCAATTCTTGTAATAGCAATGTTAAGTCTTGATTTTTTGTGATGATAATTTCAATCGCGTGTGTGCAACCGAGAGAGAAAAAGAGCAATGCAACTTGGGAGAAACATATGGAGGAAAAATAATTGAGAGTTCTAGAAAAAAATAAAAAGAAAAAGAAAAGGCAAACGAAAAGGCAAAAGAAAAATAAAAAGTATAAGTAAAAAGAAAAAGTATAGGAAAAAATGGAAAATAGAGTTCTAGAGAAAATAAAAAGAAAACGAAAAGGCAAACGAAAAGGCAAAAAAAAAATGAAAAAGTAAAAGGAAGATAATGGAAAATAATAGAGTTATAGAAAAAATAAAAAGAAAATAAAAAAGGCAAACGAAAAGGCAAAAGAAAAAGAAAAAGTAAAAGTAAAAGGAAGAAAATGGAAAAGAGAAATTGTTTTGCTTTCTACTTTAATATTGTATTAAAAGCTTTATTAAATTAGTCTAATTTAGTCTATTCTAAATTAATCTAGATTAGTTTTTGAAATTAATTCAGTTCGAGATAGTTTGTTGTAATAAGCTCACCCTAGATGAATACGAATACAATTTTTCAAAGAGTTACTAACATAACTACTATTTAAATTAACAGTAAAATGATTTGGGATTTGAGTGATTTTTGATAGAAATAATGTCACGCCCCGATCTCGACATACGTCTAGGACCGACATGTGACATCACCCAAATACTCGTATATCTCACATACCCCGTCTTAGGAATATGGCAGATCACAATCCGAGAATCAAATTGCAAAGAAATTTTTCGTTTACCTTATGGCTGCATCTAACTTCCTCGTTAGACTGCCTACATATCCTTAATAGGGATCAAGCCGTTCGTAGTTCACTATCACAAAATCAGACGTTTAATCCACTAAGTTCAAGTAGAAAAGCATAGTATTTCTTAATCATTCAATATAACCTGACAACATGTAATTCCTGGACTCAGACTACATAACCATCCCATGAAAACATGATTTCTCTTTCATCCAACATATAAATCATTATGTCTCATCATGATATCGCAATTCACAACACACATCATATTTAAGAGCCAACGAAACACAAAACCATTCTTAATTAATTTGATCAAAGTAATAACAATCATTCCTATATCTTCTAAATTCATACCTTATGAAATCATAATCGAATCGTAGAAAATCCTGAAGGAGTCACCCAGACGTCCAACAACTTTTCTAACCCAATTCACAAGATTCTCGAAACCATTGTCACAAATATATATATATATATATATATATATATATATATATATATATAACAAAGGCTAGAGTGACACAGTTAGGCCAAGTCTAATTCTCCAAACAATGAGATTTTAGGTCACTTCACTAAATTCAATAACCTCGGGTTTCGGACCACTTAACGGAACCAAACCAAATATGGTCGCCTAAAAATATACCATGTACAACTAATCATCACCTCTAGAATGCGTATAGTCCCCCATTGCGAGTATACCAAGCAGGACCATAGGCATAAACTCATTGTGCAGTGATCACCCATCGCAGATATACCAAACATGATTATCCCTGAATACATATGGTCCCCCATCGCGGATATACCAAGCAGGATCATTCATGTACCACAACTACGTGGTGCAATCTGATCATCACACATTAAAGATAATTATACGCATACATGCTATCGATTCCACATATCAACTAACATCTAGTTAGATGGAGCACATATTTCTACTAAAAATCTAATAAAGTACCTAACTCATCTCCTGACTTCCATCTCTATCTTATGCTAGGTAATAGTGCCAAGTTCAAATAGGTACTCAATTGGCAAGCATATCCAATATATTTATCAAACAATATTTAGATCCCATAATTATCATAACATTCATCATAATTATCATTCACATTAATAAAAAGTTAATTAAACACATATATATATATATATATATATATCACAAATATCATTAATACACAAGCCAAATCATAGTTAATTAGCATAGGTCTATGGCTAAATATATAAAATTCACATTTCAATAGAAATCATAATTATAAGACCAATTCATATCACAAATGATACTAATATAAGAAATTAAGATAATAATCATATTTCATATATTCAAGTCGCTATCTAACCAAAATAGACCCACTAGATTTTCACTAGTAATTCCCTAAGGTCCGTAAACCATATCTACAATAGCATACTAAAATTTGGTGTCAATTCAATGGTAAGATCGTCAATTGTTAGAATATTCAAGTGGCGGACCTTATCAAAAATATACTTAGCCAACAACATTTCATAAAACGAATGTTACATATCGGAAAATTCGACTTTTTTCCAAAAATTCTCAAATTTTATAAGAATGAAGGCCTCAACAAGTAGAGTAAACTTTATACATGTGGCCGAGTCCAATTTGGCCGTGAAGGCCCTCGAATTGGCTTGCACCCATGGAAACCCTAAGGTGCGTGTTCTTCAATTTGGTTTCCTTGGTGTTCCTACACCCCAACCACCAGTTGGGTCTTGTTCCTGGTTTCAGGGGAAATTGATTAAGGGTGATGGTGAATGGTGATACTCACCAGAATGACGAATCGCCGTTGAGAACCCCGGGTTATCCGGTGGAGTTCTACCCGAATTAGACCTTAAAAACCCTTGGTTTTTGGTGGAGATGGAAGGAAGAAAATAGTTGAGCAAGTTACAGGTGAAGGAGATAGGAAAATCAGCTGAGAAATGGAGGAATTGGCCTGAAATTGGCCGGTTTGAAAATAGGTTGGTGGAGCACACAGGTCACGAAATAGGGGGGAGAAAATGTCAGCTTCTCTCCTCCCTAATTGGTCCTTTATATCCCTCTAAAAATCTGATTGGTCCCTTTTTATTAAACTAACTTAACCTTTAACCCACATGCAGGAATTTAATAATTCCCACAATCTATAGTTCACAATTCCAAACGTCCGTAACTATATCGTTATAATTCGGACTCGCAAACGGTTTTCGCCTATAAGTTCGTGGTTTCAAGATGTATTCGAAAATATAAATTGTGACCTCCAAAGGTCTACGGATTTTAAACAATTAATTTTCAAACTTCACTTTGTAACTAATTTAATTGAAATCTAATTTCAAATAAATCAATATAAATTCTCGAAAAATAATATAAAATTTCAATAATACAAATACGTAGATTATAACAGTGAAATCCGGAAACGGGATTTCACAAATAATCCTTGAGGAAAGATGTACAAGATGAACAATTAGATCATTGAAATATGATGTGGAGTGGACCCTGTAAATGACCCCTCAAATAAGCCATAATGAAAGGGACGTGCATGCTCCACTTGGCTTAGGAGGATATAGCTCAGTTGGTAGAGCTCTGCTCTTGCAATACGATCGTTGCGATTACAGATTGAAGTCTAATTGTCCAAGCGGCAATGATAGTATCTTGCATCTGAATTGGTGGCTCACTTCTTTAAGTAATAGGGAAGATGACTGAAGCAAGTACTGAAATACTCTAAAACAGAATTATAAAGGAACAAAGAAGTATCGTCTTTCTTATTGGCACTTTAAAAATATAATTGTTGTTGAAGAACTCTGAAATTTTAATTGTACACCAAGAAGTGCACAGTTAGGCTATGGGTAAAATGTCATTTGACTCCCTTGAACTATTTATCCAGTTGAAATTTAAACCCTTGAACTACTTTTTTGGTAAATTAACCCTATGAACTATTTGAAACAAGCAAATTGATCCCTTGTCGATAGATTCCATCCATTATTTCGTCAAATTCAAAGGAAAATTAGTCTTTCATTCATCAATTCTTACTTATTAACTATAACCAACGATGTAATTATGACATGTGAAAACAAAATAATGTATAACGCCAATATGAGATGGTCTGTTATGTAAACGTTTGGTTTTTTATTTTCTCATTATGCTATATATTTTTGAATTATTTTGTGCACTTGTATCAAAATTTTATTAGTGGTTATAACCGATAAATAATAATTAATAATGAAATGATTAATTTGTTCTTAAATTTGACGGAATTGATTCCGTTATCTAAAAGATTAATTGACTGATTTTAAATAATTTAGAGAATTAATTTTTCAAAAAAATAGTTTAGGGTATCAATTAAAATGGATCGGAAAAATATGACAAAAGTGGGAAACACTCTCCCTTCGTGATTTGGGGAGACTGAAGGGTCACTGAAGCGAGTAGTTAACTTGGTATCTGCGTATCATCTGGGAAAACCACAAGCTCTGCCAACAACAATCAATGGATACTACCGTCACAGCCGTTGATCCCTCCTCTGCATCTTCACCCTCCTCCTCGAAACAATGGAAGCACGACGTGTTCTTGAGCTTTAGAAGCGAAGACACGCGCCGGACCTTCACCGACAACCTCTACTGGACATTAAAAGACAACAAAGTCAACGTCTTCGATTATAATCTATGAGACTTGACTCATCTGCCTTCTGTTGATCGTCTTTCTCAACAAGCATAGAGTTGATCTGCCGCTCCTTAGCATTCTCGGATTTCCCACAGTTTAGTTCTCCTGTCAACTTGATGGAAGTTCTGTTCGACATGTAACTTGATAAGAAAATGTTCAAATCATTAATAACGTTAAAAGGAAAGAAACAATAACAATGTTTTTTAATAGAGAAAACAAATCTGATATGCTATGACATATAATAGCAGCTCTCCCTCGTTGTCAAATTTGACAGCTTCAAATATTTTTTAATTAATTATTAAATGTTTTTTATTAATTTTTTTTATCAAATCTACAACTCCTCTCTCTCAAGCAAACCTGACTTCTTCCCTTTTCTCATAACCAAACACAGAAACCAACCTCTCTCACTCGAACCTCAAGATCTCGGCGTCGGCAGTCGTCTCTCTATCAATCATTCGTAAGTCAATAATTCATAAATTTGAGATCGCAATTTATGAAATCCAGAGAGAGGGAGAGTTAGAGAGAGAAGAGTGAAGAAGTAACCGGAACCGACTACTATGATTCGATTAGGAGGTGGAGCTCCGATGGACGTGAGCGCAGTTGATGGAAGCCTAAATTGTGAAGCGAGTTTAGCATCAGAGATTTGGTTGCAGAGGATTGAAGAAGTGGCGGGAGGAGAGGGAGGATCCTTATCAATGTTTTATCTTTTCTTTCAGTTCATCCCCAGGTCCGGGAAGATATAATCCGGTGAGGATCCTTATCAATTATTTATATATGAAAACGCTCTAAAACTACAAGATAATAAAAACCCCAAAATAGTAACAAGGATTAGCATCTCCAATTGCATCTTAGTCTTCAACACATCTTCTGCCTTTATTTTTCGTCTCTTCTTCAACTCACAAATTCCTCTTTCTACCCACTTTCACTCACGTTGTCTCAAACACCAACTCCACCTTCTCCGGCGGGTGCCGGTGCTCCCCCTCGTACATTACGATCAGCACCTTCGGATCATCCGGAGCTCGGTCCACGTGTTTCCTCGCCGGGCATCCTCTTACCTTACTGCACTTGTAATATCCCCTGTTCAACATAAACAATCAAGCAAACGTCAGATTCAATTCTCACCGTCCGATCATATCGCATCCCGATTTTTCATTTCATTACCAAATCTACGGCTGGAATTTAAATTGAGTACCTTGGGTAAGGCGAGCCCTTGATCGGCTTCTGACCGTACTTTCTCCAGGTGTGCTCGTCCGCTGGAATATCCTTGATTTTTGAACTTATCGCCGGCACCCGAATCGTTTTCTTCAACTGCTTTTTCCTGAATTACCAAAAATTACAGCAATTAATTGATTAATTTTTTAAATAAAAAAATCGAATATATAAACAAGTTTAGGGATTTTTAGTCGTCGGTCAAAATTAAGAGTAATGTTAAGGAAATTATTCTTATCGGTGATACATCATTTAAGTTATAAATTTAATTTTCCTAGCATTACTCTTAATTTAAAAGTAATGATATTTTTATCACATTTTTTTACCATCTTAGGTAGCAGATGAGTTGAATAAGTTACATCATCTAATTTCAATATTTTTATTAATTAAAACACTTAAATAATCTTAGATGGAAGATGAAGACTCCTCGCATACCACAATCATCATTTAATCAATAATCTTTTTATTAATTATTGATTAACATTTTGATTAAATGCTAATTAATTTAGATGATGTGGTTGTTCAACTCATTTGCCATCTAAGATGGTAGAGAAATGTGGTATAAAATTGTGATAAGAATAGCATTATTGTTAATTTAACGCAAGGGAGACCTAATTTGTAGAAAAAATTTGCAAAAAAAACGATGTGTCATCAATAGAAATGAGTCATAATTCAATCATCAACTTCCATGTCATTTAGTTTGCAAAATTTTGTTTACAAATTTAGTCTCCCTAGCATTATTTAAAAATTAAACAACAAAAGCCTTTTCCCCAAATGCTAGGAAAAAAAAAAACAAACTTTTTACTATTTGAAAGTCGAATTAATACGCCAGGCGCATCTTATTGTGTTAGCTTCAACGCGTGCTACAACCATTGATGCCCAACAACTGACCCGGGATACTGACCGGGTCCATTCTTGTTAGGATTGACGGTATTACATGACAAGGAAAAATAAAAAGTAAAGAAGAAAGATAGACATTAAGGCCTCGTTTGGCAGCTCGGACTGTACTGACTATTTCTGTCGGATAGGATAAATAGCCACCGGATAGTACTGACTAAATTAGTCGGGTGTTTGGTGCAGTATCGGACTAGCGATCGTATTATTTATACTGTGTTTGATATTATACTAGATAGGAGGCATCAAACTTTAAAAAAAAAAAAATTTTTAAATGAAATCATTTTTTTGTTCCCAGGTCTCTCCGCACCCCCCAAACACCCTCCCTCTCTCTCCCTTCTTCTTCCCCGACGATAGAAGAATCCCAAATAATTGTTCCCCAGCTCTCTCCGCCACACCCCCCAAACTCCCTCCCTTTCTCTCCCATATTCTTCTTCCCCGACTAAATAATCCGGACGTTTTGGTTGGTTTTATTAAGCGGGTGTATACCGTATTATCCTATCCGACCGGTTAAATTAATCCGGTGCTTATTTAGTACGAGTGAACGCCAAACACCCGGGTCCGTATAACTAATCCTATCCGATCCTTTATCCGATGTGCCAAACAGGGGAATTTACGTGGTTCAACAATTTTTGCTTGCGTCTACAAGACAACAATCAATCTTCCACTATATTAAAATAATGGATACGGCAAGAACAATCTTACCAAGCCAAAGACAAGGCTTGATGAATAAAAGAAAATATAACACTCTTACACTGTTAATCTGACTCACAATTTATGGTGGAACACGCTCACTCTCAACCTTGGAGTGGAACAACTCTTAGAACTCTCACTCCTAGTCTTTTGGATGATCTACAATGGTGAAACGCCACCTCTATTCATATGCATGGATTGAAAATCCTAGTGAGTCCAAGAATTAACTCTTCCACTGTCAAGGGAAGTCGAACCACTCATGCACCATCCAATGCATTACCCTTGGAACTCCATGTGTTCATGCACCACATAGAGGTCCCATGTTTGATTAAATGAACCAACCATTACATTCCTTTGAATATAGTATTCTCCAATGTATCATTTGTTCCCAAAAGACTTCCAACACTTTTATGGTTCGTTGAGACTATGGAAAAACCAACCAACTCTTATAGTCTCAGTAACCGTGCTAGAGGCGTATTTTAGCTGGGGAGAGGAAATGTAAACTAAAATACGCAGAATAAAATGCGGGGGTAACGAATGACGCGTACCTCCTCTTGGAGTTGGAGCAATGGTACTCGCCGGAGCCGGAAGCAGATCCCGTGCCAGGTAACTTGCCCGGAAGTGTAGAAGGGGGAGACTTAGCGCTGTCTGTAAATGCTATTTCAATTGGAGTCGGGCTTTGGAGTAGTTTAGTGATCTCGTCAATAATTGCCCTGATAAACATTCCTTCATACCTGGTTGTTATATTTGAAAATGAAGCAAAAGTACACAAATATTTATTAGCAACTGCAAAGATTAAATAAATTTTAAAAAATATTTTAAAGTTTTTTGAAATGACATATAAGATCATCTCCAAAAAGGAATGTCAAATTTTGAACATGAAATTTAAATTGACAGTTATATGACATTTTGACATCACTCCATCTGATATGTCAAATTTTAAATATAAAATAAAAATTCATATTTATTTTCTTTGCATTGGTAATGAAAGAAAATGAACGCAAAGGTATAAAAATATTTAAATATTATAGGGAGTTTTAACGAAAAACCCACGGTACTGTTCACTTTAATGAAAAACCATATTTTTATACTAAAAAGTCAATCATAGTACTATTCACTTCACCCTTTATTTTGTCCTTATCGTTAAAACTCAAAATTTTCAAATCCTTTTCATTAGTTTTCCTAATATTTTATATTGGTAATGAACGAAAATGAGAAGACTAATAAAAAGAATTTAATAATTAATTAAAAATTATTTGAAGTTGCTGTTAAATTCGACAGCAACTATCTTTGCTGCCATCCCACATCAATCAAAATTTCAGTTGGAAAATACTAGTGTTGTCATTTTTTACACTTATTGTTGATGTGGACTTTTTAATATGTCCTTTGGAGATACTCTAAACCTAAACATTTTTTTCTTTCTAAATTTGTCATTTGAAATGTTAAAAAAAAAATTAAGTGATTTTTCATAATAATTTTCTGAAATTATTAATTAATCATCTCACTAAGTTTTTTTGTGACATCCCACATCGCCCAGGGAAGTGATCCTTAAATATATATTCTCATCCTTACCTAGCACGAGGCCTTTTGGGAGCTCACTGACTTCGGGTTCTGTAGGAACTCCGAAGTTAAGCGAGAAGGGGGCTAGAGCAATCCCATGATGGGTGACCCACTGGGAAGTTGCTTGTGAGTTCCCAAAAACAAAACCGTGAGGGAATGGTCGGGGCCCAAAGCGGACAATATCGTGCTACGGTGGTGGAGCGGACCCGGGAAGTGATCCACCTCGGGTCGGGATGTGACAATTTGGTATCAGAGCCTAACCCTGGCCGTGGTGTGCCGACGAGGACGTCGGGCCCCTAAGGGGGGTGGATTGTGACATCCCACATCGCCCAGGGGAGTGATCCTTAAATGTATATTCCCATCCTTACCTAGCACGAGACCTTTTGGGAGCTCACTGGCTTTGGGTTCCGTAGGAACTCCGAAGTTAAACGAGAAGGGGGCTAGAGCAATCCCATGATGGGTGACCCACTGGGAAGTTGCTCGTGAGTTCCCAAAAACAAAACCGTGAGGGAATGGTAAGCCCAAAGCGGACAATATCGTGCTACGGTGGTGGAGCGGGCCCGGAAAGTCGTCCCGCACGGGCCGGGATGTGACAATTTTCAACCAAAATAAGTTATGTAAAATTGTGTTTCGAGTTATTTAAGCCATTATAACTTTTTAACAAGTTTTTATTTATTTATTTTATACACACACACACACCACAAAGACGTGAGGAATAAATTAGTTTTTGACTTTTAAGTTTTAACCTCATTTTCACAAATTCTGCACTTTCTTTGGCTTGAACACAAAACTTTTGGTTGGTAAAAAGAACACGCGGAGTTCATCTCAAACATTTATTGTCAACTACTGAAAAAACCACTAGCCTCGTGAGATTACCCACTAGGAAGATGGAGAATTTTTGGCTTTTATGTGTGAGAAGCAAGGATCCGGGCAAATCTAGAAGTATCATGACAAAGTTTTTGTTTTAGGTGAAATTAATCAAAGTTGAGGCACCCAAGTTTTTATCTAAAATTAGATTTATAATTTATCTTCTCAACAATTATCTTTTTAAAATTAATTTTGTATAAAAAATAATTACAGTATGATGATCGGCATAATATCAAACATTGTATTAAATAGTCAACATTTTAATTTGGTAGAGCACTAAATGTCTGATTAATTTAGTCAATGACTAATTATCCTATTCAACTGAAATAATCAATACTGTCTGAGCTGTCAAACGAGGCCTAAATCATGAGCACCACCGCCCCCATTTGAATGAGCGCAGCTATCAGGCCACACACATCTAGAAGAAACAATTGGAGAACAAGCTCATGTATCTTTAGAAGGCTTGAACTCTAGCAATTCAACTTTGACATTAAATTTAAGGAAAACTAATGCAAAGAATTTGAAAATTTTAAGTTTTAATGATAAAGACAAGATAAAGGGTAAAGTGAATAGTACCAGGATTGACTTTTTAGTGTAAAAATGTGGTTTTTCGTTAAAGTGAACAGTAGCGTGAGTTTTTCGTTAAAACATCCTTAAAATTAGAGAAATTGATGAAATTTAGAAGGAGAATTTCGAGAGAAGAATTGGATTGAAAAAGAAATAAAAAAGAAATGATAGAGAACTCAAATCTAAGCATGACTGTTAATGACGATTTAAAGAAATAATGAACAAACAAACAGAGAAAAGTACGTACTTACCCATTAGTCGTTCTGAAAACCCGGACTGTCAAACCTGCAGCTGCAGTAAGACTGTAAGAGCACCTGTCCACCGCCGTAGCTTTTCTTGTATATCTGTATCTTCATGGAAGCGCTCTCAATGCTTCTGAAATGCTAGTACAAAAGTACCTATAACATCTGACGGACTAAGATCGTAGAATATTGGCAGAACCATTTGCTTTAGTGTTCTTCTGCACTCCATGATCTGCACCAGCTCCTCAAGACACCGGATGGAATCCGCATAACTACTTGAGAAGACGATGACCGAAACCTTAGACCATTCGATTATTTGCTTCACTTTGATATATTTTCCTCTCTTCTTATTGATTCGTTCTCCTTCATAAAGAAGTCAATTCCGGCGTCTTTCATTGTCCAGTAGAGGTGGTCCGTGAAGGTTTTGCGTTTGTCTTCGCTAAAGCTCATGAATACATCGTAGGGTGAGGAGGAGGAGGTGGTGGAGGAGGAGGAGGAGGAGGACGGTGAAGATGAAGGTGAGGCTTCAAGGGCTGTACTTGTATCCATAACTGCTTACAGCAAAATTTATGATTAATTCAAGTCAAAGTGCACAGATCAGTCCACAAGAAAAGAAGTGCTTTTCTATCTACATAATTGGATCGAAGTGCGCAGATTTGCTCGCCCAAGGGAAATTGAAATACGATGGCTTTTCATAAAAGCAAATAAATCTGGATAAGCAATACAATAGAATACAATACCCAACTAATATCTAATTGAGAAAATAAAGACTATTAATCGAAAACAGAGGAAAAAACCTGCATGATCCTTCAGCCACACCTAATTCCCCAATTTACAAGATGAAAGATTTGCAGAGCAAGGAATAAGAAAGAGGGAGGAGATGGAGAGCTGGAGAGCCGGAGACAATAAGCAATATCCTTCTTGTCCCTTCACTTCCGTTGACTTTCTTTCCGTTGAGGGATCTTCAAATAATTTCATTTAAGAATGTGCTTGTTTCCTAACATTTTTTTCACGATTTAAATTATTTATATTGTAGTACATTGTTTATAAATTATTTTTACAAAATATTTAAAAATAATAATAATTATTAAAACATCTAAGTATGGTAAAGAAAATAGATAAATACGATTTTTCAAGAAACATGATATTATGATCAATTAATTCAACTGTCAAATAATTTCAAAATTGTTGATTTTGATAAAAATAATTTTTTAAGAAATATTTAAAAGATGAACGGTTAAATGGTTGAATTATGACAGAGTGGGTTCTATATAAGATCCAGATCCCTAGTTACGTCTTAACGAAAAGTCAACAAAATAGAAGCGACAAAGAAGTGTATACATGTGTATATATTTTTTTTTTCAGACGATATATTTTGTTAAATTAATCACCAACAGAGTTTGAATTTACACCATCATGAAATGGTTTAACATCTTTTCATCACTATGCACGAAAAGGTGAACAGTGACACTCTAAAAATTGAATTATGCACAAAGAAGTGAATAATTAGATTTTTTTTTTAAAGTACATCGATATTTTTATACTAAGAAGAGAGGGAGTTCGGTTAAGTCACACAATTGACAACTTAATTTGGTATCGAATTTACCTTCCCTCCTCTCACATTTTTTTTTTTTTGTCTTATTATTTTTACATAAAAAAATCAATATAAGATGTTGACGTGACTTAATCGTAACCGTTCAGATAGGAAGAGAGTATAAAGAGATTAAGAGGTAATAGAATCCTATTGGGTTGTGGACTTGACTGATGGTTTGTTGACCTTTAGGTGGAGAAATTTTTTGTTATGACGGGAACACGGATAATACACCAAGTGTTTTTATGTAAGTGGTGCAAAATTTTAATTTTTAAGTTATTAATCTTTTAACACACATATCCCACAATTTATATAAGAACACGTAATGTACAACCTCGTATGACGGTCACACTGAAAAATCTCTCCTTTAGGTGGTTTGTTGACTTTAATTAAAGAGTAATGTTATTCATACCATGTTTTTATACCACCTTATATGACATTTGATGTGGACAACCACATCATTTGAATTAATCAAAATTTTAAATTTAGTTCCTTATTTAGTAAACTAATAATTAAGAAAAACTAATTAATTAAATGATAATTGTGATATACGATGAGTATTTCTTATTCGTTTTCCTGGTTTTACAAATTTTTTAAATAATGTGACAGTCCACATCAGATGTCATCTAAAATGATATAAAAACATGATATATAACATTACTTTAATTGTGAGGGGTAAAGTTGGATTTAAAGCTGTGGATGGAAAAAACACTTTCCCTTCGTGATTTAGGGAGACTGAAGGGTCACTGATGCGAGTAGTTGACTTGGTATTTGCAGATCATCTGGGAAAACCACAAGCTCTGCCGACAACAATCAATGGACACTACCATCACAGCCGTTGATCCCTCCTCTGTATCTTCACCCTCTTCCTCGAAACAATGGAAGCACGACGTGTTCTTGAGCTTTAGAGGCGAAGACACGCGCCGGACCTTCACCGACAACCTCTACTGGACATTAAAAGACAACAAAGTCAACGTCTTCATTGACGAGAACGAACTTCCAAGAGGAGAAAACATAACAGATGAACTGGTGGAAGCGATCAGACGGTCCAGGATGTCCGTCGTCATCTTCTCGAAACGGTACGCGGAATCCCGATGGTGCCTTGAGGAGCTGGAGAAGATCATGGAGTGCAGAAGAACACTTGGGCAAATCGTTCTGCCAATATTCTACAACGTCGATCCGACGGATGTTAGGAACCAGACTGGTACTGTTGCAGAAGCATTTCAGAAGCATGCAGAGCGCTTCCATGGAGATACAGATAAAGTCCAGAGGTGGAGATCTGCTTTTACTGAAGCTGCAAATTTGTGTGGTGGGAACCTTAGAAACACTGATGGGTAATTTCTCTGTTACTTTTTAACTTACTGTTTTTACATACATAGCATGTATTTTACAGGATGATGTATTACAAGTGTGGAACCAGAAATTTTTACCAGGGTGGGCTAGCAAATTGTTATAGGGTGACTTGTTGGTTGCTAAAAAGAATTTTCGACGGAAATTCAAGAGATAATATGGAGAATCAATAAGCCATAGAGACTTAAGATTAAAAACTAGAGTCATGAAGGGATTGTTTTAATAAATTGAGTAAACATACAAATTAACATGAGTAAGGCTTAATTTGGGTTAATTACACTTTAAGATATATATTGATATGCGGATTATATTCAAACTTTTCACGAAAAAAGTACCTGGATTATAGCCCGTGTTCGCCATCATGCTAGTTACGATGTTGATGAATTAGTTTTGGTTTAGCAACCTTTAATTGCCGACTTGAAGTGTTGGCTTTTCTTAAGCCTCTACTACAAAATGTCAATAAACTATAAAATGATAGGGCTTAGAACCTTGATCAGTTTACACATTGTAATGCTGCTAATGCAAAGATTAGAAACCTGATGTGTGTGTGTGTGTGTGTGTGTGTGTGTGTGTGTGTGAGAGAGAGAGAGAGAGAGAGAGAGAGAGAGAGTATTTCTAAACGCTTGATCTATCAGTTTGGTCGAATTGAGCTAATCACATGGATCAATATAATGTGCCATTGTTTTGTTGTTGTCATGACAAAGTTATTAGTTGAGTTTAATCCTGCAGTTTATGATTCTTACTTCTTCTTACTTTGGAAATTTTTGTTAACAGGTACGAAGGTAAGTTTATAAGGAAAATTGTCAACGACATCACTAGAAAACTGAACAACACATACTTAAACGTGGCTGCCAAAGAAATTGGAATAGATTCTAGAGTGCAAGAAATCATCAATGATTTAGATGTTGGAGGATCAGATGATGTCCGCATTGTTGGAATTTTGGGCATGGTTGGAACGGGGAAGACAACGGTTGCAAAAGCCATTTTCAACAGAGTTCATCAAAGCTTTGAAGGTAAAAGTTTCCTTTCAAAAGTGAGGGAAGAGAGTATGGTTAAACTGCAAAACCAACTTCTTTGTGATATCTTGAAACCGGCCAACATAGAGGTAAGTAGTGTGGATCAAGGAACCAAGGAGATACAAAAAAGACTTGGCGGCATAAAGGTACTTGTCATAATTGATGACATAGACTCTGTGGATCAACTAGAAGAGTTAGCTATAAAACACGAGTCGTTTGGTCGAGGGAGTAGAATTATTGTAACAACAAGAGATGAACAACTGCTAAAGTTCATTAGAGTCGATAAGACGTGTTTGGCACAAACAATGAATAATGAAGAAGCTCTTCAGCTTCTTAGTTGGCGTGCCTTCAGGAAGAGTCATCCTAACGATGATGAATATCTCGAACTCGCAAATAAGGTTGTTGATTACTGTGGAGGGTTGCCACTAGCGCTTGAAGTTTTAGGTTCTTATCTAAGTTCAAAAACCAAAAGAGAATGGAGAAGTGCACTGCGCAAATTGAAAAGAAAGCCTCACGGGAAGATTTATGAAAAGCTTAAAATGAGCTACGATGGGCTAATTGACGATGACGTGAAGGCTATATTCCTTGACATATCTTGTTTCTTTATTGGAATGAACAAGGACTATGTCATGACAATATTAGATGGCTGTGACTTCGACCCAGATATAGGTATTGGAGAACTCCATGATCGGTGCCTTGTAACTGTTGATGAAGGAAACAACCTTATAATGCATGATTTGCTTCGAGATATGGGTAGAGAAATTGTACGTGCAAAATCTCCTACCATCACTGGAAAACGTTGTAGATTGTGGGACCAGGACGATGTAAAAGACGTATTGAGTAACATATCTGTAAGTACATTTGCAATCAAATTGTAGTATAAGAATGTATGTAATGAAAGATAAGTGTATGCATATCCCACATACAAATAACCCTTTTCATATTTACTTCTTGCTTGATGGATCCAATTCATGGCTTTGCTTCATGTGTATAAATTGTCTTTTCGCAGTCCTTTTCTTACCTATTTTCGTTTCTAACAGGGAACGGAGGACGTTGAAGGACTCACTTTAGATTTGCATGAGTCTGACAAGCCTAGCTTCAGTACAGAAGCACTTAGAGAGATGCGGAGGCTGAGGTTGCTCATGCTGAAAGGTGTGAAGTTCACGGGAAACTGCACATATCTTTCCAAAAAGCTAACATGGCTGTGTTGGCCTGAGTTTCCTCTAGAGGTCATGCCCGAAGATTTTAATCTACCAAACCTAGTTGATGTCGATCTGAGTCATAGCCAAATGCTGGTTTGGACGGACTCTGACGTGGTACCGCATAATTTTAACCAACC
Organism: Pyrus communis; assembly: GCF_963583255.1. NCBI lineage: Eukaryota > Viridiplantae > Streptophyta > Magnoliopsida > Rosales > Rosaceae > Pyrus > Pyrus communis. Next base: position 6,429,079 of record NC_084803.1, read on the forward strand.
TATTGATTCTTTCTTCCAGGTTTTGTAAGTACTGACATCATGCTTTCTCCCTTCTGTTTGGATTTTAATTTTGTTTTCGTTTTTGTCTCACAGCGGCTTGAGAAATTGAAGTTTCTTAATCTGGGTCATTGCTGTCGCCTAAGAAGATCACCAGACTTTTCAAAACTCCCCAATGTCGAGAGATTGATACTCAAAGACTGCAAGAGTTTGGCCGAGGTTCACCCTTCCATAGTACAACTGAAGTGCCTTAAATATCTCTCTCTTGCGAACTCCAATTTAACAAATGATGCAATTCCTGAGGATCTCGGGTCTATATCTTCTTTAGAAGTTTTAGATCTAAGAGGCAATGATTTTACTGCACTACCTATCGTCACTGGCCTTTCCAAGCTTCAAACTTTACAGTTGGATAATTGCACAAAGCTTCAGGCAATTCCGAATTTACCGACAAGGTTGGAAATCCTGGAAGCGAATCAGTGCGTTGCATTGGAAAGAATGCCAGATTTTTCGGAGATGTCGAGATTGAGAGAATTGCATCTGAATTACTCCCCCAAACTCACTGAAATTCCAGGCCTGGATAAGTCGTTAACCTCCATGACAAGGATTCAAATGGAAGGGTGCACCAATCTCAATGATGCTTTTCTGGAAGCAATCCAACGGGTTCTCTCTCTCTCTCTCTCTCTCTCTTATGTATGCATGCATGCATGTATTAATTGCTCATACAAATCTTGCTGCGCATGGTATAGGGATGGAGTGCGAGTGGAAATGGTGGCCTTTTTCTTCCTGGACCTTCATGGTTAAGGGGTGTCCAGCCTAAGGAGGAAATCAATGAATATACGCTTGACTGTGAGTCCAGGTCATATTCAAGTGAATACAAGGAAGGCAGAAATCATGAGGCAGCAAGACCTGGTGATGACTCATACGATGAGAATCGATCTCACAAAAGAATAAGGTTTGATCTCAGTATAGAAAGCAATGCAGAAGGAACTGTTGCCGGGGAATATAATTGCATTGTAGTTCAAAACCACAAAAGCTGCATGGAATCTGATGCGACCTTTGAGGAGGGGGGAGATGGTGAGGATGAAGAGAAGGCTCCAAGTGCTGTGCTAGTATCCGTTAATTGTTCTTCAAGCGGAACTGATCAGAAGTACAAATTCGGAATCAGTTGATCTTCTGACTTGAATGTTGTGTTGTGAGCATTACTTTGCTGGGCGGAGGTTTGGTGTTGCACTTGCATATGAAGATTGAACTAGCAAAGTAGGGTCCAACTCCACATTGTTTCGAATCACAAAACAAAGTGCAAGTACGTCCTCCTGTCGGTGAGAGTGCTGAGACGCAGAGACAGTATTCTGAAACACGAACAATTTGTTTGTTCATAAATTATTAGATTGAAAAGATTGACCTTTGCATCTACTGAGGTTCAGAGCCCTTATGTTGATGAATTGCTCTTTCCGAATGAGTTCATATATCACGATTAACGAACCCTTGTTAATAAAATGGACACTGAGAGCACTATAATCCTACAATTACATGCAGTTGAAGGAAGAATAATTAGATTATAATCTATGAGACTTGACTCATCTGCCTTCTGTTGATCATCTTTCTCAACAAGTATAGAGTTGATATGTCGCTCCTAAGCATTCTCGGATTTCCCACAGTTTAGTTCTTCTGTCACCGTGATGGAAGTTTTGTTCGACATGTAACTTGATAGGAAAATAGTAAGAAAGCTTCGCTTGTTGCAGAGCCTCCACCGGCCTTGAGATTGTCTCCTCAAGGCCGCACACCCCGAACAGGCGGCGGCTTCAGTTGTCAATGAAGGCAGTGTAAGATGACACTTAAGTTGTCAAAGTTTTGTAATGGTATTTTATATGAAACGTGAAAGACATTAATGTAGAGGATATTATTGCAATTATTGATGAGTTATTTAGAGTCCTATTGTACTTAGGTGGTGCCGTGGGATATAATGATAAAGCATATGAAACGTATGTTAAAGACATTAAGGTAGAGGTTACGAGACCATTAAGGTTGGTCCATGCACTCTTAGAAGACACGGTTAACTTTCGACAAGTTGAAAGCATAAGCATTTTAGTGGGTCGTTCGTGTAGAAGACAGTCTTCTTGTACCGGAAAATCATGTCTTCACTTCCACAGACAATATTGAACTACCAACTTAACTTCTTTCACTGTTTACTGAGGGACGAAATGACCTTCTACCCTCAACAGTTCTAACCCGATAGCATGAGACAAAGTTGGACATACAAAACGTTGGATAAATATTCAAAAATCTAACGACAAGGAGGAATTTGCCTAATTATAAACGTTCAAGGGTAACTTGACACTCTAGTGGATAGGTATGTTTTATAATTGAGTAATGCTTGGAGACTTGTTTTGCAGATAAATTTTTATAAACTAAATAACATGAAAGTTTAACACTCAAAAATTGAAGCGAGATTTCGAGCTTAGAGATAAATGCTCTTACTGCAATATATCAAAAAAAAAAAAACCTTTTCTTGCAAGAATAAACAACATTGTAAAATAAAGAAAGGAAAATGCATATTTAAGCTGGGAACTGGAAATAAAAACATCAACATCAACGTAAAATTCCTTAAATTAAAATAACTATAACCGTTGCATCCCACATTGTATCAAAATGTTAAAAGTAAAAGAGGAAAAACAGCAGTTAGTTTTTCCTCACACCTAATCTCTTCTATGGCATCATCAAATGCCTCTGAAAAATAAGCTTGACCAAAACAAGGGGACTGAAAAAAGCCGAAAGGATCTTAATCTGAAACTAGGGAGATGGATATATGGGGTTAGCAATCTGCAGCTTCATCTGTGTTCAAATGTTACGAGTCCATGGCGATGGCTTCCGGCAGCGGATGCAGTTGGAGGGCCGGGATGTTGGACTTGAGCGGGAGGTGGGTTGGCCCGGCCAACTTCTTCTCCTTTGGATATCCTCTTCCGCCTATTCCAAGAACCTTCCTCACCGCATTTGCTAGCTCTATCACATAGTCCTCTTCATGGCCTGCTTATGTCAGAAATTCTCTACTCAGTATTAACATCTACATGAATTTAATAAAGAACTAAGAAACATCCGGTCATGGACCTTGCACAGATAACTTTGATTCGTAAACAGGAATGTGGGTGACGAGTTTGCTCACCTATATCGAACATAGCCTTCTCCAACAGAAAGAGATAGTCTCTATTGTTTCCGCAGGGCCCAGAAGCTGTTGCAATTTGCCTGAAAGAGAAATACTTAATGATCAGTGGAAGCTGTTGAGAGATAAAACTTTATTGCAAAAATAATGACAACCATCATCAACACCGCTAAAACCAGAAACAAATTGCAATCTGCATTACCTTGCCATGTCCTCCAATGGAGCAGGACCGAGGTAATACTTGTTCGATTCTTTGTCTGGAGTGGATGTGAAACTGCAATATCATGAACAAGTTAGGTGAGGGATACTTGGCACAACACAGCATTTCTAAATTTTACTTAGGATAAATTTAATGAGGCGCAGGAAATGAGGGATCTACAACAAAAAGACATACACAATAACTCCTGTCAAGGAAGGCTCGGTCTCAGAGAACTCCCCTTCCTGTACACAAAGAACATAGATATTATGGCAAGCAGAACAAAACAATATCAAAAAATCCCAAATGTAAAGAAAACTGGCTAGTCCAGGCGTGAAGGTAGACTAATATTCAAACTACTCTTACCTTGTAAAAGTCGACGAGGGTCGTCAAATCATATTCACATTCTCTCCTTTTCAAGTACTGCAAAGAAAAGAAATGAATTAAGCATGATATTAGAATATGGTAAGACAGCGACCGCTGGTTTCTAGTTTCACAAACCAAAATGCCGAATAAAAATGTCAATTTTATCTGAAGCCATATTTTTTCCTACTCTATGCAAGTATGTCCGACACTCTCAGCTGACAATCTATCACCACAAGGATAAATGTTACAGTTGAATAAGGATACCTCCATTGCCAATTTCTCCCTTTCTGGCCCTCCACGAACACAATAAGCAGCACCCCACTGTTAGAAACACTTTGAATGTCAGAACGAAACACTAATCGCATGAACCATACAACAAAAGCTAAAAAATAATCGAACGTTTAACGGGTATCTGTAGTACTCTAGAATGTTACTTACGCAGATAGCTCCTTCTTGGTACTCCAAAGTGCAAGTCCGAGCAGGGTGCTCAGGTGTACCTCTGTGATCAATGCACGCTTCACAATTCAAAAACATTATGACCACAATCAGTGACAATACATAACAATATCTTCCAGTCCAGAGACTAATGACACATACCAAGATCAAACACACGCCTGTAATCCTTGATGTAACCAATCACTTTCTCGTCGTACTCGAACCCTGGGTTCCACACAAGTGAACCATATCCAAAGACCCAGAATACCATGGTTGCGTTTGACTACTGCAAAGAGTACATTGGTGTAAAAATCCCAAGCTCTCATAAACCAGTCCAAAACAATAAAGTTTCAAAATATAAAACGGACTTCCAATTGGAAAGCTCAATGATGCCTTACTTTATAAAAATTAAAAAGCTTCTAACTTTATTTCCTTTTCAGGAAAGGAGTTAATTAATTTCATAAATCACCCAAAAATTAGAGATTTGATCATTGTAGAAATCGTTGCAAATGCGGGAAGTTTTGAGCTTTTTTTTAAAAATAAAATCTCACAAAACCCAAATCATTATTAATGCACTCGACAATTTAGGAGCTAAAGGAACTGATTTTTCCATATATGGGAATTTTCCAAATAGAGAAACATAAAGTTCGAACTTTTCCAATTTTCTCCCTTTCGTATTTTCCGAGCATCCAAACAGAAATTGCAATTCATGGCGCCAAAGATCAATTAAAAAAAATGAGAAAAATCAGCGGCATTGTCATCCAAGCAACAAAATATTCAACACTTACAGAGGAATCGGGAGCTTTCAACGAAGAATGCAGAAATTTTCCCGAGAAAATAAAGCGAGATGAAGCGTTTGGCGAAACCCCTGGGGCGATCTGATTCGATAGATCGAGAAAGCGAAAAGATATCGACGGTGGTCGTCAGTGGCAAGGAAAAAGAGAAACGAAAAGAGAATGAAGCTAAACGCCGCGTTTCTCTCTTCTGGTTCGTTTGTCTCTCTCTTTCTCTCCCTTCGCCTTCTCTTTCTCTCTCTTCTGGGTTTCGCTGGGCGAGGATGGAGGGAGGTGACAGCCCTCCGTATCTATATATCGAGGGGAAGCGAAAACCCGCGTGAGTGTGCAGTGCGTGATTTGCCACGTGCGCTAGAGTTGTCATTGATGTATGTGGTATGGATTTTTGTATCATGTGCATCCATCACATCCTTCATAATATCTCATACACTTTTCTCTGTTTCTGACTATTAAATTAAATAAATTAAATAAAAAGAATTGTTAATATTCTAAAAATCTTATTTTACATTCATAATGTTTTATAATTAGAAAGAAAAACACATTTATGAGGAATGTAGAATAAGATTTTTAGCGTGCTAATAACAATTTCCTAAATAAAATCAATGGATAATATTAAACATAAGCGTATGAGAAATAAAATAAATTTTGTGTTTATTATTTCCCTAATAATCTGCAAATCGCACAATTTTCAATACTTATACACTTTTATTCGATACGTCTGTGCTTGTCATTTAATTTATTTAATTTGATAATAAAGAAAGAAAATGTGTAAGAAAAAAATAGTGAGTGATTTTATTTCCTTAAATAATCCTTTAATTTTTAATAAGAATGTAATCTGATTGGGTAAGGTAAAACTAATAATGTTGCATGAACCTTTTCTTTTGAACTAATTAAAATAACAATGTAACATGATGGGATAAGGTAAAAAAAACAAGTGAGAATAGCTTAGGAGACAAACTAAAAGGGTTAGGACAAATTCCAAGTTTCTAAATGTTAATATTTTAATTCAAGGTTGGAATCAAATTTGTTGACTGATCAAAAATTAAGAGAGGATGGTGGTGTGACATCCCACATCGCCCAGGGGAGTGATCCATAAATGTATATTCTCATCCCTACCTAGCACGAGGCCTTTTGGGAGCTCACTGGCTTCGGGTTCCGTAGGAAATCCGAAGTTAAGCGAGAATGGGGCTAGAGCAATCCCATGATGGGTGACCTACTGGGAAGTTGCTCGTGAGTTCCCAAAAACAAAACCGTGAGGGAATGGTAACCCAAAGCGGACAATATCGCGCTACGGTGGTGGAGCGGGCCCGAGAAATTATCCGCCTCGAGTCGGGATATGACGATTGGTATCAGAGCCTAACCCTGGTCGCAAGTGTGCCGACGAGGTCGTCGGGCCCCTAAGGGGGGTGGATTGTGACATCCCACATCGCCCAGGGGAGTGATCCTTAAATGTATATTTTCATCCCTACCTAGCACGAGGCCTTTTGGAAGCTCACTGGCTTTGGGTTCTGTTGGAACTCCGAAGTTAAGCGAGAAGGGGGCTAGAGTAATCCCATGATGGGTGACCCACTAGGAAGTTGCTCGTGGGTTCCCAAAAACAAAACCGTGAGGGAATGGTAAGCCCAAAACGGACAATATCGTGCTACGATGGTGGAGCGGGTCCGGAAAATGATCCGCCCCGGGGCGGGATGTGACAGGTGGTGTCTAATTTGTATGCAAATGTGATTCATTTTTCATATGCGTTTCTTATCTTTGGTAATTTATTTTAATTTGTAACTTTGTTCAATAATTTTATATTCTTGTCACATATGTACGTAAGCGAAGTTCAAAATTAACCTCCAAAACGAAATTCAAAGTTAACTATATGCCTGGTTACTTGATGTTATTAAAATATTAAGCCTTTAATTTTCTAGGACAAATACTTTAAACTCATTGTATACAAATAAAATCATACGTGTAAATTTTGCTACCACAAAATCATATGAAATGACAAGAATCTTTTGTAGTCCATTCATAATCGTATCTTTATATTTTTGTCTTTATATGATAATGAGTATGTTATAACTTGTGCGGTTATAGTACATTCACATTTTTTGGGAAGAAAAACAAAAGATTAACAAATAAATATTTTTATCAAATATTTGTCCAATTGTTATTGTTAAAACAAAAATTATTTTTCTATTTGATGTCTTTAAATAAATAGACCTAGACTTCACTATCTATTGCCAAAATTGTGTAATTGTTCCAAATTTGCATCCATATTCCATACCATACATGTCCATCCCATCTAATCATGATGTGCGTTCACATCCATTGGCCATGATGTATGTCCACATACATAGCCATGATGTATGTCCACTTACAAAGTCATGATGCACATACATAACCACAGATTGTGTTTTGGTCTAAAACGTGGATTGTATTTTGGTCTAAAACGTGAGTAGTGTTTGGTGTAACATAACACTAAAAAGGAAATTATTTAGGTTCATTGAACCTGGACAGGTTTTCACAGCTGTTATCGTTTTCCGCGTTGTCGAATTAGTGCCTAAACTCCCGATGCTTGCAACAACCGCGAAATCGTGTCATAGAAGTCATCAACAAGGAAATCAACTGATTTCGGTTCAATGAACCTGGACGCTAACTCGGCACTAAAAACCCTACAGCTCCTTCGTGGTTGGCAGGGTTTTTTGGTCAATTTGGTTGGCGGGGTTAGGCAAATAGGCAGGGAAAGTGGGATCCCAAATCCAGAGTAATGTTAGAAAAATTAAATTTATAGATAAAATTAAAAAAATTAAATTTATAGATAAAATTAAAAAAATTAAAGGACATGGAAGTCAATAATTGATTTATTAGTTACACGTTGATAAATGTGTTTATTCTTATCGGTGACACGTCATTTAATTTGCAAATTTAGTCTCCAAATCTAGTTTCTCTAGCATTAAGGTCCTGTAGATTTTGATTCACTTGGATTCAAATTCCAAATTTATGGCTGGTTTCCTGCTGTTTTTGTAGGATACCATCGAGGAATGGTGGGAATATTAAGAAGAAGATAATGTGAGACGTTGATAAATGTGTTTATTTTTATCGGTAACACATCATTTAATTTGCAAATTTAGTCTCTAAATTTAATTTCCCTAGCATTAAGGTCCCGTAGATTTTGATTCACTTGGATTCAAATTCCAAATTTATGGCTGGTTTCCTGCTGTTTTTGTAGGATTACATCGAGGAATGGTGGGAAGATTAAGAAGAAGATAATGTGATGATTGAAGTGCTTCGTTTCTATCTATGTGAGGATAATGTGTTTCTTGATACGAGGTTGGGAAGCTTTGGAAGGTTTCTATCTATCTGATTCTGTGTACGCATCGGTCTCTTTTTATTTTTCTCAATTTAATTGTTGTCTAGAAAATAAAATATCAGGATTTACCTGTAAATTTTAATGTTGATGTTTCTTTTGATTTATCTGAAATTTTTTATTTTTTGAAAAAGTGAAGTATTAGAATTTGACTGTAAATCTTGACCTTGACGTTGAGGATATAAGGGTGAAAATGATCGTTGGCCTCATTCATATTTGCACGTCAATGTGTGACTATCAACTTACTCTTATGTGTATTTTTAAACTATTGAGTTTTGCATGAAAAATGTATGTGAGTTTGTAATTGCGGGCAAGCATATATGCTTTGCATGCCAAACTTATGAGTTGTGCATGCAAAGTATATGTATATAAGTTTTTGATTGCACGAGTATAATGTTGCTAATGAAGAATAAACAAGTAGTGTGCATTTCTTGCGAGTGGTCTAGGAAATTGGCTTTGTTTGTATTTCATAATTTATATATACACGTACTTTTCAACCTTTACGAATTGGGACGTAAGATGAGAGTTTAAATAAATGTGATTTTAAATTATTTGTATGACCTTGAAATCGTTGTGCAATGTAAGTCTAAAGGTAATGGGTTAGTTCCACCAAACCTACCTTGATCATTTTTCTGGTAAGTCATGAGATTGACCTAAGTACATATGGCAACGTATTAACGGAGGTGTGGGATTATCAGTGGAACAGAAGTACCATGTTGATGTGCAGTCTTTATTACGATAAAGAACGGCATTATTTTATTAGAGATGATAGGTCAAAATCTTTGAACTATTTTGACTAAAAAAATCATGTATTTTATTATATTAAGGACAACGATGAATTCATCGAAATTTAAATGTCAACCATGGCCAACGGATTCACCATTTAGGCAGCCGGCCAACATACTTCTCAAAGGGCACATTAAATTTATATGTTATCAACCTTTCATCCTCACAAGGGCCACCTACTCATGCAGTCAACTTTTATCAGCATATTGTTCCAATTTTTTCTCGTTTCACACGTTTCAATAGTTCGAATTTTCGAACTTGATGGATTAGGAGGAAAAAATCCGAAGATGATTCATTTCCTTTTTATTTTACTACAATAAGATTCCAAATCATTGAAGATCATTACATTTAACATTCAAGTATCATTGATTGAGACTATCTATCGCTTTACATTTCTCTTAGTTAACTTACCAACCACAAACACTTATAAAACGTTTAATTGAAGAAGAAAATTGATATTCACATTTTAAAAATGTGATCATGGAACATTTTTAGTGAAAAACATAAAAATGAAGAAGTGCATAATGACTATTTTGTAATGTTGAAGTGACAGTTGTCCCCAGCATCAAGTTGTTTATCTCCAACTTCACCACATCTCAAAAATCGCGACGAACTCCGGCAATAATCGAAATGAATACGTACGAACTAGGTGGGAGAGAAAGAGACATAGACATAGGAGAGAGGTGAATTAGGTTGTAAGATAGGAGGAAATTATGATGCTCTGACTAATGTATTTATATGACGATCAGTGGAGGAAAGAGATGAAAGAGAATGAGTTTAAATTTTCGATATTGCATTCAACTTAATTGTAGATTTTCATTTTTTATAATCTGATTCGTAGAATGAATTCAATGATTCTAATAGTTTAACTTAGCACCTAAACCCTGCACAAACCTCCTTACTCTAACAGCTTTGTTGGTTTACAATAGCACGACGAGCTCGACAAGTATTGCATTTAACAAAAATATTCTTTTTGTCACCAAGTGATGCAAGAATATAGAAAATTTTAATGGAAATCTCCCGGTACTGTTTGCTTTAATGAAAAGCCATATGATCACTCGTCTTTAAATTAAATGTCGTCTTTATATTAAATATAATGGTAGAAAATAAATAAATATTTTTAGTTTTTTAATCCATTTTCCAAAAATTTAAAAGAAAAATGAACCCAAACTAGAAAACATGAAAAAAATTTAGGGCAAGTTACTACACTCCACTGTGGTTTTAGGGTTTGCCCAGAGCCATCGATCCATCCGAAACGACTGCTAGTCCTGGGTAAGTCGATTCGACACTCACCGCCGCCCAATTTCTAAAAAAAGATGGCATTTTGAGCACAAATTTCGAAAATGAAACCCGAACAGACCCCGTCCCAGCTCGACCGATCTCACCGTTCTTCCGGCAACCGGCGCAGCACGCGTTCGCAAGCAGCACCGGGCTGGAATCCGACTGACGAGCTCATCCTTGTGAACGAGGTCGCCGCCGTAGAGGGCGACTGCCTGAAAGCGCTGTCGTCGTTTCAGAAATGGAAGATCATAGCTCAGAACTGCTCTGCTCTGGGCGTGTCGCGGACTTTGGACCAGTATCGCAGGAAGTGGGAAGCTTTGTTCGGCGAGTACAAGGGGATCAAGCAGTGGGAGGCGAAGTCCCGAGCTTCCGATTCGTACTGGGTTTTAGGAATTGAAAGAAGGAAGCGGAATGGGCTGCCGGAGAATTTTGACCAGGAGTTGTTTAGAGGGATTGATAAGCTTGTGAGGGTGAGGGGGAACCAATCGGATACAGACCCAGATAGTGATCCGGAGGATGAGGCGGAGGAGGAGCCTGATGTTGATTCAGAGCCAGGTATGCTTGTTTTTCAGCCACAAATGGAAATCTGTATTGATATATATTGCTGCATTGTGATTAATGTGCAGTTGCTTGTTTTGTTTCACATTTTTCGTGCCGCATATTTTTGGGTTGGCATCATTGGTTGCTGAATGAAAGTTCGCATTTTGAATTTGATTGCTTTATGGATGTTTACATTGTGAAGTATATGAGCTCATTATCTAGGAAAATTATTAATGAAGAGGGAGGGTCCAATCGAGCACCCTTCGTATAGTAAGCTGTTATAATCACCACTCACAAATTGCGTAAATAGCGGATAGGTGCAATATGCAAGGGGCTTGTTGCTCAAGTGGTTAAGAACGTTTACTCTTGCACCTGACGCCGTGTGTTTGAATCTCTCATCCCCTATATACAAAAATAACCTACAGATAATTAAGAGAGTATGAGCTTTAAAATTTGGAAAAGAACATAATCTTATTTGTTAAATGCAAGATATGTTAAATCCAAGTAGTAAACAGAACAGGAAAGTTTCTTTTTTAGTTTGTTTATGATTTTTGTAGATGAATCGTTAAGTTCACTCCTTAAACAGTTTATTTACGCACTAAACACAAATTGAGACTTGAATCATAAGGTTAGAATGTCGATGTACATGAATGTTTTATAAACAAGGGTAAGTTGTGATATACGACAGCTTAGATATGTCATAATGGTGGATGTCATGAAAGGTCTAAGATGGTTGAATTTGCAATGTGAAAGTACTTTAGATAGTTTTTATAGGGAAACTGCATGTGTTGTGCTGAAATTTTGAGTAATGGGCGAGTAAATGAATGGATTGTAGTTATTGTTTAATTGTTTTGTGCTTGAAGTTGTGAAAAAGCATAACAATCAGGTTGTTTGCGTAAGTAACCCTTGCACCATAATTCTCAACAGTTATTTTCTTATAATTTTCTTGTATGCTAGAGTCAAAGAGGAGAAGACGTCGATCAACATCTCAGAAAAGCTGTCCTAGAGAAAATTCAATTAGAAGCTGCAAGAGAGAAAAGCCTCAAGAAACCCATGCAGAAGGAAAGCCTCAAAAAACCCATGCAGAAGAAAAACCTGTAGGAAGCGGCTTGAAAGCAATTCCTCCGAAGAGCCTGGCAGAAGAACATCCTCAGAAGAGCTGTGTGAAGAAAAAGCTTACAAATAGTCAAAGAAAAGAGGAGGCAATCAGCATTGAAGAACAGGAGAAAACTGCGGCTATGAAATTGCATGAAAGTGCAGATTTAATCCGTGCTATCGTTATTGAGAAACCTGACCATGAGGCTGCTGGCGTGAAGAGCACCGGGGACCTCCAAACTGATTTTGTTAGGTGCCAAGGGGACCGGGTCATTGCATGCCTTGGCGATATTGTGAAGGCACTCGACCAGCTCCGTCATCTTGTCCAGGAATGTGAATAGTTTTTCCCTAACCTTTATTTCTTTTGAACTGAATGTGAATATTTAAATGGTTAAGAGTTTGGTGTTAATGTTTATCTTTAATGGTAGATGCAGTGTAGGAATTAGCTTCATTACCGTGCTGTGTGCGTGTGGAACACCCAGTTTAGGCGTGAATGAGAGTAGTTCCCGGTCTTTTTCGCGTTATAGTCCACTCTGTCTAGTCGAAATAGCAAGCCTACTTTGTCATCCTAGACACATTATTATTAATCTCCTTTAATTAGGTGAAACTTCATAACAGCCAATAAGGCGGTTACCACTTACCTTCGGGTGATTGTCAAACTTTGATGCATGTGGATCTCATTGTGGACTTGGTATACATCAACGATTTACGACCACCACCATACACGTAATACACGTCTGGACGACCGTCGAGAACAATCCTATAGGCAACAAGGCCAAATTGTAGTAGTACTGTAGAATGCTGTCATGGGCTTTCGCTGATGTATTAGGACTCGGACTTCTTTTGCTTCTTTCTTAGGAGCTTCACGTGTGGAAGTTTGAGACCATTAGAAAGCAATAACTACCCTTATATCTGGCAATGGACCCGTGATTGCCAACTGTGCAAACGACTACGCAACGATGTTGAACATAAAAAAGGCTAGGGTGGCAAGGAGACCTCTCACGAGATTTCGGACTTTGGTTTGGTTCGATTTTTGGAAACCTTAACCCTTTGATTGTCAAAACCGAATCAAACCGCCACTTACGTTTGAATCTGCCGGTTTGGTTCCCGCTTATGGTCCCGTTGATCCTTGAACCATCGATTCTTCATCTTCCGTGCAAACACAAAAGGCCTCTTCCTCTCCCAACATTGTAGCTCTCTTCACAAACTGCAGATTTTTTTACAGACTCCATTAGCTCCTTGATTTCCAACACTCACAAAACCAATCCATGGACTCCTCTACTTTAACGAACAACCAAATCAATGTCAACTTCACCAGCCAGAGCCACTCCGAAATTTCATCTCGCCACCCCCCCAATGACGACTCAAACCAACCCGACATTCCCTTACTTCTCCAATCCTCATATGAGCTATGCAGCTTCAGAGTCAGCCTCAAATGGTGGGCACTCGACCACTCCTCGTGCCTTGGAAAATTTGTATCTTACTTCACCTTCATCTTCTTAACAATCCTAGTCCCTATCCTCACCTCCCTCTCTCTAAATACCTCATCTGACCCCATCTCGTTCAACAAGCTAGTCCAACTTCCTGAGTCCGGCTTAGCTGCCATTGGCTTCATAACTCTGTCCGGCTTCTTCAGGAAATATGGCCTAAGACAACTTCTCTTCCTTGATGGTCTTGGAGACGACTCTGTCTTTGTTCGTCGCGAATACACTCGCGAGCTCAATAAGGCCTTCAAGTCCCTTGCTTGCATACTACTGCCTTCATTTTTCATTGAGCTTGCCCACAAGATCATATTCTTCTGCACCGTCAAGATCTCACTGCCTCATATTAGTTCAAGCGTTCCGCTCAATTCCATTATGTTTGTTTTCGTTTTGGCGTCTTGGGTTTATAGGACTGGCGTGTACTTGCTGGTTTGTGTTTTGTTTCGCTTGACGTGTGAGCTCCAAATACTCAGGTTCCAAGAACTACACAAGTTGTTCGAGGGGTGTGAATCCGAATCTAGTATCATATTTAAGGTATGCTTTGAAATTTCAGTAATTTCTTCGCTATTTTCTCTTGAAAGAGTGTGATAGAGGTAGCAATTAGTTAGCACATTACTAGATACCAATCTATAGTACTTGGTACTTTGTCGGTATTTGGTCAACAATTTGTGGATATTTACAAGATATCAATGAAGTATCTATAACATATCAGTGGAAGTGAAGCAGAATATCAATGATGAAGCAAAAACTGGTACCTGATACCAAACAATCTTCTCTCTTTGGTGCAACATTTGTTTTCCACATGTTTTTGTGCACATTTGAACCAACATTTGATATAATTTCTCTTGATATTTCTGTATTTTCAGGAACATGTAAGGATAAGGAAGCAATTGTGGGTTACCAGCCATAGGTACCGGTTCTTTATCATTGGATGCTTGTTTATAATCACCGTGAGTCAATTCGGGGCCTTGTTGCTGGTTTTGGCATCCAAGACGGAGAAGACTTTCCTCAACTCTGGTGATCTTGTGGTTTGCTCTGCCGTTGAGCTCAGCGGGTTGTTCTTGTGTCTAATGGAGGCAGCAAGAATAACTCATAGAGCTCAAGGAATTGTGGCAATTGCAACGAGATGGCACATGTTCTTGACTTGTCCATCTGCTTTATCAGATCAGCAGTGCAAAAACTGGCTGCGCTCCGAGGCTAGCGGACATCATGGAGAGAGCGACTCCGAACATTTATCCGACGTTTTCTCTTCAGTTCCTCAAGAGGAGCCTTCCTCATTCCAAACCAGGCAAGCTTTAGGTCAGTATGCTTATTGCTTTCTAAGTTTCTACCTTCCTTGCTTGCTAGCTAGTAGCGTAAAGCTACTCATAGTAGTACAACTACTTTGGGTAACAAGAAAAATTTGAGACCTAACCCGGATACAAAGGCGTACGGAAGACTCTGATACTTGTAGTGACCTGCAAATTTGTTAACCATGCGTATCAGGTAAACCCGAATGTTTTTTGAACATGTGAAAACTCGAACCTAGGACAAGAGAAGTACCTCCATTTTTGCCTAAACTCGAACCTAGACTCTATACATGCTTGTATTTTATGGTTGTCGTATGGATGCATATGGATAACTGGGGTGTGTGTGTGTGTGCAGTGGCGTATTTGCGACACAACAATGGAGGGATCACGCTGTTTGGATTTATGCTTGATCGGGGGTCGCTTCGCACACTGTTTGCATTTGAGTTCTCTTTGGTGCTGTGGATACTCAGCAGAGTGGTTGTTTTGCATTAAAACAAAGTTATAGGAATTTTCAGTGAAGATTCCAACACCAACAACAACAATGCTGGGCCTTGTTAGTTTGGTGTTATGGCTTGAAAACAAATAAAACAAAAAATAAATTGAAAGTGGAGGATTGGTATAACGTTACCGACTATCCAGGGTGAGGATCGTGGTTCATCGGCTCATCCGGGGAGGATCAGTAGTTTCCTACCAATCCTCTCATGCTTCGATTTTTTCCTTGGTACGTTATTATATTTTGTTTGAGTGTTTTTTGGTTTTCGTTCTTTTCTTCCCTCTTATTATGTAATTGGTGTGATTATTTGTTTCTTCACAAATCATAAGATGTAATTTTTAAGGTATGTAAATGCTTTAAATTGTTCATTTTATTTTTTTCGGTTTCAGAACTAATTTTTCACTTGATAATTCTTTCATTCATTTTCATTTATTTGAAGATAGCTTAGATTGTTTTTAATAAGAATGATCAATTCACTTTGTTTGTCTTTACATGTTCAATTTACGTGAGCGCTAGTTGACATCTCCAAATTAAGTAAGAAGTTTTAACCCTTCGACGGCCTTCTTGCTTTTTGCTCAAAAGGATTACCTTCAAGGTTCTAGTTTTCCTTTTGAAGTCCAAAATTTTCAATAAATTATGCACATTCTAATGAGCAATGAAAAACCATTATTAATGAATAGACAAGAATGAACAAATGGTGTGATACCAAAAAGTGTTGTAGCCCATCACACTCCCAACGAATTTGGGCAGCGTAGGAGTTCCGCGGTGTGGCCATTTTGTTGCAAGTGAATATTCTACGACCATTAGTACTACCGTAGCAATCCATGTTGCAACTTCTGTTGTGGGCAATATTGCATAGGTGGATTGTTGATGGTCCCCCAGTCCCGCAACTATTGTGTATCGGAAGATCAAATGATCCAAGCCATTGATTCTCGAAAAATCACAAGCAAAGTGATGACCTCCATGTAGTATATCACTCTTATTACTACCCCTCATGCATGCAATCATCTATGTATCTTGAACATAAAATATACAATATGAATAATGTGAAACATTTGCATTTGTGAGTTAAACTAGATGATCAACACAGTATGCCTGCCTCTTCTCTGTAATGACGAAGTTTGAAGTTGACAATTCACATCAGTTTGGTTTGTTTTTTTTCCTCTCTTCCTGTCGCAGGGCATTGCTCTATCCGTTGATGAAATTTTTGGTGAATTTAATGGCAAAAAAATAGATACAAGTTTTTTGCCCATTAATATTATAATACATGGCAAGTGGTTAATAGTAGCCAATGAAGTGATTATACATGAGTGATTGTTCGTCGTTAATGCATGTTTTATTTATTTTTTAAATAAAAAGGATGTGACGATATTGCTCACCGTTCATCTCTTAATCTTATTAAAATAAAAAGAGAAATACAAATAAGGGAATGTATGTACATCTCATTATAGATACTCACATACATCAACAATTAATCACCACCACTATACTTGCGTGGATGCATGATTGTCGAAAATAAATATCTAGGAAACAATGCCTAAACCCAAACACAATTGACATAGATATTTTAGGACTCAAGGACTTCATTTTCTTCTTTCTTATTTCACGTGTTGCAAGTTGAGATCATTGGAGAGTAATAACTATCTGCCTATTGGCAATGAACCCGTGATGTTGGGTCGGGTTAGCTTCGACCAAAAGCTTACTATTGTACCTTAATTTGGCACAATATACATAATACAAGTGCTCAAATACTAACTAGTTAGTAAATTAATTGGCATACTCCACAAAGTAAATAAATTATTTTTGATTTAAATGAATTTTTACATGTATGATCTTTCAATGATAATCTAAAAAATGATCGGTTTATATTATAAAAAGTATTATGAAATGGCTAACGCTTGAACGGCTCTCTCTCGATATACATTTCAATATATATGTATGACATTGCTTGGTTTCTTAGGAATCAAAGAATATATACACAACATGTTAAGAAATTAATATGAAATGATATGGAAGACAAAAAAAAGCAACTAAACTCTTTTTCAGTTCATCTGTACTCTTCACTCCACTTGAAACCCCTAGTTGAAGAAGGCTAGGGTGGTAAAGAGACTCTCACGAGAAAAGGCAAGCTCTTTTGCCCTTCCTCAACTTTCCAACTTCCCTTTTGTTTGGGTTTTGGATCGTTTCTAATTTGATGGTCCAACCTAAACTTAATTGATGTTATGGCTTGAATCGTTTGATTTGAAGTTCACCCTAAGTTTATAAGTTGGCGTGACTTCTCGGACTTTTATTGGTCAGATTATCTAAGCAGTCGTGTCTGCAAATGAGTGGTCCAAGTGGCATTGAAGTTAGCTGGCAATAGAAAATTATGATCGTCCAAAAGGAGGAAATTAGCATGAAAAGTATGTCTACCACAAAAATCATTGTGGACACTTGCTTCATCTACCCTTCAATTACAAAGGGACTCAAATTTTTACAAAGAGCGTATTACTCTTGCCCAAATGCCAAGCAAAATCTTTCCCAATCTTCCAACAGCGTTGCTTCCGTTGCCCCCTTTACTCTCCAACACTCACAGAACCAATCCATGAACAACCAAATCAATGTCCACTGCACTAGCCATCCCCAAATTTCTTCTCCCTGCCGCCCAAACGACGATGCCAACCAACCTAACACAGCTCCCTTACTTCTCCAATCCTCTGATGAACTCCGCAGCTTCAGAGTCAGCCTAAAATGGTGGGCACTCGATCACTCCTCATGCTTCGGAAAATTCCTATCTTACTTCACCTTCATCTTCTTAACAGTCCTAGTCCCAATCCTCACCTCTCTCTTTCTCAAACTCCCATCCGGGGACCCCATCTCATTCAACAAGCTAGTCCAACTTCCGGAGTCCGGCTTAGCTGCCATTGGCTTCATTACTCTTTCTTGCTTCTTCCGAAAATATGGCCTGAGGCAACTCCTCTTCCTTGACGGTCTTAGAGATGACTCTGGCTTTGTTCGTCGCAGATACACTCGTGAGCTCAATAAGGTCTTCAAGTACCTAGCTTGCATACTACTGCCTTCATTTTTCATTGAGCTTACCCACAAGATCATATTCTTCTCAACTATCCAACTCTCACTGCCTCATATAAGCTCAAGCGTCCCAGTCAATTCAATTATGTTTGTTTTGGTTTTAGCTTCTTGGGTTTATAGGACTGGGGTGTTCTTGCTGGTCTGTGTTATGTTCCGGTTGACTTGCGAGCTCCAAATTCTTCGATTCAAAGGGTTGCACAAGTTGTTTGAGGGGCGTGAATCTGAATCCAGCATCATATTCCAGGTATTATATATGGTTTCAAATTTCAATAAAATCTTCGACATTTCTCTTTTTAACAAGTATCCTAAAGCCAATTTAGTTGTTACAGTATTGTGTAGCAGTCCATATTACTTGCTCGATAGTACTAGATATATCAATAAAAGATCAATAATAATGCACAACACTTGTACATTTGATAAAAATATTCATATAATTTCAGGAACAGGTAAGGATAAGAAAGCAATTGTGGGTTACGAGCCATAGGTACCGATTCTTTATCATCGGATGTATGTTTACCATCACGGTGAGTCAATTCGGGGCCTTGTTGCTGGTTTTGGCATCCAAGACGGAGAAGACTTTCCTCAACTCTGGTGATCTTGTGGTTTGCTCTTCCGTTGAGCTCAGCGGGTTGTTCTTGTGTCTAATGGAGGCAGCAAGAATAACTCATAGAGCTCAAGGAGTTGTAGCAATTGCAACAAGATGGCACATGCTCTTGACTTGTCCATCTGCCGGATCAGAACAGCAGTGGAAAAGCAGGCAGATCAGCTCAGAGACTAATACACGCTGTGGAGAGAGTGACTCCGAGCATTCATCTGACATTTCCACTTCAGTTCCTCCACAGGAGCCTTCCTCATTTCAAACCAGGCAAGCTCTAGGTGAGTATGCGTGCTTTCTAAGTTTATACACCCCATAACTTTATAGTAATACAATTATTTTAATCAGAAAAAATAAGGACCTACCTATTCAATAAAAAACAAAGGGTAAATAAACTCCAAATATGTGTAGTTACTTGCAAATTAATCAAGCCCACGTATCAGGTAACCTCGGATGCTTTGTAACATGTGAAAACTCGATCTTAGTACAAAGTACCTCAATTTGTGCTCCCTCTATACATGCTTCTATTGCGCAGCAGTGATATGGATGCTAATGTATAGCTTGGCGTGTGTGTGCAGTGGCGTATTTGAGTCACAACAACGGAGGGATCACGCTGTATGGGTTTGCACTTGATCGGGGGTTGCTTCACACATTATTTGCATTTGAGTTCTCTCTGGTGCTGTGGGTGCTCAGCAAAGTGGTTGTTTTGTCTTAAGAACGACTTTAGAAGTTTGCCGATTGAAAGTTAACAATGCTGGAGGCTGAAGAGCAGTACCAATCAGATGTTATATTGAAATCTTTATATTTTTCCTGGACAACACTAGATATTTAACATTAATATATACATGAGGTATTCAGCTTGATGTTTGTGTCAGGTGCTCTCGAAGAGAATCCACTACGATCAATTATTTGCTGGCAATATTTCGTCAATCTCCTGCGGAATATACAAGGTTGCCAAAATATAAGCTTCCTTTTATAGAAATCCATTGACGATTCCTCTTTGCGTGGTAGCACATTGAACGAAACAGGTGTTCATTAACTTTTGTGTATTTCACCTAAATCAAAATAACAAGCGATTAACTTGTGTTTAGCGCATCGTAATAAACAAAAAATCAAAGCGTGTGGCAATAAACTAGTTTTATATAAATCCTACACATTAGATTTCGTATGAGTAGTAAATTTAACAATACTATGCAGGATACAAAGGGTTGTGTGGGAAGCCCCTTGCGCCATTGAAATCTGATGCGGGAGCAAATTAAGGAATTATTTCTTATTTTGTATTAAGTTTTGTTATTTATTTTATTTTTCATAATTACTAATTCGACAGAGAAATTAAGTACTTTTCTAATGTATTTTTATTTCTTTGTAGAACACTAGGTTATTTTCTTTAATTATATAAATACAATGTAATTTAGAGTTAAGGAGGACTTTTGGATTAATACTATTGAATATTTTCTTTGAACAACAAGAATTCCTTGCGTTTTTATCCCTTTCTCGTGTGTTTATTCATTGTATTGATGTGAGTGCTTCTGGATTCGCATTAATATGTACGAGAAAGTTGATCAATTTTTTTGAGTAAGAGTGAAACTACCACAGTATTTTACGTTAAGATACACTTTGAAGTGTAATCAGTTTCAAACTGTCTACAGAAAACTAGAGTATTTTATTTTGCTCGAAGAAGCAAGAACCATTCTAATAATAAATTCTAACGAGTTTACAAACAGTAGAGGGATCAGTTTTGCTATTTTCTTAATTATCGATGTTATACAGGTATATATCCACTGCAATTTGAGTATACATTTCATGTAGTTCTTTTTACAAGGTATTTTATATAGCTTATATATGCAGAATACGTATGATTGAAGTATTTCATAGCAGCATTGTAACAAAATGACAGTTTTTTTTTTGTTAACAGAATTACTGTTTAGGACAGGTAATAATACTCTTAACTATTAAAATAATAGTTTTTATAGTGCACACAACTCTTTTTTTTTTTTTTTTTTTTTAATTTTAAATAAAGTACATGTAATTACTTGCAAATCACGCACGACATCTTATATATATAATTATACAAGTATATTACTTGGAAGTGAAGTTACCGTCTACATTACATAGAAGTTTGGCTGAACCAACAATGAAGTTCGCGTCGTCATTACAAGAACAAAGAGCAACCTAGCTAGGTAAACAGCACAAACCAGGCTGGAAAAATTATTAGTATAATAAAGAAACTAACGTTGTGTATGTAGCTAACCTGCGACAATTACAAATCTTGGATTTTATGGGGCGCTCTAAAGTCGGTCCTTTCAACAGATTATGCTCTCTTTTTATAATCTTAAATGTCCCAATTTATATATCTATAATTAATGGACCCATGTTTCATCAGAATATTACTTTATCATACTTAAAATGTATCAATTTTTTTAATGTAAAATATACTCATATTATTGTTTTCGGTATAAAAAAGTTTAGAGGGGAAGGGAGGATACCACATCTAAGGCTAGGGCATGCCACGAGTTTCTTTTATGACTTACAAAGATGGTCTTAGAGCCTTTTAAGGTTTTTACAAACTACCCACCAAGAGGGATTGCTGGCGTTATGACTCGAACCCAAGTCTTAATATAGCGAAGAAAACGATCCTTACCAACTCAACTAACTCTCGTTGGCTATAATATACCTATATTTATAGAAATGTTTCATCGTTTTCCATAATTAACATAAATAAATAAATTACCGGATTTTCACAGTATATATGAGGAAAAAAATCTCTTCTTGATACTAATCTTTGCACAATTTTAGGGAGAATTATTAATTTTCTTGATTGAATTTCTTAATTAATATTGAAATTTAACATTTATGTTTCAATCAAAATATTCAAACCAATTAGGTTAAGTCTAAGATATTGATCAATTAGGGACCAAAACCAAAATTTTCCGTAGATAATTGGTCGGCATGCCAAATGATGTTATGGTCACATGAAAAATTACTATTGTATGGTCGATATCTAAAACAATTTAGAAATTATAACTAATTGAGGGAATGAAGTAAGTAGTGAAAGTGATATCGTTGCTAACATAAATCCGATCGGCTGAGCCAACAATGAGATACAATTTCCCCAATACCATTAACAAGAACAAAACAGCAACCCAACGGCACACACCAAGCTAAAGATGAATAATAAACAAACACGCTTAGTATTGCTAAGGGAAAATCAAATCGAAATCTTTTAATTAAAATATTTATGCCGGCTCTCAACCCAGCTCATGATTCCTGATAGGGCACAATGAACCTTGTCATTCTCGCACCCCTCTTCTTCTATTTGTACCTTTCCAGCTTCCCCTACTCTAATTCTTTCACCACACCGACTGAACCTTAACCCCATTTTATTCAATCCCTCCATTCTTCTTCTTCTTCTATCAAAACCTACTTTCCAAAACGAAAAACCCTAATTTTTATATATGATGGCTCATATTCACAAGGCATATGATCACCATCATTGGCTTTTCATGCTATTTTTCTTAGTATTATCGTACGTTGCTTCATCTTCGGACCCGACGGAGGCAGCCACCCTCCTCAAGTTCAAGTCATCTCTATTGAACGCCACTGCTCTGGACAACTGGACTAATGCCACGTCTCCCTGCAACGGCAAGGACAACTGGGCAGGTCTGGTTTGTGATCACGATGGCAATGTGTTCGGGTTGAATTTATCGAAGATGGGTCTCCGGGGGATCATCGATATAGACGCACTTTTGGATTTATCTGGCCTGAAAACCGTAAGCGTCATGAACAATGGCTTTGACGGGCCTATCCCTAGCGTGAACAAACTTAGTTCACTTGTGTCATTTTACTTGTCGTACAATCACTTCTCTGGTGAAATCCCAGAAGACTTTTTTGTTGGGATGAATTCCTTGAAGAAAATTTATCTGGATGGGAATAAATTCGCGGGGAAAATACCAAAGTCGTTGGCTGCATTGACTAAGATTGTGGAATTGGATATTCGGGGAAACCAATTCAGTGGGAAGCTACCAAATTTTCCACAAAATCCTAAGGCATGGAAGACTATGAATGTGTCATACAACAGACTCGAGGGTCGTATTCCGGCAAGCCTGAGAAATTCCGACCCAAGCGCTTTCCTCGGTAAGTAATCAGTTCAAGAATTTCATTATTTCATTATTGTCCATCTTTATTTTAGAATGCTTTATCTTTTTCAGTTTTCAGCCAGTACAGAATACATGATTTTCCTTTAAATGTGTTTCTAAGTTCAGAATTTGACAATAAAATTGTGCTTTTACACATCCACTTATGGGTGAACTAGCAAATTGATGTGCACGATTACTCTATTTCTTTGTCGCAGTGAGAACTTCTTTTTCAATAGTCTCTTATTATGAGATATGATTGCAGTTGTTGATATGTATGTGAATTTCACTACAAATTAACATACATCAACGGTTGACAGTCGTTCATGCACGTGTAAATAACTATCGTTAACAGTCACTTAAAATGTATTTAATTGTGTATTTGAGTGTGATAAGGGGAAATTCGGTCTAAATGTCATGTTAACTAATGAAATATATTAGAAAAAAATGTAATTGCATGATTTGGTACTAGAACTAAAAGTTTGAAACATTAACAAAAGAAGGAAAATCAAGACCTTCTAATCATTTTAAGTAGAAGAAAAAATTGGATTCGTTGACAAAAACATTGAGACATGCTCTAAACTTGATCTCCTCAAACACGAATTTTTTTATATAATGGAAGCACGTCGATACAATGTCATTATCTTTTGTTTATTAAGCAAATTACTTTTATCAAACAAAATGGGTTCTTTCCATTTTTAGTTTCTTGGGCCTAATTATGGGCCTCTTGTGTTGACCAAACAGGAAACCTAGACTTGTGTGGGACGCCACTGGCTGCGTGCAAGTCCTCAAAGAAGAAAGTCCTCCTAATCATCGCCGTCACAGTCATCTCAGTGGCTGTAATCTTGTTCATTGCAGCATGCCTCGAACGACGCCGTTCAGCACAATCAAAACAAGTAACAAGAGTACAAGACAAACTAGGGGCTCACCATGACACAGGTGCAATGGAGGTCCAATTGGCAGCTGAAGAAGAAAATAACAACTTCCATAACAATGCTGAGAGAGGAGGAGGAGGAGGAGGAGGAGGAGGAGGAGAGTTGTATTTTGTGAAGCAGGACAGAAATTTTGAGTTGGAAGAGTTGCTGAGGGCCCCAGCTGAGGTTCTGGGGAGTGGGTCCTTTGGGTCATCTTACAAGGCAGGGATTTTGAGTGGGCCCGTGGTTGTGAAGAAGTTTAGGCAAATGAACCAAGTCAGACAAGATGAATTTTATGACCACATGAGAAGGCTTGGGAGGTTGTCACACCCTAATTTGCTCCCACTTATTGCTTTCTATTACAGGAAAGAAGAGAAGCTCTTGGTTCATGCTTTTGTTGCCAATGGAAGCTTGGCTAGTCACCTCCATGGTATGTTCATAACCCTAACATTGCATATCATTACATTACTAATCACACATTTCACAAAGTTGAGATTCAAGTAGAATTTATATGAATAAGTGGGTATTATTTATGTATGAGATAAGATTAACAATGTGATTAGTAAATGTGATATTGTATGTTCGTAGATGATTATATAATTTAATAATTTGGTATCTATCTTATTCATGCTAACATTTGCTAGACTCGGTCAATTAGTACAATATTGGCCAACTATCCAACCAATTAGAACTTGTTTGACCACATTATTGATTACATCTCAAACACTACTGCACTTAATTAACTTGATGTTTTCCGTGTATTTTCAGTTAAGCGAGAACCCGGGCAGCCAGGATTGGATTGGGCAACTCGGTTGATGATCATCAAAGGAGTGGCAAGGGGCTTGGCCTACCTCTACAGAGAGTTCCCCGGCTTAACCGTACCCCATGGTCACCTCAAGTCTTCCAACGTGCTCCTAGACCACAACTTCAACCCCCTCTTAGCAGAATATGCCCTCATACCCTTAATCAACAGAGACCATGCACAAAAGTTCATGGTGGCCTTCAAGTCCCCGGAGTTCTACCACACCGAACGCACGTTGAAAAAGACCGATGTATGGAGCCTAGGCATACTCATCTTCGAAATGCTCACGGGTAAATTCCCAGCAAACTATCTCCAACCGGGGAAGCGAGCGAATGCGGACTTGGCGGCTTGGGTGAACTCGGTTGTGAGGGAAGAGTGGACGGGTGAAGTGTTTGACAAGGACATGAAGGGGACGAAGAACGGGGAAGGCGAAATGCTGAAGCTGCTGAAGATTGGGATGTGTTGCTGTGAGAGCAATGTGGAGGGGAGGTGGGATTGGAGAGAAGTTGTGGACAAGATTGAACAGTTGAAGGAGAGGGATACTGATGAAGATTACTCTTCTTATGCTAGTGATGGGGATGCGTATTCTTCTAGGGCTATTTCTGAGAATGACTTCTCTTTCTCTGTCACTGCTTGAGGGAGGTTTAAGGGTTTTTGGTGGGGGGGAAAACAAAAATGTATTAATATTTAATGGAAGTTAATTAGGAGGATTTACATATGCTTTTGCACTGTTTTTTTGGTAAATACAGTTTGCACTCCTAATTTGAGGAACAATGAATAACAATGGCCAAAGAAAAATAGAAAATGCGCCATGAATTTTTTCATACTCTTTTATCCTATTCTTATTTGAAGGCTTATTCTTAATTTGAAATCTATTTGCATTTCTAAGAGGGAGAGAATTACTGAAGGCAAAGAGGACAACAGAAAAGGAGCCATTACCCAGTCACAATTCAATTGCCTTGTTCAGCGGTCTTCCGCTGAAAAAGTCTCACCATTTCAGTGGGAAGCCACCGAAATTTCAAAAACACTTTCAACTTCAGCCCACCGAACACATCCGTAGCACAAGGAATTGGCCTTGTTCGGTGAAAGAAAGCAAATAGTGCAACCAAAGTGAGATTATAGTGGAAATGAGTTCATTTTATGTTCGAAGTTTTCCTTCTTCAGGACTTGCATGTACTAGGTTCGCATATGTGGCCGTAACAAAAGGTTAAAAATCAATAATGCGATTTTATTTAAAGAGAAGCTTGCATATGACATTGTATTATTGGTTTGGAACGTCACGGTAATTATAATTAAGAATGTAAAATGATATCAATTGATTTCAATCTGAATGGCTTTTCGTTCTAGCATATTTTCCGAACATCTTGTGACGTCTTGTGCAAGTATCGCTGTGAAGTAATTGGATTTTCAATTGGTTGGTACTTAAGTGTCTAGTATTTTATCATGTCATTTTAATATCTTAAGAAAGTGTCTTCCAAAACGTCTACTCATTGGGTTTTAAGAGGGCTTCAACCATTAACATCAACTCTAAGAGTTTTAGAACTCTTTTGGAAGTAATTTTAGAATTATTGATAACATTTTTAGTAAAAATGCTTTCTATACCAATATTTAGAAAAAATTCAAAAGAATCTTGAAAAAACAAAGTGCTTCGTGCAAGAAGCAAAAACAAAACAACGCTTGTGATGCAGAGGTAGATAATAGTAGTCATAGCCGTCAAAAGTTATCATCTAACAAGTTGTTGAGAAGATTTTTTAACATGTTCGAAACACAAGATAAACATTACATGTCATTATACAATGATAGGTTCCAACCATGTTACGTTTATTAGATAAATGAAGGCCCTGACACTTCTTAACAAAGCGCGCGCAGTTTCTCTGTTTCGTTTTACTAGCCTTCATTAACAGCTAGGGTTTAAAGAACGGAAGCTTACACTTCAATGGCTTGGTGGGAAGGCTCCGACGAAACCCGTCTTCTCATCGCAGCAGGTAAAACTTCTACCCCAATCTCTTGTTCTCAATTTTCAATTTAATCCTTTCTGCGCACAATCCCTAAACGTAAGCGCAAAATCTACAGATACTGCTGAAACCGGAGACGACGCCGGACAATTGCTTTCGCTCCGCCATCCCAAGTCCGGTATTTCAAAATGCACGCATTTAAGTTCTTGAAATTTTGGAAATTAGGGCATTTTTCATTTTTTTTAATTCATTTTTTTGACAGGAAACAAAATGTGCTGCCTTTTTGTAAATGAGGTGCTTCAAGAACTTAATTGGTTCAAGCAATCCTACACTTCTTGGTTTCTGGGTGATTACGTTGCTGAAGGTTGTACCTTTATTGATTTTCCTTTTATTCTATTAATTTCTGATTTTTTATTTTTTTGGTGAAATTTAATTGAATTATTCTGATCATTGGCTAATTTCTGTTGCAATTCCATATAGATGGTGGGTTGTATACTGCCACTCCAGTTGACCCTGTGTTCATTTTCTTGCCCATTTTCGAAGAAGCTAGAATGAAGGTACCCGAACTTCCGTGGTGCTTTAATCCCGCACCCTAATTATGAATCTTGTTTGAGTATTTTTGTACATTATGTTTATCCCATTGATCCCAGCGGTTGTTTCATTGATATAAAAAAAATGCAGAAGGGGGATGATCCTGGGAAGTTCAGGCTTTTAGATGATATAATCTTCATCGAAGGCTATCCTGGATACCATAAACTACTGTCCATTGCGGAGAACTGTATGCAATTAGTTTGTGAAATTAAAGGTGGGACACTACCCATGCACTTGTAGTTCAGATTTTAGGTGGAAGCTTGCAAATTGATCAATGAACATGTACTGCTGTATCATGAATGCATCTTACATTGCTTGTGAAAATACGGTTTCAGTTTCTAACAGAACCAATGACCTCTAATTTAAGGCGCTATATATTAGCCTGAGTTTCAATGTGCTTCTTTTGTTAGAGTTCCCAATTGAATGATTTGAATTCTTACAACTTTTAGTGTCAAATATTAAAATGGACGGTGTTATAGTATTCAGGCGGATAAGGTTTTTGTTTCCCTCTTTGTGTGCAGAAATTGGATCCTCCAAATTTTTTAGGCTGGATGATTCCAAGGTTCTGGCTTGGTTGTACCACAAGGTCTGTCTACTTCTGATTTCACTCAAATTTGATGTGTGATGATCAATGATTGTTGATGAATTACTCCCCATTCTTCCTGTTTTAGTTAGTTTTTGGGTATGGAAACCTTGTTGAAAAACTGTGTGATCTATAAAATATGTATTTGACAGACCTCAACTTTCAGTTTAAGAACTGCAGTTGTACGTCATTCACGCATCAAAGCCATATGTGAAGGATAAGCATGGATGTTTACTTTTATTCGTTTAGCTTTTTAAATAGAAGGCACTTCATATTACTTGCAGCGCGTATGACGCGGATGACCATGAACTAGTTGGTTTACTTATTCCTGCTGGCGTTGTCAAGTTAGTCTTGTTTATTGTGATAATTTAATTTTTCTTTTCCAATCCATGGCCTTTGGGGACAGTAACACCTCTTCCCCCAAATAATATGGTGGAGGGTAAGTTCTGGGGTTCAAGCAAGTGCAAGTGTTTGTAGCGTGTTGAGATTAATGAAAATATCCATGTATAACAATGGAAGACTATCTATGTTGTCCATAGAACGTCGTTCTAAGTTTTTTATAATTTGTGTTCTGTGGTGGCAGGTATGTCAGCTAAAACAGAGACTATCCACTTTGGACCATAATTATGCTGCACGGGAAGAGAAAGAAATATGTACAACTTCAGTGATAGAACAAGTTTTTTTTTGACCTTTTTGTTTCTCCCACTTGATGGTCAAAGAATGACTTGCAGTCAAGACTATTATGGGATGGGCAAAGCGAAACATTTTGTAAACTCACCTCTGTTACTGGTGCAGTGACTGATGCAGTTTCAGTATTAGGGGAATACGTGAAGGATGGGCCCTGGTTGAAGCTTTTGAGTGACCGTTTGAGGTATTTCCTAAAAAATGGTTCTAAGTCGTAAATCTTGTTCTGTAGAAATTTGGGAACGAGCATATTGAACATCTTATTGTCGGCAATTGTGATGATTCTTCTTAAGATGTATTAAGTCTGGGTTTCTGATTGTGTATCCAGGATAGATTTTACAGAAGCAACAAGAAAAACGTCAGATATCGAATTTCTCCCAACTGCCACAGGAAGTAACCTGGGGCCTTTTAATGGTTTACAGGTATGACCCCCAGTCCCAGACATAGGGTACTTTTCTCTACAAATTGGAAAAAGGAATAAAATTCACTTGGTTTCAGGGTTGGAGCCAGGATTCTTTCCTGCGACCCAAACACACACACACACACACACACACGAACTCAAATGTTTAACCTGGAGTGTTTCTAATGTAAATAGTTAGAGTTGATAAATGCTTTCCATATCTCATGACTAGTAAAAATTTGGATTAATTTTGATCGGTCTTTAATCTTTATATCCCCCACGTAATAACTTGCCAGGAAAAGAGTAAGAGTGCGAATAAGCCTACCCGATCTGGAAGGCAAGCGAAGAAGGCCAAAGTGGAGACGGAATCACATAACATCAGAGATATGTTTACTAGGGCTTCTTCAAGAAGGAAAAAGTGAACCATTTGAAATTGAAACACACTTGTGTAAAAGTGTGAATCATGAAGTTCCTTCGTGATTCGGTTTGCCAATTGAAACCGACTTTGATTAGCAAACAATTAAAACATCAGCATTGACTAACATGCTGCTGCCTTGTAATGCGTCGACTGTATCATTGATCCGTGTCACAGTGATTAGTAACTTGTTTCTCAAGTTTGATCAATGTTCAATTAGTAACATCTGAGTTTGGCACATCATGATGTATCGTGCACAACTTTGTTCAGTTTGTTGAATATGTACTGCAAATTTCTGTTCAGAGGAAAGCTAAGCTCAGTAGCCACTGTGCGGGGATGGGTGACTCTTAGTTGTTGGACGGACGAATGTAGGTCCCATCGTGGTACCTGTGTCCATTAACGGTTGACAGCATCCCATCGTGGAATCCGTGTTCATTAATGCTTGACAGTCACCCACCCGCGACCTAGCTGAGGTGTCTTGCAATACAAGTTGCAATCTCAATTGCGCCCCATCCGTCTGGCCCATGAATTTGTCATGCCGTTGGTATAGTCGGGCCTTGGAATCCGTCGACCATATCTGATCGTTTGAATGTGACTCTGAATAGTGTTTTTATTTTTTATTTTTTAAATGTTAGGATTTACTCTTTTTTTTTTACTCTCTGTGGCTTTTATTCCTTGGAATTTGCATAAATATATTCAAGGCATGATTTCAGGAATAAAAGTGCAAGGTACACTCGTTTGCTTTAATTTTGATTCACTTGAGGATTATTTTTTCTGAATTATAATTAGGTGTTCCATAATTTTTGTTTCTGTTCATCAACACTCCCACCAGATTAATCAACGTAATCTACTGATTTTCATTTATGACGGTGAAAAATTTCTAGTTTTTCATGTGCATGTTATCCGTTAATGCGTTTGTTGAGTTTCATATACATTGCATCAATGATTGACAATTGTTGACACATATGACATTGATGACTGTCAAAGCACAGCTCTTTATGAAATACTAGAGTTTATGTAGTTGTAAGGACTACTAGGGAGCATTTGCCTTCACTCGAGTTCGAATTCTCCCTCCCTTTAGCCTCCTTATGGTCTGATTCGGTTGCAAGTTCGTTATTCCACTTTATGTGACACTTGACTTGAGGGTTTGTTGCCTCATGGGCTGGTAAGCTCTAGCTCCTCTTGCGTAAAACGTCATCTGTAGGGCATCTCTCACAAAAACATAAGACTCTGTATTTTGTCAGATGGACCTACCTAAGTTTTTCACCCTCCTTAGTAGGGAACCATATTTGTTGGAGAATTATAAAAGAGAATAACTAACAAGCCAAGGTTGACAATAACATGTATAGGCAGTTACAAACTGATTCATCATCCTCATGTTTCTTTCCTTCCCTTATCTGATGAGTAACATTTTGGGAGAATAATCGATTACGAATTGATTCCTATCGAAAATGTTTTAAATTCAATCCCTATGAAGCTTGAAAACATGATGTACATATACAGCAGATATTCTTGTGCAACAAAGTCTACCTACTTTTGTGAATGTCGCAGTTTCTTTTCGTTACAGTCGCCATATTGATGAGTGACATGTACCGCATAGATCGCATCCTATCACTCATTTCATTAAGGTCAGATGGAATATCAATTGAGGAAGACTTGGTTGGACTGATTGAAGACAATGGAGCTGACGCATTTCCATTCATCTAAGAAGAGAAGACAAGAGCTAAGGGCTGCCGATGAAGCAAAGCATGAAGGGGGAAAACTCGAAGAGTTGTTGACGCATCAAGGACGAAACCATGTCTTGTCTAGTGATGGCAGAGAGGTAGAGTTTTAGGCCTCTTTACTTTGGTGCTCATACGAAGAGCTCATGAGCTCCAGTGATCAAGACTTCGAAATCATCCTAGTCTCCACAGACCGAGGCCTCAAAGAGTTTGACTCAACACGAGTAGCATGCCATGGCTTGCCATATCCTACCAGGACAAAACAAGGCAAGACCTTTGTTGAATCTTCGACATCAAAGTGATTCCGGCCCTGGTTCTGATAGGACCGGATGGGAAGGCTATTAGCACAAATGGGAAGGCTATGACCTCCTTGTACGGTGCCAAGGCCTTCCCGTTCACAGAATCGAGGATCAAAAAGCTCGAAGCAGCATTGAGAAATGAAGGAGAGGCATTGCCTCCTCAAGTGAAGGACTTGAAGCATGAATATATGCTTAAGTTGGAGATGGCCAAAGCATATGTGTGTGATTATTGCAAAAAAACAAGGGAGGTTTTGGGCATTTTCTTGTGGTGTTTGTGATTATGATCTTCATCCAAATTGTGTAGAAAAATCGTTGTAAAAATAGGTTTTACGAGTTATGAAATTTGTATATCTTGAGAAGTACTGTAAAATGTTGATAAGATAATAAAAAATCTGAAAGTGTGTACTTCTCACTCTCAACTTAGGTT
Source organism: Pyrus communis (assembly GCF_963583255.1). NCBI lineage: Eukaryota > Viridiplantae > Streptophyta > Magnoliopsida > Rosales > Rosaceae > Pyrus > Pyrus communis. The sequence goes on from NC_084803.1 coordinate 6,460,929, forward strand.
AGTATGAAATCTGGATCTTGATACATAAGTAAATACTTTTAACTGTTATAGTTACGAGCCCTTGTGGAGCATTAGTTGTCATATTCCCAAATAAAATGATATTAACAACATTTTGTATTTGTAACAATAAAACGATTACTTTTGTTAAGAAAACTAAAGTCAAAGTAAAATTTATTAATTTAGAAAACATCATTAATATTACCTGACAAAGGGTGCATTTGTTAAATTAAGTTATCTCGTTTGATGAAATCTTGACTCTTGACTTTTCATATAATGGTATGATGGTTTCACTTTGACTGTACATTTGTTAAACTACTTCTCAAATTAGTCATCCATGCGTGTGCTCATCCTGACCGTTCATGATTGTAAAATTCATGCCCGGGTGCACGACTGATCATAACCTTTTCTTAATCTCTGTCAACGCGAGTCAGTTTGTATCCGAATTCTTATAATTTGTTTTAAAAGTGAATAACAATGACATGGATGAGAATTTGGAGGAGAGGGAGGGTTGACTGAGAGACAAAATAGTCATTAGATAGGGAGAGGCCAAAACACCAAAACAATCCGCAAATGGTGGATGATCTCTCATATTAACAACCCAATTGAAGAGAGTGAGATATTTATGGATTCACCAGTGAAAAAATCAAAAGCAGTTTGTTATTCCCAAAAGTGCTTTTTTTCCCTTCTTGTTTGTTGCTATCCAACAACAAAAAAAAGTAACATTAAAGTCAACACAAACACAACACATACTTGAAACGCAAATCCTTTTGTCTCTCTTTGGAGACCCTGCTGCAAAAGAGAGACAGAGGACCTTAAACAAAGATATAAAATTTAAAATCCCACAAAAAAGAAGCTAAAAACCCTTTATTAATTCTGGGATTCTAAGGCTTTGTTTGGTAGTTTGTATTGGAAATTTTGTTTCTTCTTCTCTTTGTTTTTGTTTTTGTTTTCTTCTTATTTCTGAAGATTAAGAAACTACAGGAAAAGAAGAGAGAGAGAGAGAGAGAGAGAGAGAGAGAGAGAGAGAGAGAGAGAGAGAGAGAGAAATGTGGCTGCCCAATAATCAAGTGGACAGGAAGGAAGTAGGGAATGGAATTGTGGCAGTGGCTATAGACAAGGACAAGAACAGCCAATGTGCTCTCAAATGGGCAATTGACAATCTCATCAAACCAGGCCAATCTGTTCTTCTCATCCATGTCAAGATCAAGCCTCCTCTATTTTCTCAGTCACCTTCTCTTTCCAATTCCACTCCAAGTACGTACATATTTTCCATGTTTTCGTTTTTAGAGTAGTAATTTTCACGCTCCCATTTTCTTCTTCTGCACTGCTCCCCTCGCTTCCTTTCGTTAACTGTTGCTTGATATGCAAGTTAACTCACTCTTCAAGATTTTTCATAATGGTGTTTGATTTTTGGTTGCAGGAAGTAATCCAAATTGGGACCAACAGTTCGTCTGCAAAGAACCTGATTCCCAAACCCGGGAATTGATCCGACCTTTTCGTGTTTTTTGCGCACGTAAAAATGTGAGTTTGATGAACTTATGCTTGCATTCTTGACCTTAACCTGAACTTTCATATTCATTGAGGTTTCATGTACAATTACATATCTGTTTAGGATTTGAATTTTTGATTGCTTTTTTATACTTTTGCGTTTTCTTTTCTTCTTCAAATTCAGATACAATGCAGAGACATCGTACTAGAAGACTCCGATGTGACAAAAGCATTAGTCGAATACATTACTCAAAGTTCAATCGAGCATTTGGTTGTTGGTGCATCAGCGAAAACCGGCTTTCTTAGGTAAGTTCCTCTATTTCTAAGTCAGCAGCCCTTGAACAAATTATTTACCCTCCTAGTTGTGCTATTTGATTGCAAGTTAAACTCCTGAAACTATGAAACCAACTGCCTTCAAATAAATGACAAGACTCTCTAGGGCGTTATGATGCTTCGAATGCTTTGAAATTCCACAGAACATTGTCTTAATTTTTTGAAAAAAAAATTATGTAGATTCAAAGCATCAGATATTCCAGGAAGCTTATCAAAGGCGGCACCAGACTTTTGCAATGTATATGTTGTAGCCAAGCAAAAACTTCAATCAAGGAGGGCTGCCTCGCGTCCTGCCCCCGCCACCTCACCCCTACGAAATCCAGCTTTTAATCACACCCCAAGCGCAAAGCCAGAGCCATATGTCTTCCCACCTTCTGGTAACAAAGGTTAGTTTCTTTCATCACTTAAACATAATCATCTCCCACTAATTTTTCGTGAGTCAAGAAACCTTAAAACGTTGAATCCTCTTCCAGGAAATGAAAAGCCACCAGAACCGCAACGTAAATCCCACGATGAAATGGACAACTTCAGGTCAGTAGAAGCACTCAATCTCTCCCTTTCAACGAAGATGGACAAAACGGTGTTTTTAAACATACAGCAAATTTTATCTATTTTGTTGTGAGAACTAACATAGTCGTATCATGGAAAGCAGGTCTCCTTTTACTAGGAAAGGCCCAAATGGGAAGTCATATGCAGATCTCCCTATGCCGGATACTGACATATCTTTTGTTAGCTCTGGAAGGCCAAGCATTGACCGTATCTTTCCTGCATTTTATAACGAAAACCTAGATTCAGGGAGAGTCACCCCACCGCGAATGTCCAACAGCACGGAAATAGACTTGAACCACAGCTTTGAGTCTATGCAGTACTTTGGACGGAGGTCCGTAGATGTCAACTCCTCTCCACCCACATTCTCCTCGGTTTCTCAGGATAGCGATAGGTTGTCCTCTGCATCACAGCCAATGGTAAGTGTATCTAGTCTCTATCTATTTACTAACATGTACTTCTAGTTAAATTTTGTTCCAATAGAAACATTTTATGTCACTCGAAATTTCAGGAAGAGGTGGAGGCTGAAATGAGAAGGCTAAAGCTGGAGCTCAAGCAAACTATGGAAATGTATAGCACTGCCTGTAAAGAGGCACTCTCGGCGAAGCAAAAGGTATGCAAAATTCTATCAGCATCTTACACCTGTCATGATTTCACATAGCTCTTATAATTGATGTTATTTTACAGGCGGTAGAACTCCAGCGCTGGAAGTTAGAAGAAGAAAGGAGAATGGAAGAGGCGCGGCTAGCTGAGGAAGCTGCAATGGCTATTGTAGAAAAGGAGAGAGCTAAGTCCAGAGCAGCCATTGAGGCTGCTGAAGCAGCTAAGAGGATTGCAGAACTAGAAGCACAAAAAAGAATCAATGCAGAAATGAAAGCACTTAAAGAACAGGAAGAGAAGAAAAAAGCACTTAACGCTCTGCAACATTCGGATGTCAGGTATAGGAGGTACTCAATTGAAGAGATTGAGGCTGCCACGGAGTTCTTTACAGAATCCCGCAAGATTGGAGAAGGAGGTTATGGTCCTGTATATAGATGTTATCTAGACCACACTCCTGTTGCAGTTAAAGTTTTACGTCCAGATGCAGCGCAAGGAAGATCACAATTCAACCAAGAGGTATGAAACAAAAAGGCGCGTGTTCTCTTTCCAAACAGTTTGACACTATAGGATACTTGTGTTGCCAAACTATGTATTTGGGCCACCAGTTTGGTTGATTCTTGTATTTCTGGGCTGTTGGACAAGAGAAAATTTCATTTCATGATAAATTTGGAAACATTACTTTTTCTTTGGTTTATTCGCTAATTACTATGAACAGGTTGAAGTACTGAGCTGTATACGGCATCCTAACATGGTTCTCCTGCTGGGAGCCTGCCCGGAATATGGATGCTTGGTTTACGAGTACATGGCTAATGGGAGCTTGGAAGACCGTCTTCTTCGTAGAGGAAACAGTCCACCTCTCTCTTGGCAACTCAGGTTTAAGATTGCAGCTGAAATTGGGACAGGCTTGCTATTCCTCCACCAGGCCAAACCAGAGCCATTAGTCCACCGCGACTTAAAACCCGCTAACATCTTGCTTGACCGCAACTATGTGAGCAAGATCAGCGATGTCGGCTTGGCCAGGCTTGTGCCCCCATCCGTTGCTGACACCGTGACGCAGTATCGCATGACATCAACAGCCGGCACATTCTGCTACATAGACCCTGAGTATCAGCAAACCGGCATGCTTGGTGTCAAGTCTGATGTGTACTCTCTTGGGATTATGTTTCTACAAATGATCACAGCCAAGCCGGCAATGGGATTGACTCACCATGTTGAAAGGGCTATTGAGAAGGGGACTTTCGCGGATATGCTAGATCCATCCGTGCCAGATTGGCCGGTTGAAGACACATTGAAGTTTGCCAAACTGGCTCTCCAGTGTGCAGAGTTGCGGCGGAAAGACAGGCCGGACCTTGGAAAAGTTATCCAGCCAGAACTTAACAGATTGAGAGGGATTGCTGAAGAGACAATGCACCCAACACTGATGGCTGGTGATCATAGCCCCTCATGCAAATACAGCCAAGTTTCTGTGCAGCTAGTAAGTGTATATGGCCAATAAACTTAGTCCTCTTTCTCTCATCAAAATCCTAATTTCAACCCTGAAAATTGTCGAATGCAATCTAAAAGGTGTTGATTCGTTTTTGCAGGAGGGGAGTGAACCAGGTACAAGATCTACTGAGAGCTAGGAACACCCATCAAACACTCCCCATCATCTCAAACCCTTAGACTATTTAAGAAAACATGTCTAAGGATTGTAAGTAATTAAGCAGAACAAAAAAAAATGTGCAAGTTTTGTAGATAAACTGACGAGTCGATGAAACTCAACATGTATGTGAGTTTGGTTGCTGGTATTCTAGAGTAGTCAATTTCTTATGATCAATTAACAATTTCTTATATATTCTCTTTGTTGAAACACAAAAAATAGAGGATTCAAATCCTTCGGTACTGCATGTACCTAAATCACTATTCTCAAGTATTCTTTGTCGATAATTGGTACAAGTATGAAGAATTCAAACAACCAAAGATCCTTAAAGACTACAGATTAACACTACGCTTACGTTTCCAGACGTTTAAGCGATCGAGTCCAATCAAAATCGTAGTCGAACTGAAAACCTTCCCTATTAAAAACGCCATTAAAGAGTCTCTTCAGATAAGCATAATCCGGTTTAGCATCAAACGTCAATGACCTACAGTAATGGAAGTATACCGAAAACTCGGAAGGGTAACCAGAGCATAGCGACTCGATAGAAGTTGAAATTTTCTTTTCTGCGATATTCTCATCTTTCTGCTCTTTTGTCCCTGCTTTCAAACCCTGCCAAGGAAGACTTCCTCTTAGAAAGTACAAAAGCACATATCCTAGTGATTCCAAATCGTCCCGGCGGCTTTGTTCAACGCCAAGATGGCTGTTCACGCTTGCATATCTTGCAGTACCTACCAGACTTTTATTGTCTCTGTACGCAATATGCCGATGAGTTAAAGAGTTTCTATACTTCTTAGCGAGACCGAAGTCGATGATGTAAACCTGATTCGCCCGTCGACCCACTCCCATCACGAAATTGTCTGGCTTGATGTCGCGGTGCAGGACTGATTTCGAATGAACAAACTCCACTCGATCGAGCATTTGATCTGCGAGCATGAGAACCGTCTTAAGAGAGAATTTCTTACTGCAAGCTTGGAATAAATCCTCAAGACTAGGTCCAAGGAAATCCATGACAAGAAAACTGTAGTCTCCTTCAGAGCCAAACGATCTCACGTTTGGAATTCCAGGTCCTCCATGTAGTATTTTATACAACTTTGATTCATACAGCAGTTGTGGATGCCTCGTCTTGGCACTTTCGAGCTTGATAGCAACCTCCTCGTTTGTCTGAATATTACTACCCCGGTAGACCTGTCCAAACGATCCGCTACCGATCTTTCTAACAAGTTGAAACCTTCCATCCACCAAAGGCTCCATATCCCCCAAAACCCTACGACGGCAGAAAAACCCTAGCCCTAAATAAAAAGCTTAAGATCGAAAACAATTAAGGAATGGTTTTGAAGGGAAGGTGCAGAATCGTCAAAAGGGAGAAAATTCCTGACGAGTAACGACTACGCAACGTTGACTTAATTATAAAACATTACAACCCTAATTAGGAAACCTAACGATTAAAACTCTAATTAGGAAGCCTTCCGATTCCAAGATTATTATTACCCTTACTAAATTTTTAATACCACATTTGTACTCCTCCTTTGATTTGAGTGATTTTTCAGTGTGATCGGAACATTAGATGATACACATGTCATTATATAAATGATGGGATATGTGTGTTAAAAAGTTAATAATTTAAAAAAATACAAATTTCCACCACTTATATAAAAACACGTGATGTACCTGTGTTTCGATCACAAAGAAATTTTTTTCCTTTGATTCCACATTTGGGCCGGAAGTTTTCTTCCCCAATCAATTTGGGCTTTCTACTGTTAAAATATTTCAATGTACTTCTTTCCTACCAATATATATATTATCTTATTTTTTATTTTTTTGCTTTATTTTTTTGAACAAAAGATATTATCTACATTAAGGATGAGTGGTAGGAAATAAAATACTTTATTAAACATAGTAAAATAAGAGAATTGTTATTAGCACTCCAAAAATCTCATTTAGCACTCCAAACTTTCTATAATTAGAAAGAAAAATACACTTGTGAGGAGTATATAATAAAATTTTTAGAATGCTAATAACAGTTCCTTAAAGTAATACTATTAAATATCTATTCAAAACCAAAACGTAAACATCATGAACGAATCTCTTAATTACATAAAAGACACGCAACTTAATAATTACATAAAAGACACGCAACTTAATTACATATAGATAAGAATTCTGATGAAATCATTACAAAAAATCAAACCCATAACTGAAAATAGAGATAAAAAAAAAAGTATGATTTGTATATTCCTGAAAACTCCCCACGAGATGGAAGCTACCTACTATTTCCGTTACCAAAAACTCTGCCACAAAGGCACAACTTTGAAAAGCGAGATTAATTTCCAGCCACTGCATGCTCTGCGATTGTAACGTTCCATTTTAATGGAGGATGTTTACACGAGGCAATGGGAGGGTCTGCATGTCTTACACCTAATCCAGACAACCAAACTCACATGCGGTGCATGCATCTACTTCAGTTCTCTCTGTTCTTCCCTTCCTATATATCTTGAACCAATTCGCTCTTGTTTCATCAACTAGCAAACTTTGAGTTGCAAAAGTTAAAGAGTGTCTTCGTGTAGTGATGGAGTTCCGTCTCTCAAAAATGCTTACTTTTCTCACTGTAAGTATAATTAAGCTAGCTCCATCTCCTAGTTAATTTATTTGGATTATCCCTTCAAATGATTTTTTTAGTTGAGTCTCTGCATTCTAATTGTTTACTAATTTAATGATGGTTTAACTTCTACTGTTGTAGCTGACCACACTGGTGGGAATGGCAAGTCATGCAGCTGCTGTGCGGCAGCCGTTGCCTCAACTTTCCTACTGGAACTCCGTCCTGCCGAACACGCCAATTCCAAAAGCTTTTCGTGAACTTATCCATCCTGGAGGTTTGTGTGTGTGTCTGTGTAAATTATTGAAAATTAATAGCAAAATGGTTATCAAACGAGTCTATAGTTTCACGTACGATTATATTGACTATATTGACATGTATGCATACGTATAGTCCCTCACTTGTACTTTGCTTTGGTTTATGTTGCTAAATCTGCAGACTTAGTATCCAAGAACTTTCTCCGTCCTGCTGGCACTGAGAACCAACTTGACAAAGCCACTGATGCTCTTGGCCCTTGTGCTGGCTTGGTCCTCATGGAGAAGGACTTGCACCCTGGAAAAACAGTGAAATATGGCTTCCCCAGAGATACCACAAGCAAATCATCACGCTTTGTGTCCCGCCCAACCGCGGAGTCGATCCCCTTCTCATCAAACAAAATGGAAGAAATTCTCAAACGATTTTCGCTGAGGCCGGAATCATCAGAAGCCAACACAATCAAGGAAACCATTGATTATTGCGAAATGCCGGCCATGAAAGGAGAAGAAAGATATTGTGCTACCTCTTTGGAGTCACTGGTTGACTTCGCCACCTCCGAGCTCGGATCGAATATCCGAACAATGTCGACGGAGGTGGAAAGAGGAGCCAACAATGATGTGGAGCAGACTTACACAATAACCGACGGAGTGAAGGTGCTGGCCGAGGACAAAGTCGTCACGTGCCATAAGATGAGCTATCCATTTGCTGTGTTCTTGTGCCATGCCATAGAAAAGACAAGGGCCTACATGGTGCCTATGGAAGGTGCCGACGGGACCAAGGCAAATGCAGTAATTATTTGCCATCGAGACACATCTAAATTTGCACCAAACAATTGGGGCTTGTCACAGCTCCATCTTAAACCAGGAGAAGGTCCCCTCTGCCATCTTCTCTCCGACGGACATCTTACCTGGCTTAGAGAGAAAAACCTAGATGAACAATACATAGTTTCAGTTGCCTGATCGTCGTTAATATCTGAAACAGAACCCCATAAGAATGGCGTACTTGTATCTGCTCCATGAAAATAAATAATAACAGGCAGCTGAATAAAAAAAGAATCCCATAATAATGGGGTACTTGTAGATGCTCCATGAAAATAAATAAAGGAATGCCTTGAGAATGGGCTGTTAGTTAATGATGCATTTGAGAGTTCTTTTTGTTCCCAACACTTCCTTACGAAGATCTAGATCCCTATTTCAAAATCTAATTAAAGTAGGTTTACAACTGTTGAATCCCACGACCAGAGGGAAAAGGAGAAAAGTAATTTAAATAAGATTACTCCATTCTAACTGCACCGAGGCTTTTTCTAATGAAATCACACTTGACAGATTAGACAGATGGTAATTACTAAGTTGGAAACAATATTGGCGTTGTTAAGAGTATGATCCTCTACCTGTCTTGAAAATTTCAACATGGTACCAAAGTCGAGGGACAAGTTTGTATAGCCACGTGATTGGGTGGATCCCTGTTCACCCCTGATGATTATTTTGTGCAAATTGTGAAACCCTGATTGGGATTTGAGGATCAAAATCGAAGGTGACATGATTAATAAATGATGTCGAGTAGATTTCAAGTCAGATGCCATGACTAAGAGAGGTTAACGTAACTAAAAAACACCCCCATTTCATTAACAAATCCCACAAAATAAGGACGATAATCTCATCTCTAATCACATATTACACGTTACAACATACATAGGAGATCAAAAATTCATGTAACTAAAGATGAATTCCCAATCTGTCACCGGAAAGAAAGAAAAAGATCGACTCACAATCTCGTTTGGAGAACTAGTAAATACACACCACACGCACTGGCAAGAATTGGCACAATGCAATCAAACGCAATAGCAACTCCGCCAAAACCGACTACCAGCTCTAGTGTTAACGGTAATACATTAACTGGTTGCCGGATGAACTATTAGGATAGGCATCATACATAGGTTGGGGCCCGCCGGAGTTCAAGGCCATGGACGTGGCAGCAGCCTGACTGAAGGCAAGTTGGCGCCGATAAGCCATCAAGTCAGCTGGAGAATAGCCTTGGTTTATACCGGCAGTTGGAAGAATCTGATAGGGCTGGGCAGGAGGAGGTAGTGGATTAGAAGCTATCCCGGCAGGAGTTGGTTTGCTACCCCACGAGCACTGCATGCACGATTACACAAAACAAAAGATGTTTTATCATGACAGAAATAACACTGACTGTAATTTGACTGACCACCAGCGAAAGACGTAAACAGTACGAGTCGTCTGTGTAGGTCAATCGTATGCATAGCAACCCACTGAAAGGTGTCAAGTGTCATTTGCATATGTGCATTGAAGAACAATATGAACGAGGCAAAGGAAGTGTGACCATCAAAATGAAAAATTTGCAGTAGAGTTTCCATTACCTTCATGGACTTTCCATGAATTATCCTGCCATTTCCCATTTGAATAGCCAGGGCTGCTTCATCATGGGTGTTGTATCTCACAAATCCGAAACCTTTATCCCTCTGCACACGTACTTCCTCAATAACCCCAGCCCCAAGAGCATGAAACTGACTATGAAGTTCAGCTTGAGTAACCTGCTAAGGCAAACCAGATTTTCAGCAGGATTTTATGGTTGACAACTTATAGACGTAACCTGATAAGGCAAACCAGTTATGTCATAGGACCAAATTCAAGGTTTAAAACTCATATTCGAAACATAATAATCACTGTTAATCACCTCATGGGAGAGGTTGCCAACATAGACAGTCGTGTATGCTTGATTGTTTTCTGGGGCCTCTTCGTTGGAGTTCTCCAGAACTCCATCTGCAAAATAAAGTAAACAGAAGAACTAGCCATCAACATCAAGTCTTATCTGAACTAAACATCAAGTTCCGGTATCATGACTCATATAATATGGCAACATATACTAGGGTCAACCATCAATCTAAGACCTACCTGCTATAGCCAATTATTTTAAATTGCAATACCAAAATGCAAAGGTCACCTAGAAGCCCAAAACAAGAAACTTCTGGCCAACCAAGTCAGCAACTTTTCAATCTACCTGAAGATCCATTTGTAAGTACAACGGCATTTTGAGTGTCACTACTTGGCTTCTCGTCACTAGAACCAGCACTTTTGGTTGCCCAGTTGCATCTTATTTGCCTATTTCCAAGCCATTTACCTACACAACAAAGTCCAGAACACATCAACCATAGCACAACCAGTATCACAATGTTCTTGCACTGACGAAAACTATGCAGCACGAGGCAACATGTTAGATGTGTTACCTGTTAAATCATTGATAGCACTCTGAGCTTCCTGAAAAAAATTTCCATGAGGCACTTAATCAGTTTAAAATGTACCAGAGTTCTAAGATTGTAAAACCAACAAATAAATAAAAAAATGGCGTCATGTTAATACCAACTCCTCTAGGTACACAAAGTCAGCACAAATGGTGCGGAAAAACCAATCCACTATAATAAGCGACATTGCTTTACACACTTCATGTGCACCACTAAGCACATGAAAGAGTGCAACGCACAAGCTACCTTGATGTGATTCAGGGATTTTAAATAAATGTGGGAGAAGATTTAGGCTGGGATGAATCTCACACCAAAACTCTCTAGTTTATACTCACAACAACGTAATACCTGCTGTTCACGGAAAGAAACAAAGCCATATCCCTTTGAGCGGCCAGTTTTGTGATCCCACATGACCCTTGCATCACTGCAAATGATAAAAATGACAAAAACAAAAAGTCTTGTAAAATTAACATCATGCATTTGGAAATTAATAGGGTGATTCAAATTGTTATCCACCCAAGTGGAAACAAGCAATAAACTAAGTGAGAACCTTTACTAAGTTTAACATGAAAAGTTGATGAAAGTAATGAGGAAAAATTATAACATGCTACCCTAGCCCCTGGGATATATATCCTACAAATTTGGAAAAAAAAAACGATAATCAAAAGAAACAGGAACTCACGAACAACTAGGATAGAACCTGAAGCAAGCAAATAAAGTTGCATCTGTAACCTCTGGACTAAGATCACCAACAAATATGTTGAAGTGCCCTGATCATTGTAAAATTGCATTAACGGAATGAACCCTAATAAGATTGTAACAACCCGTAGAAAAAATAAAATAAAATAAAATTGTAAAAAGAACAGCAGTAGCACAACTGAAGCTCAAAGTAACCTGAAGTATCCTCCCTCTGGCTATTGGCATATGCCCAATTCACCTTAAGTGCCTGACCATAACTGCAAACCAGATTTAGAAATACTAATGAATATAAACAATTCTCGAAGCTATTGACAGACATACAACATACATGATCGAAGTCAAGAAAGGCAAGAGAATAATAGCCACACTTGTTCTAAAGTAAGTGAATGCTTACAGTTGCCGTCCATGCAGATTCGTTATTGCATGGGCTGCAGAGTGTCGATCATGGTAGTCAACAAATCCATATGACGACTGCAAAAAAAAAAAATATATATATATATACAGCCACATCATGAATTCATATGGAAAAGAAATCTTGAAGTTGAACATAGGATTCCAATTTTGTTTGCCGCATTTAACAATTTCTCCAGCCAGTTACATATTTTACTTAAGAAATGGATCATGTTACAAGATCAAAGTGTAAGCACTTGTAGAATCATTTCACGACCAATTGGAGAACACTAGATGTCTTATAGATGTGTAGGAGACTCAGATTATTGCATATATTTCCGTAAATTGAAGGAAAAAACAGAACCTTCAAAAGAGGAATGACAAAATTATATACAAGGATTCAAAAGAACGCGAAGCATGTGATGTATCATGTACCTTATCCTTTTTTATGAGCTTGCATCCTGCAAGAGGACCAACACTCTGGAAGACTTCAGCTAGAAGCTTATCGGTGACATTTACATGAATATTTCCAACATAGCTGAAACCATCATACCATCAAAATAATAAGTCTTAATTCAAGATATATCCACTTGAATATTAAACGGTATGAACTACTTGAGTTTCGCTGTCCACTTAAGCTAAAGAAACTTCAAGTAGATAAGCATAAAGATGAATGGGAAGGAAAACAAAAAAAAATTCCGGAAAACAAAAAGAAATTCCAGAGTAGAAAAAATGGAAAACTACTATCTAGCACTTACACACTGTTGCACTGAGACGGGTCAAATCCGGGAGGCAGATTTCCACTTGGGATAGGCTCCATCTGCACATTGTAAAAATATAAAGAAGACAAACAAATAATACTACTCTCAACCAAAGAGTATATAAAATCTTAATCCCCACCCAAAAAAAAATTGAATTAACAATTTATATTTGCTGTTCTGATGAATCACATAAAGCTTGAAATTTTAAATAAATTAAGTGAAACCCAATAACTCAAATTATCTAAATTTGTCCACAAACAACAATTTCTTCACAAAAAAGAGAGAGAGAGAGAGAGGGAGGGAGGGAGAGAGGGGACCTGAGACATGGCAGCAGCGAGCACGCCAGGATGGTACATGTGTTGTTGTTGCTGCTGAAGAAGTGCTTGCTGCATTATGGCTTCTTGTTGTTGCTGAAGCTTCAATCTTTGTTGCATATTACACTATTCTCCCTAATTTAATTTTTATTATAAAAAAAAAAAACCCAAAAGAATAATCAGAAAAACAGAGGCAGATCACCCATTAAATCCCAGTTTTCAATTTCAATCATTGAAATCAAAGCAAGTGCAAAAACAAACAGGAAGAAAGAAATAAACCAAATTGAATTCAATAATCCAAATTCCAGAAAGTCCCAAACTTTCAATCGAAATTCATTTGGGGTTCTGAAGAATTGAACTATTTTTTCTCTTGAAGGTGAAAAATCGGAGTGGCGATAAGATAATTCAGATAAATTGAAACCCAGAAACAAAAATAAATCAAAAAATGGAAAAAGGAAGAGAGAGAGAGGGAGAGAGAGAGAGAGAGAGGAACCTGAGGGTAGAAAATGGAGCGAAACTCGGTGCGGGTTCTTCTGTGCGTTGTGTCGGAGCAACTTTCTCACAGTGAAAGGCTGAAAAGCAGACGACTCGGGTTCGGGTAGAATAAGATTGTCCCCATTAATCAATCATTGTTTTTTTTTTTTTTTTTAATTTTTGCTGTCACATTAATGATTATTTTGTGACTCCAAAATTGTCTTTTGCTTTTGTTTTCATGGAAAATAATAAAAAATGTCTTTTTAATTTCGTATGTGAGACATTTTTCTATGTATCGAAACACAATTTGATTTTGATCCGAGTACACAAAAATTTCTCATTGATTCCGTTTTATTTAAATGTGATGTTTATCTCTCTCTTAAGTGGCTCACGTGTTGTTTAATGTAAGAATGTGGACGGAATGAAAAAATTTGACAACTTGAAAAGAATTGGCTATTTATAAAAATTTAGAAAAATAACCCTTATCATATTCTTTCACCTTCTGTAGGGGCCAATTCTCAATTAGATGTGCTCAGCCTGGTACCAAATGAAATTGTTTCCATGAAACAATTAGTACATTATTTAATTGATCAAATGTCATTATTCAGAACAAAATATAAAGAAATTGCAACTTAAATATACTTTACAAAAATGTAAAATTCCCCACCCAAACTGGGAACATGGCTACCAATTACCAGCTAAACTCAATACCGTGTAGCTAGCTAAACTCAATACCGTAATCCTATACGGTAATAAAAGACGCCGTATCTACGGTGTATAGTAGGCAAATGCGCAAATTTGACCATACAAAATGGTTTCCTTCACTTCTGAATACTAAGTGATTCAATGCAGGTACGTGCACAAAATAAGGTCGTTTCTTCAATTTGCTCAGCATTTCTGAATTTGGAGCTCGTGCAGTAAGAAGCATCTGCTGAACGAACTTCAGCATCCCACGTTCAGTTGAACCACTTTGTGAGGGGGAATTGGTGAATGTTCATATGAATTGAGTTGTGAAGGGTAGTGATCATCAGAGGGCTGCTTGGGCTTCTTCAATTTGTTCTCTCGTAGGTCGACCAATTTTTCTTACATTATTACCAGACAAAAGCTTCAATGCACCCTTGAGGGTGATTTCAGTGGGTTTCTTATGCTGCATGTGCAATTAAGATAATCCAACTCATTAAACTCGGTAAAATCTTGTGCAATGTTGATCAAAACTCTTGACAACATAATTCTGAATGTACATAAAAAGAATACCTTAGGAACAGAAGCAATTGTGCTCCGATGTTTAACTGCAAACCCAACCTTTGAAACCGTTAAAATGACTGGTTGTCCATCAGCTGGATGTTTTCCCTGAAATGAAATGAAAACAGGGAATCAAACAGAGAGAGAGAGTGTGTAAGTTCAAGGATGATGAAGAGCAGGAAACGGAACTCAGCAATAAGAATGAAAAGCAAACCAATGTCACAGGATATCGCAGCAACTCCAGCGCATATTCAAGGGTAATGGAGTTCACATCCTTTATCTGAAAAGTAATTTCATGTCAAAATATAGACTCAGATTTCAAAGAAAAGCATGGTGAGTCTTCAATACATGTGCACACAAAGATGGAGGGAGGAGAAGAAAAAGGAGCAAAAGGCAAGTAAAAGGCATTGGTAAACTTGAAACGGGCATCGAAATTTTGTTGGTACATCAATGCACTAGTCAAAACAACTACCACGAAAGACAGCACATATTTCAAAACAACTACTACAAAAGAAAGCACATATTTAAGTATTATGGATATGATTTTGGACAGCAGTTTTCGAATGAACACAAAAAATGGCAAGAAGATGTGTAAATGAACGAAACAAGAATAAAATGTTCCAATATGTAGTTGCAACACAACTTTTACATACATGGGATGCATTGACTCTTCTAGGTAAATAAGTCTTCCTGTCTTCACCAAGTTGTACATAGCATCCGTAAGGACCTTTCTTCAAAAGAACCTGAAAGAGTACATAGGCTTTTTTTGGTGTAAACGTAACTTGTAAATAATAAATTCAAGAAAGGCCACTGCTCCACACTTAGAGCAACAAAATATCAAAATTCAAAGCAAACCTTTTCATCGGAAAGTGGACTTAGACCTAGCAGTTTTGGTTCCTCCATGCTGCTGTTCTTTTTTTGACCATCTTCTTCTTCTTCTTCTTCATCACCGTAGAATGTCTTAGCAATGTATCTATTTACAGCAACAATAGGAAACATTGATCAATTATGGATAGTGATTTTTCTTTCACTACAACTAAGACAAATTTAGGCCAACAAAATGCAACCTGAAACTAGAACAAAGCTCAGCAATTTCAGTTTATTATGGTATAGAAAGGAGCCATGTCTGATAACTCAATCTTTCGTTTCAGTTTAAATGACCTGGAAATACATAGTCAATTGACTTGCCAGCTCTGCCTATATATGTAGGCACACGGCCACGGGCAATGAAACTGGTAATTGTTTGTTACTCTGAATTTTCCTTTTCCATTCTTGTCACTTGTACTGCTACCGGCAATAGAATGATCAACTCACAATATAGCCCACATGCATGAGACTAAGTTTTACTTATACCATAGCTTTTCATACTCACTTGCACTGTGGGTGTTGATCACAACCTATAAAATAGCCAGCACCGAACCGACTCACTTTGAAAATCAAACTGCCTTCCGCACAACTGAAACATGTACAAGTTAAAATTGTAATGTGTTAGAAAAATGTTCTCAAGAAAACAGTTTCAATCACAACATAAATTACATGCTAGTGACAGCATCTGCATACTATGGGCATGTCCTGCTTTGGTCGGGAAGAGAAGCAAACAAGAAGTCTCCAAATTTCTTCTCCATCATCTTCTCTACCTGTGTAATTGAATGGCTTATTATAAACAGGAAAGTTCTTCCAAGTACAGGTATTTTACAAAAAGAGGCTTGATTTTAACGAAGACCCAATTATGCAGAATAATGAACTAAAAATTTTACTTTAGTTTCCTTTTTTTTCTGTTACCTTCCTGTTCTTATTACTTTCCTGTTTCCAGTAAGTTTAGGATTGCAATCCCGTTTCTAGCAAGATTACGTCATTATATAAATACATACTTTGTAATTCAGTTGAAGCAGAATTGATAAGACTTGAATGATTTATTAAACAGATTTTCTCCCTGAGTATCTTTGTTTCTCCTTCTCCCCTTCCGTCACTATAATTTATGTATCAAATCATGGGTCTTCTTGCCATATTCTCCTTGTGCTGACTATCTATTACTCTTCTCTTGAACCCTAATTCTCTCTCTTCTAAATCCGTCTCTAATTTCTAAATCCTTGTTGCTTGTTCTACAAACCAAATCTTACCTGATGAATATGAACAGTACTGGTACGTTCACAATAAGTGCTGAATCGGGTCCAATAATCTTTAAGGAGGCCTTTCCATTCAGTCAAGCCAGCAGAGACATTATCAAGCTGGATCAAAAGTGAGAGACAAAGAAGTCAGTCACCAGGAACAAAAAAGGGAAATTAAGTACATCAAATAATTAACAATGACAGAACAACATTGCTTGATGGAAGAAATATTATACGCATTAATTCTTTTCTATTACAAAATAATTAACTTATACTGAAAAATGTAATAGTCAATATACAATTACCTCAGTCTCCATGTCAGCAGTAAAACTATAATCTGTGACCCCGGAAAAATGGTCGCTGAGAAATGCTGACACCTAAAAGTAAGAAAAATAAAATAAAACAAATTAGGAGGCCGTAAGGAAAATCAACATATCTCATGGACTCAGCGATTGAGGAATCCAGTGTTAAGTATGCTCTTCAACTAAGAACTATCGAGAAACTAATGAAAAGGCAACCAAGAAACCAGCAAAAAATAATATAAAATGGCACAACTTAGGGTTTAGGGGGAAAATTCCACATAACAATGGACTTGCATGGATCTACAAGAGAGCATGTAAAGGTCTTTTCCGTTTATTTGATTTGCATTAATTCAAAAGGAATGCCGGAACATACCATACGACCACGAAATTCTGGATGTAATACACGGCTTTTCACTGTCACATAGTTTCTACCCTGGCACCACAAATCAATAAGAAATCAGAATATTGTTAGTTTAAAAAATCACAATAAAAAGACCGGCCAAAATACTTCCCGGAAATTGTTGACAAGACACAAGTTTGACAAGAAATAAGAAGTTCTTGAGAAACTACTAATAAGGTTTCTAAGGATATGAGATAGACATAACTCAAAAGTTGTGTACAATTTCCGTTAGAATAATACATTTAAACATATGATCAAAGAAAACCTGACAATTTGAACACATTCAACTACCTGTAAAACCTTCAGAGTGCTCACATATGTTGAAGGTCTTCCAATCCCAAGCTCCTCCAATTTCTTAATCTATAGAACGCAACAACACAAGGGTCAGAAAACCAACACTAAACAAAGGTACACCAGTTATAACACTAAATTAAAGCGTTTGTTATGATTAAACCTTCCATGTATGGAAGTACATTCAAATAGTAGAAACACCTCTGGAGGCGTCAAATTTGAAGTAGTCCTTATTGGCAATAGATTCATAGTCCCCCCTTCCAAAGACAATAACTAAAGAAATTTAACAGCATTTCTTGTATAATGTAAAACAAAAATAAAATATTACCAGTGCTGCCTCAGAGTAGCGGGAAGGAGGTTGAGTATGGTGCTCCTTGAGTTCCACTTTACCAATATCTAATGGATCCCCATACTACAGAATCAAAATAAAACACTTAATCAAGCAACAACGCTGGCACATCAAGGAAACTATTACAAACATTCAAAGATTAATAAATAAATAAAAGGATAAATCTCGTATGAAATTGAACTGAAGAAGAGTTATATGTTGCCCTTATGAACTAAAGGTGCCATACCACCTGCTAACAGGCTAAGAGCCATATATGGTTCCACATTGTATTCAATACCATAGGCTCTTATCTTGAAATTAAGACAGGGCATGTGCATTTGAGCATATGTGGGTGGGGGTAATAAGAGTCCAAATTTACCTTTAATGAATTAAGAAGTACAAAAGCTTCTTCATGACTGTTTTCTTCATGTTCTTTATATTTGACTGCTTGAGCTTCCATGTCCTAAAAATTAGAAATTAAACACGCTCAAAATCTCACATAAAAGCATGCAACAAAGTGCAAATTTAAGATACGGTATCAAATCAATCACATAAAAGTCAAGCTACATGAATAAGAGGCTATTTACTTTCCAAATCCAGACATAAGAACTGCCTTTTAAAAACAAATAATAACTTGCAATTATATGGATTTGTGCAATTCCCAATTTGGATCCTATGACTAATAGATACGATAAGTTCATGACACCAAAAGTTAAACCAGCATATAAGCTCGTATAAGTAGCAATATTTGAACATTTCTTGGGTATTAAAGTGTATCCCCTTATAAAGAAAAAAATAGCAAAGTCATACCATAACTGAGAAACATTAAAAAGATTCCATTGTTTAGCATAACAAGAGTTGATTCAGTTTACTGATACTCAAGGATTCCCTACAGTTTCAGTGACACAATTTTAGAAATGAAAATGTGTTATGACGGTGGCACATGAGCCAAATGCATATGTTTACAACAACATTAAGATGGAAAACAGAATTATACCCGGAAGACTGCCTGATATCCAGGGAACTCAACCCTTGAGGACGAAGTGCGGAGAACAATGGAGTTGTGAGCATTTCCAATATCAAGATGTATCTGGTAGATTGATGGGGAAATGAATAAGGCAAGAGATGATGAATTTGCATTGCATATGTATGAATGGAACATAAGAACAAGGATATGAGGAAAAGTCAACAAGTTAATGCATTTTCTTTTTGACAAAGAATGTGTTGCTTCTGTCACTATAACCTATGAGAACCACAGTTTTAGCATTAAACTTTGAATAAATTAAATTTCAGTCACTTGTACTCTTCTCAGCAAAGTATATGCTAACACCTAGGAATTGTTCTAAATAGCATCCAATTAGGTCTCCCTGAAATACATGGTGAGGGTTCAAATAATAGGAAGCAAACTGTGTTTTCCTCTCTTAATTTCACCCTCTATTCCAGGTTTAAGAATGCATAACAACTGTGAGCCTTTTTTTCTCAGAAATAGAAAACATGATGATGACTGCATAACACAGTAAAGTCGATTTATGTTATGTAGCACAAATAGACAAACAATCCTAACGTGGTATAAAATGGACTTTTAACATTCCTAGCTATCAAGGGAATACACAGTGTTACTCATAAGCTGGAAATTACTGTATTCCCACTATGATGACAGTTCAGATGCACACCACGCACATACTGAACTTTATAAGATAATAAAAAATAAAAATAAAAAACATAGATTGAAGACGGCGGAACTACAGTGTACAACAAAGTACAGTAACATATATTAAAGATATTCTAGAAATGCAACTACTTGTCAAAAAAGAAGAAACAGCGTGGAAATAATTAATTTTTTACATAAAAATAAATTATTCATATGAGAAAACATAAATTTGCAGCCTGCATTATTACGATGTTGACCAATGGATAATAACAGTTATTTTTGCAGCCTGTTTGTTCCCATCAACTAAAAGAGAAGAATTTTCAATATGTTGTATTCTAACCTGCTCAATTGTAGCAGGCTCCATCTGACATGCCACTGTCCGACACCAAATAAGAGTGTACAACTTCAGGGAATCTTCATCAAGTACCCCACGGAGCAATGCTAGATTCCAAGAAGAAAATTTTATAGTCAGTTCAATAGAATGAGCCTATCAACAGATTAATTGTACATCTGAGAAACTTGCTTTAAAAAAATGTAGAAATTTTCACGTAGCATGCAAAATTGTTTAGTTACATGGCAATCTTCGAACATCAGTGGGTCTGATTGCTTCATGCGCCTCTTGGGAATTCTTCACTTTCTTAAAAAATTTGCGTGCACTTTCTGATGCAAAATTCTGTCCATACCTGCATCAAAGGAATATTGTTTTAAACGAAAAACATACAGATCTCATTGCACAAGTATAACCACAAATAGTGGAAACTTATAGGTCACTCCTCCATTACGGGAACAAGTATTTATATGAACTAAGTTTGGAAACTATAAGTCATTTTAAGCTCTCACTCTCCATGCTTTAGGCCAATGGTGATTCCAAAAACTGGGCAAATTAAATTTCAAACCTTAAAAGCTAAAAAACTATTAAGTTTTGAAACTGTAGGCTGAAATAAGCATAAAATATATTAGAACAGTTCTGGATTGAATAAAAACATGAAACTACTTGTTCAGGACCCTGGGAAAATACACTTGCATCATGGAAAAAAATGACAGCATAAAGACATGAACATGCATATCATTGTTTAGCATTACATCTAAATTTAAATTCCAAATAAAATAGAAGCCATCTTGACATTTATCTGCAGCACCTTTCAATGACCAAGGAGCGCACATCCTTACAGGCTTCATCAGAAATCTGAAGAAATTAAAAGCCATCAGTAGTAGAAATAATGATAGATATCACTCTCAACTAGAAATGAATTTTATGTGAATCATTGAGACAGTGTAAATCACGCGCACATGCAAACAATCAGCATATGTTGTAGTAGTTATCATCACAAAGAAACGAAGTACATTTATAGTCCTAAGCAAACTCAACAGAAAATTAGCTGCCTTGGACAAACACTACCCCATAAAATTCATCTTTTTACATTGTGCAGTATGAAAGAAACCAATTTGCAACTCGGGAATTTTAAACACTACATACCATTCCACAAGAGCAGTTCAGTTCAGTTATGAAAATAATTAACTAGAAAGAAGAATATTATAATCAATTAAAAATCCTATTTTAAAATTTTCTTTTTAACATTACATTGGTTCAGGTATATCCCAATCCCAAATTAATTAAAATTTGATCACCCAAAGAGAAGGCAATAGAAATGTAAAAAGGAACCAGCCATCAAAAACATTGACAGACAAGAAACTCAATCAAGTTTTGGTGCAAAAAGATACATACATGTAGTCCATCTGTTCGAGTGTATGTGATCAAACCCATTGCTTTACCATCAGATAACTGAACCCCCTCGTAAAGTTTCTGTGCAAGCTGCAAATATAATGTATCTTCCATTAGACAGACAAATATAATGTATCTTCCATTACCCAGACAAGTATTTGTGTGTGTGTGTATACGATGCATATCCTTAAAGCAAATAAAAAAGTATATATACGGTTTTCAATTCAAAGGATGAAATCATAAGATTAACTGAATCAAAGAAAAAACTAGTGGCTAGAACAGAAGAGGAATGGTGAAATAAAAAATTTACAACTCTTTCTGGTAATTACAAATGTTGGTTCATTTCAGAACATCATATGCTTTGCACTTCAAATTAGAAAAATAGAATCATAGCAGTAAGGTCACCATTAGGCTGGTTTTGTTTTGTAAAGCCATCTTTCTTCTTCATAAGAAGATAATACAACTATACGATAACAGTACAGAACATAAACAGCAATGTTTGAAGTGATACAACATTCCATATGCACAGAACTGATATGAAATGTTTGAAATGATATCAATAATGTCTAGTGTGATAACACTAGCATGTGTATCCTGATAGTGATACAAGATTCCATATGAACTGGATAACAGCCATTATAAATCTGGACAGGAAAGTTGATCAACAATTGTGAAAAAAAAAAATATCCTTCAGAGCAGAAGAAACAACCCCAAAGCTAATAAAAACATTATACTATGAAGCAATGATAATGAATAAAATATAGGGATAATTGTCTAAAGCTCTTTAGATGGAGGAAATCAGAAGATAAATGCTCTCACGAGCGCACCTTCATTGTATATGCTGCACTGAAATGCAATTTGTTGGCAGCATCCTGCTGAAGTGTGGATGTTATATACGGCGTGGGAGGATTCTTCCGCATTTTGTTTTTCTTAGAATTAACAACTTGAAAATTTTCTGAATTAATCTGCTGTTCAATTTCTTTTGCTTCGGTATGAGAACTGATAGAAAATTGATTTAGCTTTTTGGAATCATAATGGGCCAAGTGTGCTGGGAAGGATGGAGCATTAACTGATGAAACATTTTCTTTTTTCTTCAATTCAACCGCAGCAGTCCAATATTCCTGTGGTTTAAATTCATCAATTTCCATTTCTCTATCGCACAGAAGAGCCAGTGCAGCAGATTGGACTCGCCCCGCAGATTGGCAACCTGGTAGTTTCCTCCATAACAGTGGTGAAATGTTAAATCCAATCAAATAATCAAGTGCACGCCGTGCAAGGTAAGCATGGACCAAGTTCTCATCAATTTCTCTTGGAGCTTGCAGCGCGCTTTTGATAGAGGCCTCAGTGATTTCATGAAAAACAACCCTGGCTACGGTAATATCTTCACGTAAAGCATCCTGTTGTTGCAGCATCTCAATAATATGCCAAGCAATAGCCTCTCCTTCACGATCAGGATCTGATGCAAGAATAAGAGTTTCTGCTCTGATGAACAAGGTGAGACAAATAATAAATTCAGAAACATCGCCCCAAAATGAAATTAAGAGAGAAATACTTATGATGGAAAGTTCAATTTCATTCCCATACATTAGCAGCTAGTATTGTTAGTAGCTTGTGGCTAATTGGATGTGAAAATGATAAGAAATCATACCCTGTTAGCGCAACCTTTATGCTATTTAGAGGAGTCCAGGCGGCAGATGGAACTTCCCACACCATACTAAAATCATCATCAGGCCGTACAGATCCGGACCTAGCAGCCAAGTCCCTTACATGACCATAGCTAGGAAGAACTTCAAACATATCACCAAGATAACCCTGAATAACCTTTGCCTTTGTAGCAGACTCCACCACCACCACAGTTTTCCCAGTTGCAGGGTACAGCTGCTTCAGTGTCATTTTCCCATGAGGTTTCACTCTGCCTATTTTTTGTGGTATAAGTTTCTGTGGCGACTTGGTATCTGAATTTATTAATTTTCCCCTTCTAAAAGAGTTCCCACTTTTCTTCTTTGGCTGGGGTTTTGTTGAAGAACCATCAGCAATTTCCACGGGAGTTTTCGCAGCAAGGTTCAACTGAAAGTCTGCAGTGTTAGTTAAACTAGTGCAAAGTAAACATAAGATTCAATCCTAATTCTACTAAAAAATTTATAGTTGCTATTTGCTAACCTCTGAAACCTCCGCTGACTTTTCGCCACTTTTGGTACCACCAGATTTCTTTGGTTGAGAAGTAACCTTAGAACTTTGTGACATAGCAGCTTCTGCTGGAGGATTTGCAGCAGAAATTTGTTCTGTAGTTTTCTTGCTCTTCGACCTCTTTTTCCCTTTGACTTTAGAGACCTGGGTATCATTTCTTATAGGAGAATTGGAAAACAAAGATCCCAACTTTCCTGCCCCCTTCTCACTTCCAACTTTCTGTTCGGTTAAGGCTTTTACTTCAACATCTTTAGAGATACTAGAATCAGTAGCTTTGGTTTTGCTTTGAGCTGCTAATGCCTTTTCCCATTTCTTGCATTTAATAAGCCTTCTGAAAAAAAACATATTTCCACTATTCCTGCCATCTTGGACACCCACACTCTCTCCTTTGTTTATCACAGATGGAACTTGAGAGAACAATCTCTTGGGAAAGGCTCCAGCACCATGATTAGATAAACCTAATCTGCAACTATTCTTAAAAGAGCCACAACTGAAAATACCAGCAAGCCCTAAAGAATTAAGCGAACCATGTTTTAAATGAGAATGAAAGGTAAAAGCGCATTCAGACCCATCGCCACTTCTTCTGAAAGGATGAAAATTTGGCCCAAACTTCGAAGGGTTGGCCGTGATCATGCAAGAAACTCCGGACTTTTTTAATCTATGCTGAGAATAATTTCTGTATACATTCGTTGTCAAATTTGACGAAGATGGTAAGCAAGCGCATGGATAAGCCTCAAACGCCCTCCACTGCAGCTGTAACACCAAAATGTTGCACGGCACTATAAGATTTTCTGGGAGTTGACACAAAAAAAAAACACACACACACACAGAAAACAAAAAATCCGAATATCCCGTGTTGCATTAGTTAGCACAACCAAGACAATTTAATCAAACCCAACAAGAATCTACGCATAATCTTCGAATTCGTCGATAAAATGTCCCATTCCAAGTGAAAAAGCTTCAAACTTCAATCTCCAATAACCAAAACATCCCCCAATTTTACCGTAAATAAACAACCCACAAAGATAACCAACTAATATAAGTACAATCACTTGAAAAAACTGGCCTTCTGGGAAATGCATGAAATTAAAGAAACCCCAGAAGATGGAAATAACAGAGTATCAAAAATGAAAGGGGAAAGTGGGAACCTTGGCCATGGAGCGGCGGAGACACAGGGCGGAGGCAGCGAAGGTGTTTGAGAAAATGAAGGAGGAAGCGGTGGACAGCCGTTTAGAATGTATCATCGCCATGCCAGTTTCATTTGCTTAACGCAAACAAATATAAGAGTGGGCTGAGTTTCGAATGTTTTGTTATATAGTCACAGAGAGAGAGAGAGAGAGAGAGAGAGAGAGAGAGAGCGAGAGAGCGGTTACGAAACAAAGGGTTTTGATCGAAGGGTTTTAGGGCAGATTTTCGGATTCGGGTATATAGTCCGGGTACCGGCTTCAATTTCTGTTCCAATATTTATGGGCCATTTGTGGCAGAATTTGTTACTTGCTACATACCCGCAGCGGATAGGGGGTGCCCCGTAGGTATCGGGCGGGACTCATCTTTCTCGTGCGATTAATTAATTTAATGTCATGTGTAGTTATAAGTTACACTAAAAGTTATTATTTGACATTTATTAGTTCAAATTCTTATCTTAAACAATGATTTGAAGAGAAAAATTTTAACCACTAAAACAATTCACTTGCGTTCGAATACTAAACTTGAATATTATCTTACTCACCATTAAGCCACATAAAACTATATCATTGTATTAGAATCTCAACCCTCCAACATAAACCTTAAATGTTGAACCATAACCATATATGTTCAATTGAACCAAGCCTTGGATCTCAAACATGGACCTGTATGAGCAATTTTAATCCCTCCTCAACATTCTTTGTGAAACATCTTGGAAGTTAAAATGGAAGTTTCTTATTCGATATAGAAATGCTTTTGACAAGAGTCGTTAGAAGAAGCCCTAAAGCAGGTAGATTTGAAATTTTTCCCCAACACCCCCAAATCAAATTGGCGAAAACGAAATCAAATCAAATTAGGGATTCATAGAAGAAGGAGAGGGACAATCAAATTAGGCAGCTTCATGTGATATACCTTACAAATTATATTTTGTTTGAAAGGTAATTCCAATGGTGCATTATTCATTCATTGTAATTGCAGAATTCTTGTTTGCAGATCAACAGATCATCTATAATTTTGTCATAACTTTTTTTTTAAAGCTCCATCTTTTACACCTGAAAGGCTCTATTTTTGTTTATGTGCACTATAATCCTTCTAATATCTTTTTCTTTATCTTGAATGCAGGATTGCCACCACAAACAACAAATCATAACGTATTTCAGTGGCAGCCGGATACACAAAGCTCTGTTTCCAGTTCCCACGATCAAGATCACCTTGATAAACATGCAGTTCCTGGCCAAGGCATGCCACTGTCTCTGCCATCCCAGCAATTTCTTCCGAATTCAGTCCCTCCTGTTGCTTTTCCCGGGTCCATGCCCATACCATCTTCCATTTAACCAGCAAACCAACAACCTACACCCCATTTACTATTAGGTCAACCTGCTAGTTGCGGTGAGAAGTTGCCTCCATATCCGTTGTTCCCACCTGGTCTTATTCCTCAGATGGTCAGAAAGATGCAGATTGGCAGTGGTGTACCATGCTCGCTGATGAGCCCTTTGGATATTCCAACCGTGTTACCTCCATCCACTGTTCCTCAGTTAAAAATTCTTGAGAGAGTGTCGAAATTCTTCAAGGAGATTGGAGAAGTTAACCCTTCTGAAAGGTCCCTTCATGATTCCGATGGTAGGGATGAGGATGATTATGAAAGAGAGCATGCGGAGCGCAAGGGTGGAGCTTGCATCCCTCCACCCCCAAACATGCAGATGGACCCCGAGACGAGGGCTTATGCTGATGGAAGTGTAGATAGAAAGAGTGGCTCGGGAAGGTTGGGATTAGGGGCCACAGCTAATCCAAATGAGGCAAGCCAGTACGACGATGTTTATTCTTCTTACAGGAAACAAAGAAGCACCAACTACCACTCATCCATAAGTGCAAGAGCTTCAGCAAGGTGAAAAACAGATCTGCTGGGAGTTGGAAAATGGCAGCTTCTTCTTCCTTTTTCCATTTTTCGAGTTTTTCTTTTCTTTTCGATGATGTATTCTGGGTGTCAGCATGAAATTTTGGTTAATGTTAACACATATAAGAAATAGTACCGCAAGCATTTTACCTAACAGATAAATTAAGAGTCTTTTAATTCATGGAAAGTTTCCCTTCATCCATCTATTGGACATTTTGTACTTGGATTGGATCCTACGGGACAATTCCAGCTTCTCCCCTCTCTTCAATGAGAGAGGATTCTCGCTGGATCCTTTTAGTGAGGACGAGAGATCTTCCAATCACATCATTTTATCGTGTATCGTACGGTTAGTTTTTGTCAGATACTGTTTATATTTAATTTTAAATAAAAAAATTTACAATAATTTCTGATCGCACGATATATAATAAACAAATATGATTTAAGGATCTCTGAAATTCTCACAAAAAATATCCAGCGAGGATATCACTGCTCTTCCACCCCCAAACCCACGCCAGGCGGCAGTCCCCTCAGCATTTATGCATCTTTTACTATGTAATATTTTATTTATCTATCTATTAAAATCATTTTATTTATCAAAACAATCCACTATTTACTATGTAAAAAGATACATAACTGTAAGATGACAAATTTTCAATCACGTAATGAGAAAAATAAACATGAAACGCTAAATTATAAGTTACAAAATAGATTTCTCTAATAAAACGTGGGAATGCTGATATTTTAACACTAGCTGACAATTCACACATTAATTTTTATGTTTTAAACACTTTCGTTAACTTTTTAATATTATTATTTTTTTATTTATTAAATTTAACGGTTAAAAATAAAATTAAAAAATATGTAAAAAGTACAAATAAGGGTACTACTGTCAGAGAAGTATTCTATCCCAACAAATGATGTTAAAATGATTTTTATCGCATTCGCAACCGACAATACACAAAGGTAAAATTTCGAAAGGCAGAGCCTCCCAATTTGGGGTGGTTCGATATGGGATACCATACCGAAACTAATATTCCGAATCCCAAACCAAAATTTTTTGGGACGGGAATTTGAAGACCAATCCCAAATCAAATTTTCGGGAATCCCAAATTTCGGGAATCCCGAAATATTTTCAGAATTTTGGGACAAATCGGGAATCCCAAATTGAAATATGAAATTATGAATTGTTCTTCAAATATATAATTCAAGAACACATTCATGAACTAGGAATTTCATTTCATTCACACTACCATTTAATTGAACACTGGCATGCTTGACTTTTTTTATTATAGTCAAAATTCAAATTAATTAAACTCTTTTTGCAATCTGTTGAGAGACAAAAGAATCAAGCCTTCTGAAATCATCAGCCATGGCAGCATCAATAATAAAATCCACATGAATATCAAACAGAACATGAAAAATATGCAAGGTGTAAGGCATTCTAGGTTGCTAAGCATGAATTAGAAACTACTAGCATCAATTATAAAAGAATAATATATATATGTATAAATATATATAATAATTAATATTATATATTTTCGGTTTGGTATGGGATTCCCGAAATATCGAGAAGCTAATCCCGAATCCCATACCGAAATTTTGGGATTGGTTCGGGATAGCATCCCGAAAATTTCGGGAATTTCGGTTTGGGAAATTTTTGGTTTGGGATCGGGATTTTTTCGGTTTGGTTCGGGATTTTCGGGATTTTTTTCCACCCCTACGTCCCAACGCTCCAATCTTTTACCCAATCACGTTTTGGCGTTGGCTTTCGCCCAATCCATGGCAAGTTGGAGGTTAGACTCACATTTCCCATTTCTCACTTTCCCAATTTTCACATTCCCTTAGCTTTCTTTCCGTTACTCTCTCTCTCCTTCCCCTCCATTTTTTTTACTCTCTCTCCCTCTCTACACACTCTCCTCACTCCACTTCCTGGACTTCCTTTCTCTCTCCTTGATCCAAAAACCTAACTCAAATCCAGGTTTCATTCGATCCAATTTGCTCTCGAATTGGATCGGTTCCGTGTTCTTCTAACCTGGGTCCATTCCAATCCCATCCCCTTTTTTATTTTTTTCAATTTTCCAGATTTGGGTTTTTTTTATTCGATTTGCAGGTTTTTGGTCAAAAAAGAAAAAAACCGCAGGTGTTTTTTTATTTTATTTTTTCCATCAGATTTGTCATGTAATTTTGGGACTTAGCTGCCACTGAGCTCACTTGACACTGACCCGAAAACAGAGGATTTGTGTTTTGAAGCTTTGATTAGGCCATGGAGAAACGCATTGAGACAGAAGCTAGCTCGTTTTTGAGGTTGTCTTTCTATCTGTCCTACTTTGTTTTCTTTTGCGTATATGTTAATTTTTAGAAAGATTTTAGCTTGATGATTACAAATGTAAGCAAAGGACATGTTTTATGTGTTACTGTGTATACATGTTGCGAATTTTCTATGCCTTGAATCGAAACATTGTCGATTGATTTCCTCAGTCTTGTTGTGTTTGAAATTTGAATGCAGTTTGTCGGCGGCCTTGTCGTATGGGGCTGCTTCCATGGCGATGGTTTTTATCAATAAAGCGGTTATTATGGAGTACTCACACTCCATGACCCTTCTCACAATGCAGGTATTACTTTAAGAATACGAATGTCGGTCTTTTATTTCCATGAGAATGAGATGTCCTTCCTTGATTGTTCACAAGGACCCGTCTTTCGATTCCTTGTTGTCCTTGTAATTTGCATGTGTTTTCTGCTTGGTTGTGCATAATGAGCCTTCTTTCGTTTCTTTATTGTCTTAGCAATTGGCAACTGCTTTGCTTATATATGTTGGTCGAAGATTGGGATACACGAGATCAAGAGGATTAGAAATGTCCACTGCGAAAAAGCTTCTCCCTGTGTCGCTTTTCTATAATGCTAATGTGGCGTTTGCGTTGGCCAGTTTGAAGGGAGTTAATATTCCCATGTATATTGCGATCAAAAGACTCACACCGCTTGCTGTGCTTGTAGCTGGATTCTTCTCAGGGAAGGGGAGACCCTCAATACAGGTTATTACACTTAACGATAGGATTAGTTATTCTTCTTTTTTCTTTAGTATTAGTGTAAGTAAAAACGAAACTTGTTCTGTAACGAACTAGAATGTGAGCAAAATACTTTTAGTCTTCGAAACATATGATGTAAAAATTCGGAAGAAGCCTACACGATTTGACTAACACTGTAAGCGTAAAATGGAAGCTGGATTTACATTATTCTTTGCTACGCTTTCTCTTGGTTTGGGCTTAGCGGTCTGCAATTCATAAGCTAAGATATTTTGGACGATTCAAATTATTACGGACATGTCATTTTGTCGGTGCTTGAAATGTCTTCATGATGACAGCTTTGACCTGCTTGATGATCACTAAGATAATTAATCGATATTTGGTATCCATATTAGGAACAATATATCTTGCAACATAACTATAGCTTCCTTATTAAGTGAAGATAAAGGATGCTTGATTTCAAATAATCACCGGTTGTAGTTTTTGTTAAAAATGCAAAGTTATTCAGAGAAGATGAGAAATATAGTGTGAAAGTCCTGACAAAAAGCATTTTCATTACCACTAAATTTGGTGATACTGAGTCCTATTTAGTTGTTCTTTTCCTCTCTTTCATGTTTTAGCTTTGACAGTACTCAGTTCTTTCATGTTTCAGGTGTGTCTTTCAGTAATACTGACTGCAGTAGGGGTTCTGATAGCTGCACTCGGAGATTTTTCGTTTGACCTTTTTGGATATAGCATGGCCCTCACTTCCGTCTTTTTCCAGGTAAGGTGATGATGTCCACGGTTCTGTGTTATACTTGTTTCGAATGGTATGTTATGGTAATTAAGCTCATACAAGCACTTCATTTTTTATTCAGACCATGTACCTTGTTTTGGTGGAGAAATCTGGTGCTGAAGATGGGCTATCATCAGTTGAGATCATGTACTATAACAGCTTTCTGTCTCTTCCATTTTTGATGCTTCTCATAGTAGCTACTGGAGAATTTCCAAATTCGGTATCATTACTAGTTGCAAAGGTCAGAACTTAACCTTTTCTTTGTTTATGTATTTGAACTCATTCCCCTCTATTTATTTGGGACTATTTGTAGATCATTGACTGCTTAAATTGATCGAGAAATGAATTACTGTCTTTGACATCTACTACAAGACATTTCTTATCCAAATTATCGATAAAAGAAGACTTGATAACTAGTAAATAGAATAAAATCATGTCGATAATGGCTTTAAAATTATGAATTCCAGTTGGAAAAAGCAATGCGTTGCTGCCTGCCCATATAGTTTGTAAGTAACCGTGCAAAGATAAAAGAAGACTTGATAACTAGTAAATAGCATAAAATCATGTCGATAATGGCTTTCAAATTATGAATTCCAGTTGGAAAAAGCAATGCGTTGCTGCCCGCCCATATAGTTTGTAAGTAACCATGCAAAGATTTCTTCGGGGACCTGGGGCTTATTGCCGTGGCAATGAGTTGCTGTTCTTCCTTCTGAAAACGTTCATACGTTATACGACTGACATGTAATTTTCTTTATTTGCAGAGTAATTCCTTATACTTTTTGGTGATCCTCATTCTTTCATTTATTATGGGCATTGTTCTCAACTTCACCATGTTCTTATGTACGATAGTCAACTCCGCTCTAACAACCACCATCGTTGGAGTCCTAAAAGGAGTTGGGTCAACGGTATGACTGAACTTCCTCTTCTTTTTCGTAGATTAAATGACGATTGTGGAAATTAAGTTTTATTTCATCTTATTGTGATACAAATATTTGTGTGAAAATTTGTTTATACGGGTTTCGTTGTTTCACAGACCCTCGGTTTTGTACTACTGGGTGGCGTGCAAGTACATGTTTTGAATGTGACTGGACTGGTTATCAACACAGCCGGCGGAGTTTGGTATTCGATTGCCAAATATCAACAGAGGAAGAGCAAGCCCGCAAAGCGGATTGCAGATGTGGAGGCTCATCGGAAATAAAATTACGAGTGCAGCTCGGGTGGGGGGAAGGAGGGGGGATTCGGTTTTAATCACGAAATTACCATTTTTTAATGTAAATTTTGGCTATGGTGTGGGTTTGCGGGTTTGGACCCGACATGGGGACGTAGTGTGGACTTGTGGGGTTTGGCCATGTCCTGTTCTTGGGGTAGAGTAATGTCTTTGCCTATCGAGGTTCGTCGTACTAGGCCTGGTACAATTTATTGCGGCCGATTTAAACGGATATGGTTTTTCTTTAGGGTTAACGGCTTCAGTAGTTGGGCGCGTTCATTTTCGTTACATAGATAGTGGGTTGAATGCCATAATATGTTAGTACGCTTAGTGGTATTGTTGTGTGTGAATGAATTGATTAGGTCCTCGTATGATCGTATCGTACGAATTTGGATGCATTTCTTGACTCTACTAAATCTTGAAATTTAGGTATTACAGAAAGCGAATACGATCGTCCATGTTTCAGGAACGATTATTATCCGTTGAGAAGAAAAGTCTTCCAGGATTCAGGATCTCTGAATGGATCTTCCGTCTCCTCCATGCACATGCACTTGGTTTCCTGTTCGTTCTAATGCAAAATTCAGACTCTCAGATCAATGATTTCCTTCGTTTTTCTCCCATGCTTCAATGATTGCTTGTGGCTGTGTAAAATGTTGATTGAAATTACTATTTGTTATTTTTTTGTCCTAGTAATACAATCGATATCAAGGGAGCGGGTTTTCAAATTGTGAAACCTGGGTGTATAAGAGAATGTACTTAACTAATTGAGTTACAATTCTCCCACGCTATTTATTTTTTATTTAATTTGACTTTATTATGGTGGTTTGGTTCGCGGATTAGCGGCTCCGGGATGAGTACATGATTGAGATCGTTCGTACCCGAAACTCAGCAATTACAGGTACAACATGCTCTGGAATCATCCGGAGTGTAAAATGTTTAGTTACTTTATGTAGTATGATTGATTTGAATATTTTTTAACAGAACTTTTGCAGGGTGAAGAAGTGGATAAAGTCAATAATATGATGATGGTTAAGGTGAAAAAAAATTTCAGATCTGTATTTTACACAGTTTGTTTGAATTTGATTTCTGACGTTAGTAAATTATATAGTGATGATAAAAAAAGACTAAAATGCATATGTGAGTTTTTTTAAGCTTCAAAAGACTACGCGATCAACAAGGGATGTGTTAATTGTATATCACACACCAAATATCTTGTACAGATTGTGTATAGCTACCGTGGTGTTTTTATTTCTATTGTATAAAGATGATAATGTAAGCAAATGATTGAATTCCAAGTAGATTGTCTGTCAAACCAATAAGAAAACATTAACTGAATTGTTAACTCCCACTCAAAAACCATACAATAATTTTAACATAGCCGTTATTCTACAAATATGCACGTAAATTAACACTTAAATAATAATTTAATCATCAACTTTCATGTCACTTAGTTTACAAAATTTGGTCTACACATTTAGTCTCCCTAGCATTACCCTTCTACATAGGTTGGTAATTTGTATTTACATTTAGTCTTCCTAACATTACTATTCTACATAGGTTGGTAACTTGTATTTACATTTCTGAACTAATCCCTTAATATCCATTGTTAAAGTTGTACCAACAAGACGAGAATGATTTATATGAAACAGATTTATCAAAAATTGGTGCATCGGTTGAATAATATAATGTAATGTATAAGATTCTCTTCACATGACATTACATTGTTAGACAGAAGACTTCGAAAATGGTGAACCTCAGTGATCCTAATATCCTACTCATCTTAATTATTAATCAATGATCTCCAGAACTGTGACCTCTTTTGTAATTCAGTTCAGAAACATTTAAGTCTAATGAACTTGAAGAAAATGATTTTAATTCCTTATTACTGGATTTTGTTTGGTTTGCATCAGTTTTAAATATTGGCCCTTGGCCACTGCTCCCAACATGCCATGTGCTTTCTTATGCTTTAATTTTGGTTTTTCTTGAGTAGAGAGTACTATATATGAAAATTGGAAGGAGTACCGCGTTTAGTATATCTAGAACACAAGATAGTTTTTACGTGTTATAACATAAGTAGTGAGGAAATAGTTTTTATGAATAGGTCCATATGTTATAACATCAGTAATTTGTTAATACTATATGACAACACAACGACGCTTGAAAGATAGGTAGAGGAACAAGAATTTACAAAGGATTCACAGTGAAAGATAGGTTTCTTCAATAATTTGGACTATTGGCTGAGAGTTTTGATGTGAGCTAGTCATCTTCTGGCTCCATTGAGAAGTCTGGTTCTTCAGGTTTTAGCAACTTCGGCAGCTGAACATCCTTGGTTTTTTGAGCTCCTCTCCTAGTGTTTGCGGCAAACCTTGAAGCCAAAATTGTGACACCAAGATTCTGTCTCACTTGGAAAGTATTCGAAGTTTCATTACTACTACAAAACTCTTCTTTTTCTTCTTCCGTATCATCAGCCTCTTCGTCATGTTTGTCGTAATTATACGAGAATGACTCTGCCATGCTAAGGTTCTTCGCCAACATTCTCTTCTTGAACCGCCGCCACGCTACCTGAATGAAGCATGCAGCCCAGGTCCTCCAATGGTAGGAGTAGAAACGAAATGTGTGTTGTAACTTCTTGCTGTGAAGGCGCCTAAACTGATTCGCGACGAATTTGAGGTCTTCTGCTCTCAGTGCAAAGGCTTCTACTTCGTCGAGGGATTTAACAGTTCTTGTGGAAGAAGGCAAGTTGAGGGTTGATTTGGGAAGCAATGCCCAAGCAAGCAGCTCTTCTCCACAAAAATCGCCGGGCCTCAAGGTGATTGAGTTGAAGAAACCTGTCCTGCCTCCATTTGTTGTGGAGCTCTCTAGTTTCCCTCGGATAACGAAAAGCATCTCTGTGACAGGGTCGCCTTCACGAACAATGTACGTGCCCTGAGTACTTAAGGAGGATACCAAACGCTCGCATATGGCGTCAAGTAGTTGTCCGTCCATCTGGGCGAAAAATGGGACCTGAGAATGATACAATTAAGCGAAAAGCATTACTCGTTAGGATTCACTTTACTATGATCAGTCAGTATCAGCATTGCTGTCACATGATCAGAGAAGGCACTTACGCGTCGAACAAGATCTAAACACAAGTGGCGTTGGATATCTCGACGAAGATCAGTAGGCAAGGCATGCAAGATTGATTCTTCATCAACCCCTCGAGTAGCAACCCACTTGTACTGCACGAATCGCCTAACGCGCTCTTGCTGATCTTGGGGGAGTTGACGGTGTCTCATCCACTCCTCTGTGTCTCGCCGCTTTAGCCTCCACTCCTCAAGTCTCAACGTGATCGATTGCAAATAGGTCTGCATTATATCGAAAACATATCTTTCACAAAACTAAAAAATCACCAACTGTTTTAAACTGCAGAAAAGTAAACAGATTTCATCATCCGCACCTGCATATTTCCGATTAAGTGAGCAAACAGAACCAAACCCAAGATTGCAATTAGTATTGCAAATGACGTTTCCCCGATAAATGTGCTTGTACTCAAATTCTGACCATAGGAGCTGAGATATATTAAAACAGATTATATCAGAATCTGCAAATGTTGATCAAATTTCAGATTATATCAGAACCATGTACTGATGATCATACCTCAAGTTCTGTAAACCCCACCAAAGACAGTAGAAGTACTTCTCAAGAAACCCCGTGGAGACGACATTTTTCGTCACTGCATTTGCAAATATGCCATAGTTGAAATTGGTGCTGGTTTCCGGATTGCAGTTACTAAACACTTGAGTACCGTTCAACCACGTCCGGCGGTTATCATTGTTCAAATTACCACAATCCAAGTAGCTGAGAAAACACTTCATGGGGCTGAATTCATTTAGGCATTCGGACCTCCAGCACGTTGCATACCGTTCGATGGACAACAAGTACCACGATGCCCCTAAGATCTACAACGACAAACATTGTTCTAGCATTCGTTACTGCGAGTTTTGAAGGACAATTTGAATTAAACTGGTAAATTGCATGTAAACAAAAGAAGCTGCATTACATACATGACTGGCTAACATGTAGAGTGCGAGATTATACGCAGCCCCCGCCCAGGCAGTCTTTGTGACTACACCAGTGGCTTTGATGATCTGAGAGCTTAATGGGAAAATAAGATAGAGTCTAGGAACATACTGAAGCAGAACAATCAGTACAAGGGCATTATTGGTAGCATGTGTGCTTCTAACTGCAGGTATAATAAACCATATCACAATCTGCAAGAAAAGAATATAAGCAATAGCATTGTTATTTCCAGAACTGTTGCAGGAACTAATAAAATCGAAGAAATCGGATTAAAAACAGAGAAAAAAGAATGCGATAAACAAATCATGACGCGCGTTGTTGTCTAAAATTACCATACAGAACGAAAAATCTCGAGGAGATCATAGAGAGTTGAGAAAAGAAGTAGCATATATCAATGTAAAAATATAATTATGGTGATGATTATTGCACCTGAGGGAGAGGCAGTGTAGCTATGAGATCTATGAAGAAATCCGTTCTTAAATACCTTCGAGCAATCTTCTTTGGATCCGTAACAAGCTCACCCCTCCCGAAAACTCTTGAACTCGGGGATACATAAGCTGTCCTTAACTTAATGAACATGTGGAACAGATAGAACATATCCGCGAGAGTGCGAAAAAACGTCACAACAATTCCTAAATTCAAATCAGTCGTCATGCAAGATGAACTACCGTCATTTTGCACCGAAGGGAGGTAGAAAAAAAGCGGATCAACGAACAATGCTACCAAGCAAGAAAAGAGAAAAACCCTGTTCCATTGCAGGAAAATGTCACTTCCCGGATCAAGAATTTGCTTCTTACGTGGCTCCTGGTTCTCTGAGAAAACCTTAAAACTCCCAAATCTCGGAGTTTTATTAGTTCGAACTCCGGTAGTAGTAGTAGTAGTACCACCATCAGGAATTAACGAGGGTGCTGCTGCTGATATTTTGTATGCAGATAGTGGCTCTTCTGGTTTTTGGATGTCACTTTTTTCCCGGGAAAACTGAACATCTTTCTTATCATGATCATAAAACCTGCAATTATGAAATTAAACACAATAATTAAGAAAAATTAAAAAAAATAATAATAGAGAGTAAATTGTGAAATATGAAATTGGTATTGTAAAATGGAGACATTACCTTAATACCTTGCCTTTCTTCAACTCCATGCTTGTAAGTTTGATAACATCAATATGCATCACATGCAACTGAAGGATCCAAAACGTGAAATGAAGAACAACAAGAGAGAAAAACTAAAAGTTCAACGACAGCATAGTTTATGGGAAACATTTCCAAAATCCAAACAAATATATATGTCTATAAATATATATTAAACGAGCGTTATTCTTCACTAATTCTATCTAAATTACAAAGAAGATATTCGAACTTAGGTCAAGAGAGAAGTGCATTGCACTAGTCAACATGGCCAAGCGTCTGCAAATCTAAATGAATATAAAAGTGAAAAGTTGAGAGAGAGAGAGAGAGAGAGAGAGAGAGGTATGAAGCTTGGTCCACGGCTGAAACTTTGGGACGAAAAGATGTGCAGAATCTGGGGGAGGGAGAGAACATGAAGGACATGAATGTTTCGATTAAAGAAGTGGAGTGTTGCGATTAAAGACAAGAGAGAAATATATATTAAATTCTACGTTAGTAGATAGAAACTGCTAACCATGATTTTTCTTCACACATTTTGGTTGACTTTTTCTTTCACCAATTGAAATTGGTTGAGG
The DNA here is from genome assembly GCF_963583255.1 of Pyrus communis. Classification (NCBI taxonomy): domain Eukaryota; kingdom Viridiplantae; phylum Streptophyta; class Magnoliopsida; order Rosales; family Rosaceae; genus Pyrus; species Pyrus communis. The sequence goes on from NC_084803.1 coordinate 6,498,359, forward strand.
AGGGAAGTGCACGATCCAATTGTGTTAAATTATTGATTAAATACTAATAAGGTCTTTTGATAATTTAACCAGATCTGAAATGCAATCCCAGCTTCACTCGAATCAAGAAATTATGAGGGTAAAGTTGATGTGAACTACATAAATTTATACAATTTCCAAGTTAAAAGTTTAAGGGTTCTTGAAGGTGATTTTTCACATCGTCATAGCAGTACATTATACTTTAATTCAGCACTACCACTTTAAACATTACCAGTACCACTTAAGCATCAATGTAGCCCCGCTTTTTACAAAGCGTTTCCACTAAGAGCAGACGCATGGCCAAAAAAGAAGACTAGAAGCATTGATGGGGTTAGATTGTCACTGAAAAAGATGTTGGTGGAGTTGTCGCAATTAAAGACGTCTTGTCTAGTCGTTTACTATGTTCAAGAATGAAGGTGTAATTGGTGCTCCAAAATGACTATCATACATTTACACATTGAAATTTGATTGAATAGGATCATCTTCAAAGAAGATGTCAAATTATAGGTGGAATTCTATGTAATCAAATTTAACAGTAGGAATGAGTTTCAATCGATATGCCAATCCTATGCGGATTGGCATATGAGTTTTCATGAGAAAAGGTGATGTCAATTTTTTTTAATTATTTTATTATGTGGATCCTATTAATGCACAAATTATAAATATTGAAAAATGTATTTTAATTGATTTCTTTTTAAAATGGATCCTACAAATATCATTTATAACAAATAAACGTATTGGTTGGAAAAAAGAGAAAATCTGACATTGCCACATCAGCTATCAAATTAACATTTGACATTTATCTTTTAACATTTCATTTGCAGATGCTCGAAAGACAGGTGGACGGAAGTTACCAAAAACAAAAAAGACAGGTGGACGGATGGGATTGTTGAAAGGCTAGACAGTATACCAATAAACATGTGACACGTGTGTGCAATCACAATGCAGCATTGTGATGCTTCTCACGTTGGTGGCATGAACAACCCCATCTCCATAAAAATCATTAATTAATTCACCTTACGACTCAATTCGAAAGGTCATTATCTGTTTGGAGAGTGGACGCCCACCAAAATATAAAAAGAATTTACATTTTGAAATTTAAATTATTATTTTTAATTAGAAGAAAATCAAACTTAAAATTTTGAGTGAGCAAATAAATGTTCTAAATTATTTGAGTTACAAGTTTCTTATCATGCAAGTGGTCTTTTACTATAGTGGTGGAAATATGTTATGCTCTTGTATGATAGCGTAAATTCAAATTTCGTCAGTAACTAATCTAACATCTAACTTACTAATGATGTTGCTCAACTCCAAAAAAAAAAAAAAATTAAATAAATAAAGAAAAGAAAAGGTTTCTTGTCATCCCCAAGTTTATATTAGATTTTGAATGTGACTACCATCTTGCATGAGGAGGAATTTTTCTTTGATTTTGACATTCGATTACGTGCAGTAGACGAGAAAACAGAAACTCGAACACGCCATCACTTTTTGGACTCGTATGTAAAAATATGGTGTCGTTTGGATTGGATTATATTGGGGATTCAAGGTCTATTTAACATACAGATAAACGATTTTTCGTTTTACGGATTCGAGATGAAAAAAAACTTATCCTTTCGTATATTGGAAATTGTGTTAAGTGAAACACAATTTGCTTTTGTTTCACATTAAATTGAATATAGTGATGCGTACATTCCAACCAAATACTAAACACCAAACAAACACAGCTGCAGGCTTTGCATTGGAGACCATAATCGAATATATTATCTCGCGCTTTAACCAACCAATTATATTTAAGAAAAACTAATGAAAATAATTCAAAAATTTTGAATTTAACAATAAGGACAAAATAAAAGATAAAGTGAATAATATCAGGATTAACTTTTTAATGTAAAAATATGACTTTTCGTTAAAATGAATAATATCAAAAGTTTTTCGTTAAAGTTCTTTTATATTTATCGCACTCTTTTACCAACTGAACTGCAAACCTTTTAAGACGCAATAAACCACGTCCTTTTTTCTTTTTTGTAAAATCAAATTTATTAGAAAAAAAAATTTTCTATCAAAATTAATCTCAAACTGCGGGCAATTCAACGGTGAAGATTTTACAGGATTGGCTTGAAGATTTATAATTGCAATTGTGCGACACGCATAGGGAGATTACCAAACATTTCTACACCCTTTCATCTTTTTAAACTGGAAAAACTAGAATACAACAAGAAGCCTGTCATGCGTACATATATCTATTCTATTCTATTAAAGAGAAGAGCCTTGTCAACTTTTTTTCTCCTTTTTTTCAATTTTAACCTTACTTTTGATTACACAATATTTACATGAGGACAAAATAATAATTTTGTACCTATTGATAAAATGACAATCATATCCCTATTATACCTTTTTTTTTTAATAAAATAACAATCATATCCTTATTTTTTCTATTTTACCCTCACTTTTGATGTACAATATTCACATAAAACTGACCAAAAACAGTAATTATGTAATATTAAGATAAAATATGCATTTATTAAAAGAAACTGTCTCATCATCATTTTTTTATAATTTTTTTTAAATTTTAAAAACTAATCACACTTCTTAATAAAAAAAAACAAAAAATAAAATGAAATTGTTCAGACACAAAAAATGTGTGCTCATCGGCTAGTTAGCAATAAAATCATCCGCCACGAAAACAGCGGTTAGGATTTCGGTGTGGTCGAGATTTCACTTGGAACCAAATTTGTTTCTGTACTTTTGTATCCAATTGAAGATCAAAGGCAAGAATATGGGTGTTGGGTCTAAGAAACGATTGTCACTACCAAATCTCTAAAAAGTGGCGTCACGTATGCATACGCAACGACTCATTTATATAGAAAGTTCAAGAAGAAGCAAAATCCAAACAACTCTTTCGTTTATGAACAACCCAACTTCTGTAGAACAGATGTGAGTACCTGCATAAACATTCGACGCGTAACCCACTGCTCAATCCTTTTAAGTAAGAGTTAAACAAATGCCACTATAGTAGTTTGAGGGAGGCGCATTGCTACCGACGAAGTTCAAGGAAAATAGAAGCTCTGCAGATAGCAGGCTGGGATCCACAACTATTCAAAAATTGAAGATCCCAGTAGCAGGGCAGTGAAGAAATCCCCGGGAGAGTGCAGAAACACAAAATTGAAGCTCTAGCCGGCTGGGACCGACAACCATTCAAAATTGAAGATCCCAGAGCAGGGCAGTAGTGAAGCACAACAATCCCAGGGGCCAAGGGAGTGCAGAAGAACAAAACCAATGAAGCAGAAGAAGCAGACGACACCTCAACACAAAAAGCAAAGAAAAAAGCATCGAGTTTTAGCAGCATTCTCAGAAACACTCTTAAACAAAGTTTTAATGTTTACGACTTTACCTTTAAGATCCTTATCCCTACGCCTATTTTGCAAAGATAAATAAAACCAGCTAGAGTTAAGAAAGGAAGGAACTTAACCAAATCAGAGAGACAGTAGAGGCTGAGGGCGTCCCCCAATTTAAACATAGTTGTGCTGATGTCCAAGCAAACTGAACAACACTTAATCCCAGTATATCTTCTAAAACAACGCCAGGTAGCCATGTATGAACTCCTTAACTCCTGCTTCGGCGGCGATCCTTCAGACCATTGCTGCAAATATTCAGCACCCAGATGTCAGAGGACAAATCAGCAATGCCAACCTTACTACTGGCATGCTCTACCATCCAAGTCTTGGAACAGTAACTAATGTAAGCATGCAAAGGACATATACCATCATGGCATGAATCAAATGGAAAGTCATCCTTCCAACACAACCAGTTTCATGCTGTAGAACTAGGGTTTAATAATTTTGCAAAAACATAGTTAAGGAACCTCACCCATTGGCATAAGGCAACTCCTCCCGCCCACGGTACGGTGGGGACCTGCTGCGGCTGTTCCCACGTGGTGTCAAACTGCGACGTCTTGGGGATCTCCCTCGAGGACTGTAGCTCCTGTTTAACAGTAGAGAGATGTCAAAAGGTATTAGATAAGAGAAATCATCTCCAACCTAGATTAACAGCTAGTATAAGATATGTTTGTGAACTTGCATCCAGAAAGCCAGCTTTCAATACCTAATACACCAGAACACAACTTGTTTGATAACTACCTACCTAACTACCGAGAGAAAAATAACACCAGAACACAGCTTTCGTTTCTTTATTGTCTTAGCAATTGGCAACTGCTTTGCTTATATATGTTGGTCGAAGATTGGGATACACGAGATCAAGAGGATTAGAAATGTCCATTGCGAAAAAGCTTCTCCCTGTGTCGCTTTTCTATAATGCTAATGTGGCGTTTGCGTTGGCCAGTTTGAAGGGAGTTAATATTCCCATGTATATTGCAATCAAAAGACTCACACCGCTTGCTGTGCTTGTAGCTGGATTCTTCTCAGGGAAGGGGAGACCCTCAATACAGGTTATTACACTTAACGATAGGATTAGTTATTCTTCTTTTTTCTTTAGTATTAGTGTAAGTAAAAACGAAACTTGTTCTGTAACGAACTAGAATGTGAGCAAAATACTTTTAGTCTTCGAAACATATGATGTAAAAATTCGGAAGAAGCCTACACGATTTGACTAACACTGTAAGCGTAAAATGGAAGCTGGATTTACATTATTCTTTGCTATGCTTTCTCTTGGTTTGGGCTTAGCGGTCTGCAATTCATAAGCTAGGATATTTTGGACGATTCAAATTATTACGGACATGTCATTTTGTCGGTGCTTGAAATGTCTTCATGATGACAGCTTTGACCTGCTTGATGATCACTAAGATAATTAATCGATATTTGGTATCCATATTAGGAACAATATATCTTGCGACATAACGATAGCTTCCTTATTAAGTGAAGATAAAGGATGCTTGATTTCAAATAATCACCGGTTGTAGTTTTTGTTAAAAATGCAAAGTTATTCAGAGAAGATGAGAAATATAGTGTGAAAGTCCTGACAAAAAGCATTTTCATTACCACTAAATTTGGTGATACTGAGTCCTATTTAGTTGTTCTTTTCCTCTCTTTCATGTTTTAGGTTTGACAGTACTCAGTTCTTTCATGTTTCAGGTGTGTCTTTCAGTAATACTGACTGCAGTAGGGGTTCTGATAGCTGCACTCGGAGATTTTTCGTTTGACCTTTTTGGATATAGCATGGCCCTCACTTCCGTCTTTTTCCAGGTAAGGTGATGATGTTTTTGTTCATCCACAGTTCTGTGTTATACTTGTTTCGAATGGTATGTTATGGTAATTAAGCTCATACAAGCACTTCATTTTTTATTCAGACCATGTACCTTGTTTTGGTGGAGAAATCTGGTGCTGAAGATGGGCTATCATCAGTTGAGATCATGTACTATAACAGCTTTCTGTCTCTTCCGTTTTTGATGCTTCTCATAGTAGCTACTGGAGAATTTCCAAATTCGTTATCATTACTAGTTGCAAAGGTCAGAACTTAACCTTTTCTTTGTTTATATATTTGAATTCATTCCTCCCTATTTATTTGGGACTATTTGTAGATCATTGACTCCTTAAATTGATTGAGAAATGAATTACTGTCTTTGACATCTACTACAAGACATTTCCTATCCAAATTATCGATAAAAGAAGACTTGATAACTAGTAAATAGCATAAAATCATGTCGATAATGGCTTTAAAATTATGAATTCCAGTTGGAAAAAGCAATGTGTTGCTGCCTGCCCATATAGTTTGTAAGTAACCGTGCAAAGATAAAAGAAGACTTGATAACTAGTAAATAGCGTAAATAGCATAAAATCATGTCGATAATGGCTTTCAAATTATGAATTCCAGTTGGAAAAAGCAATGCGTTGCTGCCCGCCCATATAGTTTGTAAGTAACCATGCAAAGATTTCTTCGGGGACCTGGGGCTTATTGCCGTGGCAATGAGTTGCTGTTCTTCCTTCTGAAAACGTTCATACTTTATACGACTGACATGTAATTTTCTTTATTTGCAGAGTAATTCCTTATACTTTTTGGTGATCCTCATTCTTTCATTTATTATGGGCATTGTTCTCAACTTCACCATGTTCTTATGTACGATAGTCAACTCCGCTCTAACAACCACCATCGTTGGAGTCCTAAAAGGAGTTGGGTCGACGGTATGACTGAACTTCCTCTTCTTTTTCGTAGATTAAATGACGATTGTGGAAATTAAGTTTTATTTCATCTTATTGTGATACAAATATTTGTGTGAAAATTTGTTTATACGGGTTTCGTTGTTTCACAGACCCTCGGTTTTGTACTACTGGGTGGCGTGCAAGTACATGTTTTGAATGTGACTGGACTGGTTATCAACACAGCCGGCGGAGTTTGGTATTCGATTGCCAAATATCAACAGAGGAAGAGCAAGCCCGCAAAGCGGATTGCAGATGTGGAGGCTCATCGGAAATAAAATTACGAGTGCAGCTCGGGTGGGGGGAAGGAGGGGGGATTCGGTTTTAATCACGAAATTGCCATTTTTTAATGTAAATTTTGGCTATGGTGTGGGTTTGTGGGTTTGGACCCGACATGGGGATGTAGTGTGGATTTGTGGGTTTGGCCATGTCCTGTTCTTGGGGTAGAGTAATGTCTTTGCCTATCGAGGTTCGTCGTACTAAAACTATAAAAATCAGTCCTTAAATTATAAAAATATGTCAATTATATCCCTAATATTGTATTTGAAGCTATTATATTCAATTTTTTTTATCAATTTAAGTCATGTTACTCGCATGTGATACACATTGCAGGGTAAATTGGTAGTTTTTCACAAAGAAGTAGTGTATGGAGTTAACTTTAGAGGGTAAGTTGGTAATTTTGCATAAAGAAATAGTGTATGGAGTTAACTTTAGAGGGTAAATTGGTAGTTTTTCATAAAAAAAAATAGTGTAAGTTAATTTTGAAGGGTAAATTAGACGTTAGATTCACAACCTTTATAAAATGTTAAGGGCTTATAGGCGAGAAAATTACGGCATTACACTATAAAGTGTGTCAAGTGACTTAAGTTGACGAAAAATTGGATAAAATAGCTTTGAATATGATAATAGAGATAAAATTAACAATTTTTAATGAATTTAGAGACTTATAGGAACGATTATTATCCGTTGAGAAGAAAAGTCTTCCAGGATTCAGGATCTCTGAATGGGTCTTCCGTCTCCTCCATGCACATGCACTTGTTTTCCTGTTCGTTCTAATGCAATTTTCACTCACAGATCAATTATTTCCTCTGTTTTTCTCCCATGCTTCAATAATTGCTTGTGGCTGTGTAAAATGTTGATTGAAATTACAATTTGTTATTTTTTTTGTCCTAATAATACAAACGATATCAAGGGAGTGAGTTTTCAAATTGTGAAAGCTCGGTGCATAAGAGAATGTACTTAATTAATTGAGTTACAATTCTCCCATACTATTTGTTTTTTATTTAATTTGACTTTATTATCATTCGGTTTGGTTCGCGGATTAACGGTTTTATTTAATTTGACTTTATTATTGTTCGGTTTGGTTCGCGGATTAACGGCTCGGGGATGAGTACATGATTGAGATCCTTCGTACTCGAAACTCAGCCATTACAAGTACAACATGCTCTGGAATCATCCGAGTGTAAAATGTTTAGTTACTTTGTGTAGTATGATTGATTTGAATATTTTTTAACAGAACTTTTGTAGGGTGAAGAAGTGGATAAAGTCCTCGTGAATAAGACGATGGTGGTTAAGGTCAAAAAGAATTTTAGGTTCGTATTCCACACGTTCGTTCTGAATTTTATTTCTGACGTTAATAAATTATACGGTGGTAGTAAAAAAAGACTAAAATGCATATGTGAGTTTTTTTAAGCTCCAAAAGACTACGCGATCAACAAGGGATGTGTTAATTGTATATCACCCACCAAATATCTTGTACAGATTGTGTATAACTACCGTGGTGTTTTTATTTCTATTGTATAAAGATGATAATGTAAGCAAATGATTGAATTCCAAGTAGATTGTCTGTCACACTAATTAGAAAACGTAAACTGAATTGTTGACTCCCACTCAAAAACCATACAATAATTTTAACATAGCTGTTATTCTACAAATATGCACGTAAATTAACATTTAAATAATAATTTAATCATTAACTTTCATGTCATTTAGTTTACAAAATTTGGTATACACATTTAGTCTCCCTAGCATTACCCATCTACATAGGTTGGTAATTTGTATTTACATTTAGTCTTCCTAACATTACCCTTCTACATAGGTTGGTAACTTGTATTTACATTTCTGAACTAATCCCTTAATATCCATTGTTAGAGTTGTACCAACAAGACGAGAATGATTTATATGAAACAAATTTATCAAAAATTGGTGCATCGGTTGAATAATATAATGTAATGTGTAAGATTCTCTTCACATGACATTACATTGTTAGACAGAAGACTTCGAAAATGGTGAACCTCAGTGATCCTAATATCCTACTCATCTTAATTATTAATCAATGATCTCCAGAACTGTGACCTCTTTTGTAATTCAGTTCAGAAACATTTAAGTCTAATGAACTTGAAGAAAATGATTTTAATTCCTTATTACTGGATTTTGTTTGGTTTGCATCAGTTTTAAATATTGGCCCTTGGCCACTGCTCCCAACATACCATATGCTTTCTTATGCTTTAATTTTGGTTTTTCTTGAGTAGAGAGTACTATATATGAAAATTGGAAGGAGTACCGCATTTAGTTTTAGTATATCTAGAATACAAGACGGTTTTTACGTGTTATAACATAAGTAGTGAGGAAATAGTTTTTATGAATACGTCCATATGTTATAACATTAGTAATTTGTTAATACTATGTGACTACGCAACGACACTTGAAAGACAAGTATTTTGCGTGTTAGAACATAAGTCGAGAGGAAATAGTTTTAATGAATACGTCCATATGTTATAACATTAGTAATTTGTTAATACTATGTGACTACGCAACAATACTTGAAAGACAGGTATTTTGCATGTTAGAACATAAGTCGAGAGGAAATAGTTTTAATGAATAGGTCCATATGTTATAACATGAGTAATTTGTTAATACCATGTGACTACGTAACGACACTTGAAAGACAGGTAGAGGAACAAGAATTTACAAAGGATTCATAGTGAAAGATAGGTTTCTTCAACAATTTGGACTATTGACTGAGAGTTTTGATGTGAGCTAGTCATCTTCTGGCTCCATTGAGAAGTCTGGCTCTTCAGGTTTTAGCAACTTCGGCAGCTGAACATCCTTGGTCTTTTGAGCTCCTCTCCTAGTGTTTGCAGCAAACCTTGAAGCCAAAATTGTGACACCAAGATTCTGTCTCACTTGGAAAGTATTCGAAGTTTCATTACTACTAGAAAACTCTTCCTTTTCTTCTTCTGTATCATCAGCCTCTTCGTCGTATTTGTCGTAATTATACGAGAATGACTCTGCCATGCTAAGGTTCTTCGCCAACGTTCTCTTCTTGAACCGCCGCCACGCTACCTGAATGAAGCATGCAGCCCAGGTCCTCCAATGGTAGGAGTAGAAACGAAATGTGTGTTGTAACTTCTTGCTGTGGAGGCGCCTAAACTGATTCGAGACGAATTTGAGGTCTTCTGCTCTCAGCGCAAAGGCTTCTACTTCGTCGAGGGATTTAACAGTTCTTGTGGAAGAAGGCAAGTTGAGGGTTGATTTGGGAAGCAATGCCCAAGCAAGCAACTCTTCTCCACAAAAATCGCCGGGCCTCAAAGTGATTGAGTTGAAGAAACCTGTCCTGCCTCCATTTGTTGTGGAGCTCTCTAGTTTCCCTCGGATAATGAAAAGCATCTCTGTGACAGGGTCGCCTTCACGAACAATGTACGTGCCCTGAGTACTTAAGGAGGATACCAAACGCTCGCACATGGCGTCAAGCAGTTGATCGTCCATCTGTGCAAAAAATGGGACCTGAAGATGACACAATTGAAGCGAAAAGCGTTACTCATTAGTATATGCTTTACTATGATCAATCAGTATCAACATTCCTGTCACATGATCAGAGAAGGCACTTACGCGTCGAACAAGATCTAAACACAAGTGGCGTCGGATATCTCGACGAAGATCAGTAGGCAAGGCATGTAAGATGGATTCTTCATCAACCCCTCGAGTAGCAACCCACTTGTACTGCACGAATCGCCTTACGCGCCCTTGCAGATCTTGGGGGAGTTGACGGTGTCTCATCCACTCCTCTGTATCTCGCCGCTTTAGCCTCCACTCCTCAAGTCTCAACGTGATCGATTGCAAATAGGTCTGCATTATATCGAAAACATATCTTTCACAAAACTAAAAAATCACTAACTGTTTTAAACTGCAGAAAAGTAAACAGATTTCATCATCCGCACCTGCATATTTCCGATTAAGTGAGCAAACAGAACCAAACCCAAGATTGCAATTAGTATTGCAAATGACGTTTCCCCGATAAATGTGCTTGTACTCAAATTCTTACCATAGGAGCTGAGATATATTAAAACAGATTATATCAGAATGTGCAAATGTTGATCAAATTTCAGATTATATCAGAACCATGTACCGATGATCATACCTCAAGTTCTGTAAACCCCACCAAAGACAGTAGAAGTACTTCTCAAGAAACCCCGTGGAGACGACATTTTTCGTCACTGCTTTTGCAAATATGCCATAGCTGAAATTGGTGCTGGTTTGCGGATTGCAGTTACTAAACACTTGAGTACTGTTCAACCACGTCCGGCGGTTATCATTGTTCAAATTACCACAATCCAAGTAGCTGAGAAAACACTTCATGGGGCTGAATTCATTTAGGCATTCAGACCTCCAGCACGTTGCATACCGTTCGATGGACAACAAGTACCACGATGCCCCTAAGATCTACAACGACAAACATTGTTCTAGCATTCGTTACTGCGAGTTCTGAAGGACAATTTGAATTAAACTGGTAAATTGCATGTAAACAAAAGAAGCTGCATTACATACATGACTGGCTAACATGTAGAGTGCGAGATTATACGCAGCCCCCGCCCAGGCGGTCTTTGTGACTACACCAGTGGCTTTGATGATCTGAGAGCTTAATGGGAAAATAAGATAGAGTCTAGGAACATACTGAAGCAGAACAATCAGTACAAGGGCATTATTGGTAGCATGTGTGCTTCTAACTGCAGGTATAATAAACCATATCACAATCTGCAAGAAAAGAATATAAGCAATAGCATTGTTATTTCCAGAACTGTTGCAGGAACTAATAAAATCGAAGGAATCGGATTAAAAACAGAGAAAAAAGTATACGATGAACAAATCATGACACGCGTTGTTGTCTAACATTACCATACAGAACGAAAAAATCTCGAGGAGATCATAGAGAGTTGAAAAGAGTAGCAGCATCTATCAATGTAAAGATATAATTATGGTGATGATTATTGCACCTGAGGGAGAGGCAGTGTAGCTATGAGATCTATGAAGAAATCCGTTCTTAAATACCTTCGAGCAATCTTCTTTGGATCCGTAACAAGTTCACCCCTCCCGAAAACTCTTGAACTCGGGGATACATAAGCTGTCCTTAACTTAATGAACATGTGCAACAGATAGAACATATCCGCAAGAGTGCGAAAAAACGTCACAACAATTCCTAAATTCAAATCAGTCGTCATACAAGATGAACTACCGTCGTTTTGCACCGAAGGGACGTAGAAAAAAAGCGGATCAACGAACAATGCTACCAAGCAAGAAAAGAGAAAAACCCTGTTCCATTGCAGGAAAATGTCACTTCCCGGATTAAGAATTTGCTTCTTACGTGGCTCCTGGTTCTCTGAGAAAACCTTAAAACTCCGAAATCTCGGAGTTTTATTAGTTCGAACTCCGGTAGTAGTACTAGTACCACCATCAGGAATTAACGAGGGTGCTGCTGCTGATATTTTGTATGCAGATAGTGGCTCTTCTGAGTGTTTTTGGATGTCACTTTTTTCCCAGGAAAACTGAACATCTTTCTTATCATGATCATAAAACCTGCAATTATGAAATTAAACACAATAATTAAGAAAAATTAAAAAAAAATAATAATAGAGAGTAAATTGTGAAATATGAAATTGGTATTGTAAAATGGAGACATTACCTTAATACCTTGCCTTTCTTCAACTCCATGCTTGTAAGTTTGATAACATCAATATGCATCACATGCAACTAAAGGATCCAAAACGTGAAATGAAGAACAACAAGAGAGAAAAGTAAAAGTTCAACGACAGCATAGTTTATGGGAAACATTTCCAAAATCCAAACAAATATATATGTCTATAAATATATATTAAACGAGCGTTATTCTTCACTAATTCTATCTAAATTACAAAGAAGATATTCGAACTTAGGTCAAGAGAGAAGTGCATTGCACTAGTCAACATGGCCAAGCGTCTGCAAATCTAAATGAATATAAAAGTGAAAAGTTGAGAGAGAGAGAGGGAGAGGGGTATGATATTAGAAATATATTCTCATTGAATTAAACTGGGTTACATTGGATGTATTTATACACAGTAACTAATAACATTAGTTAACTACTAATGTAACTAATTAAGCTTAATCTATGAATTAGTTACAATAGAAAACTTAAGGACTAAGCAATAGATGACTTGGACTTTAGCACTGCTGACTGTTGGGTTGACTGAGAAGAATAATGTGTGTCTTTACACCCCCTCAAGCTGAACGGAGGGGAACCAAGGGAAAGCTTGGAACGAAGAAACTGAAATCGACCCTTGGTCAGGGACTTAGTGTGAATATCTGCAATTTGATGGAGACTAGGAACAAACTGAACTTTCAGTAGAGAAGCTAAAACCAGTTCGCGAATATAATGGTAGTCGATTTCTACATGCTTTGTTCGAGCATGAAAAACTGGATTTGAAGCAAGAGAAATCGCAGAAACATTATCACACCAGAGAAGAGGAACCCGGGACAGAGGAAAACCAATATCCTTGAAAATTTTGCAAATCCAGGTGATCTCAGCAGAAGTGTGAGCCAAAGAACGGTATTCAGCTTCAGTGGAGGAGCGAGCAACTGTGGGCTGTTTCTTGGCACACCAACTGATTAAGTTGCAACCAAGATACACACAGTAACCACTTGTAGAGCGGCGATCAAACACACAGCCAGCCCAATCAGCATCTGAGAAGGCAGTAAGAGTGAGAAAGCCTTTTCAAAACCAGATGCCATCATTCACAGTACCTTTAAGAAAACGTAAGACACGTTTGACAGATTGAAAGTGTGTATCTCTCGGACAATGAAGGAATTGACAGAGTTGGTTGACCGCAAAAGAGAGATCAGGACGTGTCCAGGTCAAATACTGTAAGGCCCCAACAATAGACCGATATTCATGGGGAGTAGAGAGAAGTGTACCACTGTGGTCTAACTTCTGAGTACCAAGAGGAGTAGCACAGGGTTTGCTGCCATCCATGTGAGACTTGAGAAGAAGATCCATGGCATACTTATGTTGACTGAGAAAGATGCCATCGGAGGTGCGATGAACTTCTAACCCCAAGAAGTAGTGCAACGGACCTAAATCTTTGACAGGAAAGAGCTGACTGAGCTTGTGAATAAAAGCATTGCAGGCATGAGCACTAGGTCCAGTAACTAGTATATCATCAACATATACTAGGACAATCACAAGAGAGGGCTGGAAAGTCACAAACAGGGAGCAATCAGATTGAGAGTTCTGGAACCCCAGAGACAGTAAAGTTTGAAACAATTTATCATACCAAGCCCGTGGGGCTTGCTTGAGACCATACAGGGACTTAGAAAGCTTGCAGACATGAGAAGGCAGAGAAGGATCAACGAATCCAGGGGGTTGTTGCATAAACACCTCCTCCTTGAGCGTCCCATGTAAGAAAGCATTGCTTATATCCAGTTGGTTTAAAAACCAATCAAATTGTACTGCCAAGGTCAAGAGAATGCGAATGGTGACAGGTTTGGCAACCGGGCTAAAGGTTTCCTGGAAGTCAATACCTTCCTGTTGATGGAACCCCTTGGCGACTAAACGGGCTTTGTATCTGTCCACACTACCATCAGGTTTTCGTTTGATTCGAAACACCCATTTGCAGCCTACAATATTCTGATTTGGTGTAGAAGGGACAAGGGACCAAGTTCCAGTAGACTGCAAGGCTTGAAACTCCTCAGTCATGGCTTGCAGCCAGTGATCATGTTTGGAGGCTTGAAGGAAAGTGGTAGGAACAAATTCTAAGGGATTAATAGGATGTTTAGTAGTTGCAAAGGCTTTGGGTTTAAATATCCCGGCTTTGGATCGAGTAGTCATGGAATGAGTGTTGACAGAGAGGGGAGGTGGATGGGGGAGTGGAGAAGGTGGCACGGGGGAAGGATCCTGTATTGTGGGAGAAAAGGATAAAGGCTGGATAGGAGAAGTGGAGACAGGGGGAATAGATGAGGAAGGGGAAGGAAGGACAGAGGGTGAGGTAGGATGGGTAAAAGTGAAAGGAAGAGTGAAGGTGGGAGATGAGGAAGAGGGATTGGAGTGCACTGGAAGGGACGTGAGTGATGTATGGAAAGGAAATTGAGACTCATTAAAAAGGACATGGCGAGAAATGTAAACACGAGAGGTAAGAGGATCTAGGCAACGATAGCCTTTGTGGTGCAAACTGTAACCGAGAAAAACATAATGAATACTCTTCCCATCAAGCTTAGAAGTGGAATAGGGTTTAAGCCATGGGTAGCAACTACTGCCAAAAACCTTGAGCTTGGAATAATCCGGAGACTTATGAAAAAGCAATTCCCAGGGAGATTTATCAAGGTTAGAGATGGGAAGCCTGTTGATCAAATACAAGGCAGTAGAAAATGCCTCAACCCAAAACTGATGAGGGACCTTGGATGCAGTGAGAAGAGTGCGAGCAGTCTCAACAAGGTGCCTATGTTTGCGTTCAACACAACCGTTCTGTTCCGGTGTATGAGGGCAAGAATATTGATGCAAAATGCCATGCTGCAGAAGGAACGAATTAAAACAAGAACTGGTAAACTCACCCCCAGAATCTGATCGAAGAACTTTGATTTTATTACCAACCAAGTTTTCTACATAAGCCTTGAAATGGACAAATACTGAAAACACCTCAGACTTGAGCTTTAAAGGAAACAACCAATTGTACTTGGTGAATTCATCAACAAACAACACATAGTACTTATAGCCAGTAACAGACAACGTAGGGGCAGGTCCCCAAACATCACAATGAACAAGTTCCAGAGGTACAGATACAGAACTAAGACTGGCAGTGAAAGGCAATTTGTGATTCTTACCAATTGCACAATCAGAACAGAAGAAAGAAGTAAACTTTTGACCACTGTAAACTATAGAACCATTATGTAAAGCCTTGCGAAAAATAGCAGAGGAGGGGTGGCCGAGTCGACTGTGCCAAACTGGTAAAGAAGCCTTGCTACTGACAAGAGCAAATGAAGAATTAGATGCTGGAGGAAGGCCTTGAAAGGGATAGAACCCATCTTTAACGGGCCCTCGGAAAAGCATCATCCCCGACATACGATCCTTGATTGTAGAACCATCAGAATCAAGAGTTAAGTTGCAGTGATTGTCTCGTAAGAATTGATACGCAGAAAGGAGATTATGTTTCATGGCAGGAACATGTAAAACATTATTCAGACGAAAAGTTGCAGCAGGAGTAGTGAGAAAAGAACTACCAGTATGGTGGATGGGCATACCTTGACCATCACCAATATAAACCTTGTCCTGACCATTATAAGGCGCTGGAGATTGAAGAGCAGAGATATCATTGGTTATATGAGATGTGGCACCGGAGTCCATGAGCCAAGTGGGAGCAGAAGAGGGGAGATTAGTGTGAGCACACATAGCAGCCAATTTTGCAGGAGGAATTTTACCCGCAAAGGCATGATTCATGCGTTCAAAACAATCCAGAGCATCATGATCAGGGGAATGACAGATTTGGCATGAATCACGATGACCATGGGAGTAACTAGAAGGTCGAGGATAACTGCCAGAGTTGCCAAAATTGCTGCGATAATTGTTGCCTCGAAAGTTGTTGCTACGATAGTTATTGCCCCTATAGGTGGTGCCACGAGAAGTATTGCCGCGATAAGAACCTTTACCACGATGAAATTGCCTTGGAGCAGAATAGCCCTGTGGTGTGGGAAGAAGAGGAGGCTGAGATTGGGGAGATTGAGCCGCATAGGCTTGAAAGGGTTCAGAAACAACAGGTTTCTTCTTGCGCTGCATGAACAATTCCTTGTTAATCAGGAGGCCATGGAGTTCATCCAAGGAGGTAGAAGAGATGAGAAGCAGAATTGAGTCAACAAATGACTCATAGTCATCAGAGAGGCCATTAAGAGTGACTGCAATTAAATCACTTTCAGAGATCGGAGCACCGGCAGCCATGAGTGCATCAGAGATTGATTTGATGAGCTGAATGTATTCAGAAATTGCAAGATCCCCTTTCTAAACATTATGCAGGCGAGAGCGAAGCTGGTGAATGTGAGCAGCAGAAACGCCGCCGAATCGTTGTTCAAGATTTAACCATAGCTCACGAGAGGAAGTAACACCAACGGTGAACGGAATGAGATCCTCTGAAAGAGTAGAATTGAGCCAGATAAGGATATTTTGATCCTTTTCATACCACAGATCGAAATCTGGATTTGGAGTAGCAGTGAGCTGGCCAGAAGCATCAAGTAAGAAAGGAGACGGACAAAGTTCAGAGCCATCAACAATCCCGGTAAGCTTGTAGCGACGAAAAATTGGAGCAAACAACGCCTTCCAAACAAGATAGTTGTCCCGTTTAAGCTTGGTAGGAACCATACAGCTGATATTCTGAATCGAAATCGAAGAAATGGAGGGAGAAGGCGGAACCGGAGGAAAATTAGGGTTCATCGGGGACGAATTTGGGGCAAGAACATCAGGATTCATGGGAGATGAACTCGACGAAGGCATGTCGAAAACAAATCAGAGAGGAGAAGAGAAGGAGATATCGATCAAGATCCGCAAGAAATTAAAGAGAGAGGATCAAAGATAGAAGAAATCAGAGGACACAGGGAGCGACGAAGAGGATCAGAGAAAAAGCAGTGAAGCGAAAAAGGGATGATACCATATTAGAAATATATTCTCATTGAATTAAACTGGGTTACATTGGATGTATTTATACACAGTAACTAATAACATTAGTTAACTACTAATGTAACTAATTAAGCTTAATCTATGAATTAGTTACAATAGAAAACTTAAGGACTAAGCAATAGATGACTTGGACTTTAGCACTGCTGACTGTTGGGTTGACTGAGAAGAATAATGTGTGTCTTTATATGAAGCTTGATCCAAGGCTGAAACTTTGGGACGAAAAGATGTGCAGAATCTGGGGGAGGGAGAGAACATGAAGGACATGAATGTTTCGATTAAAGAAGTGGAGTGTTGCGATTAAAGACGAGAGAAATATATATTAAATTCTACATTAGCAGATAGAAACTGCTAGCCATGATTTTTCTTCACACATTTTGGTTGACTTTTTCTTTCACCAATTGAAATTGGTTGAGGAGGGAAGTGCACGATCCAATTGTGTCAAATTATTGATTAAATACTAATAAGGTCTTTTGATAATTTAACCAGATCTGAAATGCAATCCCAGCTTCACTCGAATCAAGAAATTATGGGGGTAAAGTTGATGTCAACTACATAAATTTATACAATTTCCAAGTTAAAAGTTTAAGGGTTCTTGAAGGTGATTTTTCACATCGTCATAGCAGTACATTATACTTTAATTCAGCACTGCCACTTTAAACATTACCAGTACCACTTAAGCATCAACGTAGCCCCGCTTTTTACAAAGCGTTTCCACTAAGAGCAGACGCATGGCCAAAAAAGAAGACTAGAAGCATTGATGGGGTTAGATTGTCACTGAAAAAGATGTTGGTGGAGTTGTCGCAATTAAAGACGTCTTGTCTAGTCGTTTACTATGTTCAAGAATGAAGGTGTAATTGGTGCTCCAAAATGACTATCATACATTTACACATTGAAATTTGATTGAATAGGATCATCTTCAAAGAAGATGTCAAATCATAGGTGGAATTCTATGTAATCAAATTTGAAAGTAGGAATGAGTTTCAATCGATATGTCAATCCTATGCGGATTGGCATATGAGTTTTCATATGTCAAATTTGCGATATGAGAAAAGGTGATGTCAATTTTTTTTAATTATTTTATTATGTGGGTCATATTAATGCACAAATTATAAATATTGAAAAATGTATTTTAATTGATTTCTTTTTAAAATGGATCCTACAAATATCATTTATAACAAATAAACATATTGGTTGGAAAAAAGAGAAAATTTGACATTACCACATCAGCTATCAAATTAACATTTGACATTTATCTTTTAACATTTCATTTGGAGATGCTCGAAAGACAGGTGGACGGAAGCTACCAAAAACAAAAAAGACAGGTGGACGGATGGGATTGTTGAAAGGCTAGACAGTAGACCAATAAACATGTGACACGTGTGTGCAATAACAATGCAGCATTGTGATGCTTCTTATGTTGGTGGCATGAACAACCCCATCTCCATAAAAATCATAAATTAATTCACCTTACAACTCAATTCGAAAGGTCATTATCTGTTTGGAGAGTGGACGCCCACCAAAATATAAAAGGAATTTACATTCTGAAATTTAAATTATTATATTTAATTAGAAGAAAATCAAACTTAAAATTTTGAGTGCGCAAATAAATATTCTAAATTATTTGAGTTACAAGTTTCTTGTCATGCAAGTGGTCTTTTACTATAGTGGTGGAAATATGTTATGCTCTTGTATAACAGCGTAAATTCGAACTCCGTCAGTAGCTAATCTAACATCTAACTTACTAATGATGTTGCTCAACTCAAAAAATAAAAAAATAAAAAAATAAAGAAAAGAAAAGGTTTCTTGTCATCCCCAAGTTTATATTAGATTTTGAATGTGACTACCATCTTGCATGAGGAGGAATTTTTCTTTGATTTTGACATTCGGTTACGTGCGGTAGACGAGAAAACAAAAACTCGAACACGCCATCACCTTTTGGATTCGTACATAAAAATATGGTGTCGTTTGGATTGGATTATATTGGAGATTCAAGGTCTATTTAACATACAGATAAACGATTTTTCGTTTTACGGATTCGAGATGAAAAAAAACTTATCCTTTCGTGTATTGGAAATTGTGTTCAGTGAAACACAATTTGCTTTTGTTTCACATTAAATTGAATATAGTGAGGCGTACATTCCAACCAAATACTAAACACCAAACAAACACAGCTGCAGGCTTTGCATTGGAGACCATAATTGAATATATTATCTCGTGCTTTAACCAACCGATTATATTTAAGGAAAACTAATGAAAATGATTTGAAAATTTTGAATTTAATAATAAGCATAAAATAAAAGATAAAGTGAATAATATCAGGATTAACTTTTTAATGTAAAAATATGATTTTTTGTTAAAGTGAACAATACCATAAGTTTTTCGTTAAAGTTCCCTTATATTTATCGCACTCTTTTACCAACCGAACTGCAAACCTTTTAAGACACAATAAACCACATCCTTTTTTCTTTTTTGTAAAATCAAATTTATTAGAAAAAAAAAATTTCTATCAAAATTAATCTGAAACTGCGGGCAATTCAACGGTGAAGATTTTACAGGATTGGCTTGAAGATTTATAATTGCAATGGTGCGACACGCATAGGGACATTACCAAATATTTCAACACCCTTTCATCTTTTTAAACTGGAAAAACTAGAATACAACAAGAAGGCTGTCATGTGTACATATATCTATTCTATTCTATTAAAGAGAAGAGCCTTGTCAACTTTTTTTCTCCTTTTTTTCAATTTTAACCTTATTTTGATTACAAAATATTTAAATGAGGGCAAAATAATAATTTTGTACCTTTTAATAAAATGACAATGATATCCCTATTATACCTTTTTTTTTTTTTTAATAAAATAACAATCATATCTTTATTTTTTCTATTTTACCCTCACTTTTGATGTACAATATTTACATAAAAATGACCAAAAACAGTAATTATGTAATATTAAGATAAAATATGCATTTATTAAAAGAAATTGTCCCATCATCATTTTTTTATAGTTTTTTTTAAATTTTAAAAACTAATCACACTTCTTAATAAAAAAAACAAAAAATAAAATGAAATTGTTCATAGACACAAAAAATGTGTGCTCATCGGCTAGTTAGCAATAAAATCATCCGCCACGAGAACAAGAGGTTAGGATTTCGGTGTGGTCGAGATTTCACTTGGAACCAAATTTGTTTCTGTACTTTTGTATCCAATTGAAGATCAAAGGCAAGAATATGGGTGTTGGGTCTAAGAAACGATTGTCACTACCAAATCTCTAAAAAGTGGCGTCACGTATGCATACGCAACGACTCATTTATATATAAAGTTCAAGAAGAAGCAAAATCCAAACAACTCTTTCGTTTATGAACAACCCAACTTCTGTAGAACAGATGTGAGTACCTGCATAAACATTCGACGCGTAACCCACTGCTCAATCCTTTTAAGTAAGAGTTAAACAAATGCCACTATAGTAGTTTGAGGGAGGCGCATTGCTACCGACGAAGTTCAAGGAAAATAGAAGCTCTGCAGATAGCAGGCTGGGATCCACAACTATTCAAAAATTGAAGATCCCAGTAGCAGGGCAGTGAAGAAATCCCCGGGAGAGTGCAGAAACACAAAATTGAAGCTCTAGCCGGCTGGGACCGACAACCATTCAAAATTGAAGATCCCAGAGCAGGGCAGTAGTGAAGCACAACAATCCCAGGGGCCAAGGGAGTGCAGAAGAACAAAACCAATGAAGCAGAAGAAGCAGACGACACCTCAACACAAAAAGCAAAGAAAAAAGCATCGAGTTTTAGCAGCATTCTCAGAAACACTCTTAAACAAAGTTATAATGTTTACGACTTTACCTTTAAGATCCTTGTCCCTACGCCTATTTTGCAAAGATAAATAAAACCAGCTAGAGTTAAGAAAGGAAGGAACTTAACCAAATCAGAGAGACAGTAGAGGCTGAGGGCGTCCCCCAATTTAAACATAGTTGTGCTGATGTCCAAGCAAACTAAACAACACTTAATCCCAGTATATCTTCTAAAACAACGCCAGGTAGCCATGTATGAACTCCTTAACTCCTGCTTCGGCGGCGATCCTTCAGACCATTGCTGCAAATATTCAGCACCCAGATGTCAGAGGACAAATCAGCAATGCCAACCTTACTACTGGCATGCTCTACCATCCAAGTCTTGGAACAGTAACTAATGTAAGCATGCAAAGGACATATACCATCATGGCATGAATCAAATGGAAAGTCATCCTTCCAACACAACCAGTTTCATGCTGTAGAACTAGGGTTTAATAATTTTGCAAAAACATAGTTAAGGAACCTCACCCATTGGCATAAGGCAACTCCTCCCGCCCACGGTACGGTGGGGACCTGCTGCGGCTGTTCCCACGTGGTGTCAAACTGCGACGTCTTGGGGATCTCCCTCGAGGACTGTAGCTCCTGTTTAACAGTAGAGAGATGTCAAAAGGTATTAGATAAGAGAAATCATCTCCAACCTAGATTAACAGCTAGTATAAGATATGTTTGTGAACTTGCATCCAGAAAGCCAGCTTTCAATACCTAATACACCAGAACACAACTTGTTTGATAACTACCTACCTAACTACCGAGAGAAAAATAAAATGAATTTTAAGTAAGGAATATCTGGCAAAATGACTTCACCTGCGACCATAACTAGGACTTCTGCGATAGCGAGGAGGGGTGCGGCTACGACGCCTTCCACCACCACCACCACCACCACCACCACGTAGACGGCATTCACGAGCAAAATGCCCAGGCTCACCACACTCATAGCACTTCAAATCAGAACCGCCAGAGCGGCCACGACCACCTCCACCACGACCACCACCACCACCTCTAGAGTTGTGTGAAAGCTCAACTCTCCAGTTATTCTTACCTGCTCCAAAAAAAAATCTAAACATTTAACAGCTCGCAAAAGTTAAAACACCGGAAAACAAAGAGAGAAAAATAGCATATAAACTACCCGACGAGAAGGCTGCTCTAAATGAGTTAAAATAAAACCATCTTACGAATCACAAACAAGCTGAAAATATAATTTCAAGGAAGGCATGAGACCGTCTCCTTCCATTAGGAAGGGGCAGCTTGCCAACATATTTTTCGCTATTTACTAGTTCAACAAATTCAGAACCAAAGACCTACCAATGAATACACAAGTAAAAGGATTAACAGAAAAAATAAAGAGAAAAAAACGGTGCATCATAAAAAGCAAGACCACAAGTCACACTTCTAGATGAGGAAAACATAATGCTCACAACTCAAGCAACGGTGTCAATATTGTTCTACAAAATTACACAATTATATGATGAGCATTAGCTTGATGGAGAAATCTCACATTGCAAAAACTTCGGAAATTCAAACTAAGGTGACCCACGTTATATAAATAAAAAACCTTGCCCTAGTTGAACACGCATAATTCATGAAAAACCAATGTTCCTTAAGGAAGATTTTAACATGCATCTCGAAAGAGAAACCCATCATTCATTGTTGAGCTCAATTATGCTTCTTCACAAACACAAAGTTGTTCATGAACTTATGCTTCTCCCTTATGGCGGATTCAAATGATATAAACTAGCTACGAAAACCCCATATAAGCAATCAACAGCCCAATCATAAACATACCATCTAATCCACGGATTGCGTCCTCAGCGTCTCTAATATCATCAAAGTCAACAAAAGCGTAACCCGGTGGTCTCCGAGCAACCCACACGCTGCAAAATCAACAATCATCCTCCATAAAAATAACAAAACTTTAAGCATTTGCGAGTAAATTAGACGAAAAGGTCAAAAATTTAACAGCAAAGTACCTTCTAATATTTCCAAAAACACGAAACTCGTCTTCGAGATCTGCCTCGGAAACTCGAGGACTCAAGTTTCCCACGTACACACGAGACATTCTTCGATACAAGCTGTGAAATCACAAGCTAAAAAGCATTAGCAAAGAACAAATTCTGCAATTTTAATCAGAAATTAACAGCGATTGATACCAAAATTTAGAGATTTGGGGCATTAAGAATCGAACTGAATAGAAGGGATGAAAGGGGAAAGAGTGAGAGAGAAAGAGAGAGATCTGAACCTTGAGCGGTGCCGAGTAGACGGAGAGAAACCCTAGCAGCAGCTCCTTTACTCGGTTCGACTTTTTTGGGGATGGGTCACTGAGGTTTTGGAATTTATATAAGAGGCTAATTGATTAACGACCCCTATAAAGTTTAAAATCTTGAATTGGCCCCTCCAAATTTGTTTTTGCTACATAGGCCCTCAGAAAAATTTGTAGATGCAGTCTCACTCAGCTAAGTGAGCGGGACTGCACCTCTTTCGTGTAATACATTTCTCTTTCCCATTAAGGAGCAAAATCTTCTATCTTCCTAATGTAACATTATTTCACCGAACAAACGTCATAACCGGAATAGTTCTTTTTTTATTATTATTATCAAATAAATATCACCTCTAGAAAATTCATTCAATTTGAAGACTATTTAGTCATTCATCTAAATAAAAAGAATTAACGTTTTATCACAAGAATGCTACTTGTTATCATAACTATCAATTTGGTCGACATGTATAGATTGGTAATAACTGGTCTTTAAATCGAATTAGCTTTTTTATAAACTTCTTTAAAAGATGATAAAATGAACAGTTTGAAATTCGATAAATGAAATAATTTTACATCAGAGAAAGAGAACTTTCCTTTTTAATTAGTAGGAATGATGAAAGTATTATCTAAAAATTATACAGAGTGCAGTACCCAAAAGCGTCTTTGCCAATGTCCACCTCTCACGGATCAACTACGATGGTGCTTTCGATGCGTGTTTGGGGATTAGGGGTGTTCGAGTGGTGGTAAGGGAACCGGAAGGGGAGTTCTCTGGCAGGCTTGTTGGTTTCGACAGATGTCCTCACTCGATCATGTTGAGACACCAGCATGTTCGGAAGGTTTGTGCTTAAAGGAGGACACTACAGATGGATTGTTACCAGTCAAGGCCCATAAAGGAGGACACTCCATTGTTGAGACACCCCTTTTTTTATTATATTATTAAAAATGAACTAGCTGGTAGCTTCGTCACAGCAATTCACTTTTTCAAGGTCAGGAAAGACTCACATAGGTATTTCAGTTTCTTTTTGGCCACCATTGTGCGATTCACCATTTCCAGGAGTTGAACCCAGAACGTGTCGTGTGGAATACGAGTCTGGAATTCACCTCCAACCATTGGTTCCCGTGGTGGTTACTGTTGAGACACTCCTTTACTTTCTCCCATCCCTTGCAGAATGTACAAGTACAAAAGTTAAGATGGATAGCTTTAGTTAATTGCAAGTGGTGGATTGTTTGAGCTGATGGTTGGGTTTTTTTTTAATTCATTGTGTCTCGGAATTAGACTCTCCCTCTCATCTTTAACGTCGATTAATGTAAATATCATTTATACTAAAAATTACTTTATCGGCAATTCAAATTTCCAATCGAATAACATAAGAGAATCGAGAATTGTTTTAGTATGTTGCACACATGTGTACACTTCCATATCCTCCAATGAAGTTTTTTATTTCTCGGAATTGAGATTTGGATAAGACGAACTAATCTAATCTATTGAGCATAACATGCACATAGTTGGTCAATAAGATTTTGTAGGGCTTGATTGGACGAACCACCTTCTTGAACCACACGCCAAGCTACTCTTCCCAAAGCTTGTGCTCTCTCCCTTGCATCCCTTCCCTTCTCTCCTTCCATCAATTCTCTCACTCCTTCACAAACTGCCTGCCTCGAAACCTCAATTCCTGACCCCAAATCATGGCTCTTTCTAATGCCAAGTCCAGCCCCAAGTCCTTCGGCAATAAGCTTAGCATTCAAAGACTGCTCAGCTATCATAGGCCAAGCCAAGATTGGCACTCCGGCAGATATACTTTCAAGCACTGAGTTCCAACCACAGTGACTAAAAAACCCTCCCACTGCTCGGTGTGATAGTATTTGGCGCTGGTCAACCCATTCCCTTACGATCAATCCCTTACCTTCAAAGTTAAGTTTTAAAATATTAACATAACATTAATGTAGGAAATTGTTATTGACATTCTAAAAATCTCATTTTGCACTTTAAACTTTCTATAATTAGAAAGAAAAATACACTTGTAAGAAGTATAGAATGAAAATTTTGGAGTGCTAATAACAATTCTCTTAATGTATTGGATTCAAAATTATTGACAAAAGTCACAAATATATCAAGATCAAACATATCAGAATTTTAGCATGTAGACTGAATAATCAAAAAAAAAAAAAAATCAAGAGATATAAATAAAAATAAAAAGGTGTGCGGAAATCATTTATTTTAAATATACTTTAAAAACTATATCTAAAAAATATTCTATCTAATACCGTTACTCTTTAAAAATACATGATTCGATATAATAAGGAGAATACTGAAATTTCATATCATAACAAGGCTTACCTTTCATCCTCTCTTCAAGTCCATTTGTTGGAGACCACGTGGTTGATCGAACCACCAATAAAAATGGAACCCCGGCCTCCTCCAAGCCCAAGCCGACTTCATCAAGTTGAGCATCTGACAAGTCTGCTTGCGTGCCGAACGAGACATATAGCACAGAGCCTAGAGTCACTTGGTCATTGAGCCATTGCATTAACTTGCTGGGTTGGTTGTGGCTGATGTGTTTCTCAACACCTTCAACTTTGTCATACAACAGCAAAGGTCCCAAACACCAAGCTCTAGCTCCATTTTCATAGAAAGCTTCAAATGAAGAAACAGTTCCGCTCTCTATCTCCTCAAAGCTGTTCACAATAACCCCCCAACTATTGATGTCAGCTTCTCCCACAGCGTCTATGAATCGAGAAAAAGGGTCCTTCTCATCAGTTGCTTGAATGAGTTGAGCAGGTAACTCCGAGACACTTAGATCAAAGGGAAGCTTGAGACCTGGCAACTCTATGGGGTCGAAAACCGACTTCCCCTTCGTGTGTGGCATGTGCACGCACACAGCTTTGCATATAGCCATTGATAAGACCCCCATGCCATGAAAAACCAACCTAGGGACCCCACAGGATCTGCATGAAGAGAGAGTCCAACCCAAAAAGAAGTCAGAGATGACACAAATGGGAAGGGATTTGGATTCCCTCATTCCTTGTAGGACTTGTTCGAAAGGGGTTTGGAGTTTTTTGGTGGCCATGAGGAAAGGGACATAGAAAGCCATGGATGGAAGTTGGGAGGTGTTTTCACAACCTTGAGGAAGGCCATCGATGGTGGGAAATGGGATTTCAATCAAGTCTATATTTTGGTAGTTTGCTAGGTGTTGGGCAACTGATTTTGCATTTGATGGAGTTGTGATGATGGACACCTTGATTTTCCGGTGGGAGAGAGCTTTCGAGAGGTCCAGTAATGGAAGAGTGTGGCCGTAAGCCATGAAGGGGAAGATTACTACATGGGGAGTTGATGGTGCTGATGCCATGGTTTGATCTCTATTTAATTCTCTCTTACCAGAGGTTCTTGTATATGTAGCGTATATACATTTATAGATCTAGTAACTGTCGTAAGGTGTGTTATGCATATCATATCATTTATTCAATGCAGTTTATGGATTGCCCAAAAATATAATATTGCAGTTTATGGCTTGCCCAAAAATACAATATTGTAGTTTATGGCTTTATATGCACATGTATAGTTAATGGTAGCACATGTATACTTACATGGAACTGTATCCTCGTGATATCAAAATATAATTGAAAGGAGATTTAGTTACCAAAACGTTCAGGTCAACATATACTAATAGGATATCCTACTTAAATAATACGATAAAAGGTGATAGGATGAATGACAGTAATTCATGAAAGACACTTGTAAGTGGGAGGTTATAGATTCGATTTTCGCCAAAAGCGAACTTGAACTACATTATTGCTAGTCTACTGTGAGGCTTAGCGCACTCTTCCACTCCTAAGTATATATATTGTTTGTTAAAAAAAAACACAGAATTTGATTGTTTAATTAGACCCCAAAAAGTGGAATTTGGGAGGCTGGTTTGCTTTTGTGGAAACAGTTTTGCTAAAAACGTTCTAGCCACAAGTGATTTTATTATAAAATGTCACAAATTTGATTGAAAATAGGTACTTTTCACGAAATCACTTGAAAGTGCTTCAATGACCCAAATTTTTTTTTTTTTCTGTTAAACGTAATCATAAGCACTTTTGGTTCTTAATAAGCATTTTAGCCCTTTCATAAGCAATTAATCTAAAAAAAAAAAAACATTTAGCTTGGAATGTAAACGATGTAAGTGGTGGAGTTCCCTTGAGGTTAGGATCTTCTTCTTCAATCCATTACATCCATGTTCAAACTCTGTTATTCATGTTTAATACATTTCAAGGCTAGCAGCGAAAGTTTTTTCAATCACTTGAAAGTGCTTCAATGACCCAAAAAAAATTTATTTTCTTCTGTTAAACGTAATCATAAGCACTTTCGGTTCTTAATAAGCATTTTAGCCCTTCCATAAGCAATTAATCTAAAAAAAAAAAAAAAACATTTAGCTTGGAATGTAAACGATGTAAGTGGTGGAGTTCCTTTGAGATTAGGATCTTCTTCTTCAATCCATTACATCCATGTTCAAACTCTGTTATTCATGTTTAATACATTTCAATCATTTGAAGGGAAAAAGAGAATTCGCGAGGCCAGCAGTGAAAGTTTTTTCAATTTTAATTACAGTCCAATATTGTATGTGGTCCTAGAAGACCCCTTCTTATGTACCTAAGACCATCTCCAACCAAAGGGTCTAAAGGGCTAGAGGGTAAAAAATAGCCAGAAAATCGTCTTCAATCGAGAGCCAGGCCAAATGGCTCGTGGGCCCCACTGGACAAAAAAGGGGCCAAAGGGCCAACCGGCCGGCCCAAATGAGCTAGCCATCAGGCCCCGAGCTGGGCTTCATTTTGAATCCCCAACGGCTACCTGACGTTAATTACCGTTGGTTGTTTATTTTTTATTATTTTTTTTGGGCCAATATATTTTTAAAATAAAAAATTCTCATTTTTTCTTATAAATACCTAAGCCATTTCTACACCATTCATACACCATTTCAATTCTCATATTTTCTTACCTCTTCCAATAATATTTCCTTCAATTTTTTCAATAATTTTCAAATGGCCTCATCTGCAATGAAGGGTAGGGCTTGGACCCGAAACGAAGATGAAACTCTTTGTAGGGCTTATAGATGGGTCTCAGAAGATAGTGTGAGGGGGAGTTCTCAAACAAGTGATGGTGTTTGGACTTGTGTGTCCAAAAAATACTTAGAGTTCTACGAAGACACCACTCCACCGAATACCCAAAACCACGAGAGTTGTTCTTCAAGATGGAAGAAACATCTTTAGCCAAGTTTGAACAAATGGCATTAAGCACTGTTAGCAACTACAAGTAGACATGAAATCGGAGCCAATTACTATAACGAAGTAAGTGTTTTCACAATTTATTTTAAATATTTAATTATATTACATTTATTTCATAAATTAATTTCCTTTCATTTTTGTACTTATATTTAATTATATTACATTTAATTTCATAAATTAATTTCCTTTATTTTTTGTAATTATATTTTCTAGGTACGTCAAGTGGAGGAATTGTATATGGAGGGCAGCTCGAAACCTTTTCAGCATCACAGTTGTTGGGAAATTTGTAAATGGTAGGTGTTATTTGAAGATCCACCTCAACATAAAGTAGGTCATACGATGGTGTTCGGAACTGCATCCTTAACTGTAGATATGGATGAAGATGGATCTCCTACCATTTAACAAACCAGGGTAGAAAATCCATCTTCGGGCGAAGGTTCCATACCTAGGGCTATGGGACGAAACAAGGCCTGAAGGTTGAAGGAAAAAGGGTAAGGCAAATGATGATTACGCTGCTCAATAGGAAGTGGCAACCTCATTGCAATTAATGGCGAAGCAAAATGCCTTTGCCGTGGAAGAAATGAACCGTAGGCATGAAGAACAAGCCAAACAAATACAAGAAGAGATGAATGATAAGAATATGGAAATGAACACTTCGAATTATAGTCCAATGAGTAAGACCTATTTTGATAGAAAAAAAAAGAAAAAGAAATTATGACCCGGCAGCAGTTGTTTACCTCCGACTATACTCCTACAATGACAGATGATGAAGATCATGATGATTATAGATATTAAATTTAAGTTTTTGTAGTTTTTTATTTTAAGTTGTTGTAGTTTGTAAATTTAAATAATAAATTATGTTTAGCCCCATAGCCTTTTGGTCATCGGTTGGAGACGGTTTTTTTGTGATAAGGCCCTTTGACCCTCAGTTGAAGATAGTGTAACTGTCTTAGAGTCATCAATGGGATGTGTCCTCGGGCAACATGATGGGTCAGGCAGGAAAGAAAGTCTACAACCTCAACAAGATGTGCATGAATGTTTCGTCCAGCCCCCAACCCCAGAGATGCGCATCATGCATACATGCATGGAAACCTTGTTAATGTTTACCTAAAAATATGTACAAAATCAAATAAAATGGTTGAACCACAAGCTGATGACTCATTGGTAAAAGACGGATTGCGAGACTTCCTTTAAATTAAAAATTGAAGGTCTTAGGTTCGAAATTCGCTTCTGGTATGGAAGCCAGACTTGTGGTCAGGAAGAGGCTGAAATGCCTTTATGAGCTTTCTCAACCCTAAAAAAGAATGGATAACCGTGGTTTACCACCAGTTGTCCTTCTTTTAAATAAAATAAAATAAAATGGTTGATTTTGTGGCCAGATTTGCAAATCAACGTAAATTAGTAAACGAATAATACAAGAATTAAAGCCTTGGATGAATGAGAAATAAATGTTTTTCTATAATGCCTTCATAACCCCGTTACTATAAAAACTTCGGAGTACCACTCTATCTCTCTTTTCTTTTTCTTTTTTAATCATGAATAACAATGCCAGATAAAGGGTCTCAATTACGTCTTATGTAAATATTCACATACGTTTCACTAATAATATTTAATTTATCTACTATTTTTTCATCATCTAATAATTTATATAAATATAAAGAAAATGTTCTCATGTCAGTTGATACAAGATGTTATCTTGTCCATAGATATAATACGGGCACGTTTACTCTGAATCGTAAATCTAAGTCGTGGATCAAGTTGATTTTTATTAGAGTTTCGTGGGCTAGATATTTATGTTAGGGGGAATAAATTAGTGGGGATTGAACGCTCATCAAGGTGTATAAGCAATATTATTTTATGCCCATGCGGAAAAGCGCCATTTGCAGAACGGTTATGAATGAGGATTGTAAATCAGCAATACATATTCAAACAGTATTGAACTAATGCAGGGAACAGCGTGGTATGAAAAAAAAAAAAAAATGAATATATAGGATACATGGGTACGGTCCACCATTCCAACTGTAAAGAGAGAGGCTTGAAAACCCTAAAAAATTTGCTTCTAGCGTCAGCCTACAACATAGACAACTAGAAAAACAAAGTCATAAACTCTTAAACAAAAGCAAGGCACCTTAAACAAGTTTACAACTCAAATTTCAATATGATAATTCAAATAACTTCTGCTCCTTGCATCATGAACTTAGTTTTCTAAATTTACAGTCTAATTTTCACAATAATGTATCATTGAATGGTTCGAAAAATCAACAGTTAACTTTTGCTTGCAACAATTAGACTTAGGCTTGCAACAATTAAGTTTTGCATAAAACTCGTAACATTGGATAGTATGTAACATTATATCCGAACTCCTTACATTATAAAACAACATTTTCATATATATTAAGCAAACGATAATTTATTCCAAGAACGCAAGGCCGCCCTATAATTCAACTAGTTGGTTGTCCCTGTCTACTTAATTGACTAATTAAACAAAGTCAACTATTGATTTATTATTGAACACGTTACTCTACCTAGTGCTGTTGTCCCCATGCTTTGTATTTTAAGGGGTAAAGGCCAAAACCCCACTTGCTGTCTACACCACTGTCACCACATGATATGCAGCATGCTTAATCGACCGTTTATATACAAAGAATATTCAAACACATATATAACATAAATCACCACGAAATAACTCAGTAGTTGGAGACGAATTTTAAGCTCGTATTCTATTTGGTACGTCCTGAATTCAATTTATGACGCTGGTGAATCATATGATGGTGGTCAGAGAAACTAAAATACCTCGTCAATCTTTCTAACCATTAAAAGAATAGACTGTTGTGGTAAAATTACTAGCTGATCTATTTTTTAAAAACATAAAACACATATATAGCACAGTTGATCGTACCAAATAATTTAAGGGAGAGAAAAACCTTTAAAATCACCGTCCCTATTGTATACATATTTTGATTTTACGGTTGACCTTATCACATGGGACCAAAGCAGCTGGGCCATGCTGAGCGACAAAATCCAACCACGGATATGAACGACAAAATAAAACTCAACTTAAATTTGTTGTGGGTGTTTGTGTAGCTTCCGGGGGAGAGCACTTCGTGTGATAAAATAAACAGATTCAATTATGATATTTATATAATTAAAATAGACTTTTTAAGTTAAAATGATATCTGAAATTTACATAATTCATTATTTTGGTTTGTGAGATTTAAAATTGATAGAAGTAATCTATGAGATTGTTCACCGTCAATCATTTTGATCATTTCGTGAAAAACCTCTGTTAAATTGAAGTATTTTTGTCAAATTAACCTCTCCACTTGCATTCCAGCGTGGGTTCGAAACTCGTAGGCTCCTTCAATCTAACATATACCACAATGCTTATGCTAATCTTATAAACCATTTTGGCTAAAAAGCTATTAAATACGTTAATCACAGAAGTAAGTGGATAACAAGTACACCAATAAATAGACAAAAATATTGAACTGTGGCTTCAATGCTGTGTAGCACTCAATTTTACAAGTATTTTAACTGTTAAGTTCAATTTTCACAACTGTTAAATCTTTTATTTATGAATCATTTATTTTTTTTCCTAAATTACTTACCATTTAAAAAAAATTACAATTACAAACATGGTTCTATTTATTAGAACCGTCCGTATTGACCAAAAAAAAAGAACCGTCCGCAGCCTGCGCGGCGGCATCAAACGTCGAGAAGAATCAGCACCCTTGTCATTTAGTTATCGATGGACAAAGCTTCAAGAAGAGTTTGAAACTTTGAATAGATCACGTATGACTTAGTCATATTTTACTTTTCCCTTTCTTCCCTATATTTAACTTTAAATAGCGAATTATTATTGGCACTTCAAAATTCTCATTTTGCACTTCAAATTTTATATATTTAAAATGAAAAATACACTTGTGAGGAATGTAGAATAAGATTTTTGAAGTGTCAATAATATTTTTCTTTTGAATATTAAATTTTGATTAGTATCTAAAGTAATTAAAATACAGGAGCAATTTGAGTTGATCAATCCATGTTTTTTATCATCACGACACTGATAACGTGATAGTAATCAATTCCTCTCTCTAAGGATAAGACAAAAGAACCCAAACATCCCTTGACCTGATACCTCTGAACCAAACCAACAACATCCATTTGTAAGCCAACCTGAAACCAACGCTACTTTGGAACATGGGCCTAGTGCGGTAGTTGGATCATGGGGTTTTTTTTGGAAAATTCGACGGGCAAGAGGCCCCAGATCCCTGAAGTATGCAAGTCAAATAAGAAAACAAAGAAAGGAGCTACTAACCCATGCTTTGGTGGCCCAGCCTGGCTTGCCAGAATCCAGAGCGGGTCAAGCCGGGGAAAAAGTTGGCAGGACGTGGAGGAGGAAAGAAACCTGCTACCCCCTCTTTCTCTACCTTTGGTTGATGAAGGAAACCTAAGAGAGGTGGAAATTGTTGCCTCTGAACAGTTGCAAAATGTTGAAGGGAGAATCAAAGCTTTGGGTGAGGAGGAATGTACCGACCTCCTGGGTTGCGGTTGCTGGCCCCTTGCAGCCACACGGACGTCATGATTCAACTTGCATGGAACTGTCAAATTCTAGGAGAGCCTTGACAGTTTCTACGTTACGAGAGCTGATTCACTCTCATAATCCCTCTATGGTTTTTTTGATGGAGACCAAGCAAAATAGTCATAACATGAATCTGCTGAGAAAAAGTACGGGTTTTCATCCGGGTATCAATGCAGACCCTATTGGTGTGGCTGGTGGTCTAAGCCTATGGTGGAAACCTGATATCAGTGTTGAAGTGCTTTCGACTTCAAAGAATCTTCTTGATGTTTCTGTGAATTGTATTTTAGAAGGGTGGGCAGCTGGATGCTTCTTCTTTTATGGCCCTCCTTGTAATGAAGAGAAGCCCTGTTTTTGGAATTCAGTGATGAGTAAGGGTTTCAAGGGTCCAAGTTTTACATGGGTCAAAAGGGAGGATGGTGACATTGTTCTCCAAGAAAGATTGGATAGAGGTTTGGTGAGTGGTAGCTGAGTGGAAAAGTGGCCAGATACAAATGTCACCCATTGCACAAGAGTGGCGTCCAATCATTGCCCTCTTATTTTGGATACTCTCTCACGTTCAGAAAAATCCTAAAAAACTTTCAAATTTGAAGCTCAGTGGTTATCTCATCCAGAAC
Source organism: Pyrus communis (assembly GCF_963583255.1). NCBI lineage: Eukaryota > Viridiplantae > Streptophyta > Magnoliopsida > Rosales > Rosaceae > Pyrus > Pyrus communis. Next base: position 6,532,055 of record NC_084803.1, read on the forward strand.
GTGAGGAGATTATTGTTTCTAGTTGGGATGAAGGAACTGGACACTCTAATCTGAACAAGTGGAGTTCATGTTTACATCATTGTAGACGAAACTTGACCAAGTGAAGCAAGGAAAAGTTCAAAAACAACTGAACCCAAATCAACACTCTCTTGGGAGAGTTGGATGAGATGCCATGTAATCAGAATATCTGTTAGGTCAGGGAGTTGGTGATTATTTGTCGACTCAGTGCTCTTTGGAAAACAAATTCTTTTGTTCCTGACAGACAAATTCAAGATAACATCCTTATAGCCCATGAAGCTTTTCACTACCGGAGATTAAAAAGGAGGAGCAATTGTTTTGAGTTGGGGTTGAAGCTCGACAAGAATAAGGCATACGACTGGGTTGAATGGGATTTTGTCGAGGAAACTTTGATGAGAATGGGGTTTAATCCAAGATGGGTGGGGCTGGTGATGAGTTGTATTACAACGGCTTCGTTGTCTGTAGTGATTAATGGCTCTAATCCCACAAGAGGGTTGAGACAAGGGGATCCCCTCTTCCCTTATCTCTTCTACTTGTAAGTGAAATGCTATCAAGGAGTGTAACTTATGCTAACTTAAGCAGAAGTGGCCCTCTAATCTCTCATATTTTATTCGCCGATGACTCATTATTTTTCTTGAGAGCCACGGAGGAGAATTGCAGGAAACTCATGGACTTGTTTGCTTACTATTGTGTGGCTTCAGTCGTTTTTCGATGCTGTCAGTTGGCGATAGGTTTCAAGGAAGACAAATAGAGCAGCTCATTAGGCTGCAGCTTTGGCTCTGTCGAGGGTGAGAAACTACAGATGGGCGTCACAACCCCCTCCCTCGTTGGTTCTTGTTCTGTCTCGATACGGGCTTCCTTGCCCCCCTTGTAATTAGATTTTTTTCTGGATGGCTTAGCGCCATCCTTTTGTGCCTTTTGAGGCTTGATTGTGATTTCCTAGTTTTCCTGGGAGTTTAAACGTATTAACTCCTCGAACATGGGATATCATCGTCCGTTTTTGGTTATGTTTCTTGGAGTACTTGCTCTGTTTTAATTCAATGACCTCTTTCTGACCCGCAAAAAAAAATGAAAATCAATTAAAATAGTAAAAAGGAGTCATGCTGGCTCAAAATGTATTGCTTTTTTTTTTTGGTTCTTTTTTAATCATCATAGGCATAGGGCACTTTTGCCTAATTCTAGGCCTACGTTTTAGAAAGTAGACGAGAAAATTCTCTCTAAGAAACTCAGCAAAATAGACCCGTGACTTCGGAAGAAGAATTCCTCAACGCATTCTTGTGCGGTATGCGGGAGAACGGGTCTAAGGCATCCGAGGAGAAAACTTGAACACCATAAATTATCGTAAATATTCTTCCACCGACCGATAATTCTGAAATTTCCCCCTTAACAGACATGTCCACGACCATCCCGATAGCAACCGTCTCTACCTCCACCTTTCTAAAGCCTTGTTCAATGCACGATTATAAACTTGCCCTTATGTTTCATCCTAATACTAAATGGTTCTTTTAATTACAATAATTTTGCACAATGAACTTATAGCTCAAGTACAAAGATAAACGTTACTAATTATTTAAACTACAAATTCCTTGCGTTCTAAGTGTAGTTTTTAAACTACATTATAAAAGAAGAAGAAGAAGAGGTTTGAACACAGGACGATGTGAGTTGAGAAAAATGTCTTAGGAAAGCATTCCACCACCCACAACCTTCAATGTTTTTATTTTACAATAAACTTGACTCAACTCGAAAAAGAATTTATTTGCCTAAATCATGCCTAACTACCACATTTATTTAACAACAAAACAAAATCACGGAGAGGAGATCACCCTGATATTATGTAATTGGCCCTCATCATGAAAATTGACTATAATAGTAATGAATGAAGTTTAAACTGTATAAGACTGGTGATGGCATCATTATGTGTTTAATGAAGCAGTTAAATAAAGACAAATCAAGCCATGTTCTAACAAAGTCCACCATCAATTATTCAATTCATCACATCTTCTATTAAATTATGCCGACTTATCATCATGTAATTTTCCCATCTTAAAATGAAAAACAGACTTATATGACATAAGTACAACGTCGTTATAACACCATGTGCTAATGAAATTAGACATATAAATAAACCTTACACATAATGTTTGTTTCATTAGCATAAAACATCATCACAACAGTATAACCTTATCATTTAATTCCTTGGCACAACAAATTAAGTATTGATTCCTGATGGCTGGACCAACACATTTAGTTTCTTCACCTTGGCACAAGAAAGTATTGACTCCTCATGGCTGGACCAACCCTTACGACTCTCAATCTCTGGACCAACCCTTACGACTCTCAATCTCACACACAATAAATCTCACTCAAGCTCATTCCCCTGCATTTCGATAAGCCTCACCCCCCACTTGGTCCCATCCTTTTGTGTCTTGGCCGGGCAGCCCACAGCTTTTGACCTAATTTATCCCTTCTAATCTTTTTATTCTAAAAGAAATTTTGAAATTTATAAGTTTTCTTAATGTGTAATTCATAATTCTATTCCTAGGTGTCATAATTTTATAATTTCTCTTCGGCTTGTCTTTAATTTAGTAGGTTATTCATTTTAGTCTAATCATGTGTATTAAAAGAGTCCATCACGAGAATTAGGGACAAAGGTAGGAGTTTTTTTTTTTTTTCCTTTAAAAAGGAGACGAGTAGGTGGCTTCACCACGACAATCCATTGTCGAGAAGACTCACAGAAGCAGTTTAGCCTCTCACTGGCCACCATTGTGTAATTCACCAGGACCAAGAATTGAACCCAAGACATGTTGTGTGGATTACGCACCTAGCTAGAATTCGTCCCAACCATTGGATCATCCTGTGGTGGTTCAAAGGTAGGAGTTCAGAAGGGCAAAACGAAAGTACAAAAATATTAGGAAAATTAACGAAAAGTCCTCAAAAATTTAGTTTTAATGAAAATGACAAAATAAAGGTGTAAATGAATAGTACAAGGAGTGACTTTTCAAGGTAAAAATATAATTTTCGTTAAAAGTGAACAGTACCGGGAGTGTTTCATTAAATTTCCAAAAATATTTCCTTAACTAATTAATTACTTTGTGAATTTGAAATTTTCTTTTTGGTGATAAAATTTTATTGTTTTTTGAATCATATTCCACCTAAAGCTGGATTAGGATAAAACCTTGAACTGTTTACTGCAACACTGTGCGCATCAAGCACCACGTGACATGGACTGTAGCCTAGTAAGAGAGAGTCAAAGTCCAAGAGAGAGCTCTAGCGGCCGTTACGCATCTCTATTCTCTAATCTGCTGCCATGGTTTTGTTTCCTCATTAATCCATTTGTTTAATTTGCTCTCTATTCTTTGCTCTGGAGATTTTAGTGTTCATGGATAATCTTCCTACCTGCCATTTCTGATCATTTGTAAGTTTCTCTATGTGAAATTCAATCACTTCTGCAATTTAATTTTTTAGTGTATGTTTTCACATATTTTAACGGAAACTACTCAATAGGTTTGAATTTTTTTAAAGACGATTGTTGTTGTTTAATATATCCAAACCAATCTTGATCAGACAATGTCGATCGATTGCGTTACTTAATTTGATGGTAGAGATAAGTCTGGCGTTTAATTAAGAAGATTGACATTGGATTCTTATTTCTTAACTTTGAGTCCAGTTAGACTGAGGTAACTGTGTTTTTGGTTTATAAAAACATTTTGAATAACTGTCGGGAGAAGCATTCACTAAGCGTTCTATGTGCATTTATCATACAATCTGCTTTTGACTACCTAAAAACTTAAAATGTTGGGTTGTAGAAATGCTTTCTAGAGTAACACTTGAATTTTTCTATAAAAATTCGACATATTTCTTGTAAAGTCAGTTCTAGCACAAACATTTATGAGTATAATCATTCCTACATAAGTATTCTTAAAAAAAACGTTTATGAGCAAAAATGCTTTATATGAAGGCACTCCTAGACTCGTCCTAAGTAAAGTGTTTTCGGATCTGCATTTTAAAATATTGTGTCAGGCATATAACATGTTTGTATTGGTATGGTACTAATGGTCTTATGGCCTAGTTTCTTTCATTGTGTTTTTGAATATTCGGTTCAGCGGTTGCAGAGGAATAACCAACTGAGAGGGCTATAAACATGGAATCTGAAGGTACGCCATATGCACCAAAGAACATCCTCATAACAGGAGCAGCAGGATTCATAGGCAGCCACGTGACCAATCGCCTAATAAAAAACTATCCCAGCTACAAAATCGTTGCTCTTGACAAGATAGACTACTGCTCTAGCTTCAAGAACCTCAGGCCTTGTCGTTCCTCCCCGAATTTCAAGTTTGTCAAGGGAGACATTGCCTGTGCTGATCTCATAAACCATCTCCTGATTGCCGATGAGATCGACACCATAATGCACTTCGCCGCACAAACCCACGTGGACAATTCGTTCGGAAACTCGTTCGAGTTCACCAACAACAATGTCTACGGCACTCACGTCCTCCTCGAAGCATGCAAGGTCACGCAGCGAGTGAAACGCTTCATTCATGTGAGTACTGATGAAGTTTATGGAGAGACGGATATGGAGACCAATATTGGAAACCCTGAGGCCTCTCAGCTCCTCCCTACAAACCCTTACTCAGCCACAAAAGCTGGGGCTGAAATGTTGGTCATGGCATACCACAGATCCTATGGTTTGCCAACAATAACAACTAGAAGCAACAATGTGTACGGACCCCACCAGTATCCAGAAAAGCTTATCCCAAAATTTAGCCTTCTTGCAATGAAAGGTGAGAAATTACCAATCCATGGGAATGGATCAAATGTGAGAAGCTATTTGTATTGTGATGACGTGGCTGAGGCATTTGATGTGATACTTCACAAGGGAGTGATAGGGCATGTTTACAACATTGGCACCAAAAAAGAGAGGTCAGTTTTGAACGTGGCAGAAGATATTTGCAAAATGATTGGTTTGAATTCAAAGGAAGCTATAACTTTTGTGCATGATAGGCCTTTCAATGACCAAAGGTACTTTTTGGATGATCAAAAATTGAAAAAGCTAGGGTGGGATGTGAGGACTAGTTGGGAGGAAGGGCTCAAGCTGACGACACAATGGTACACGAAGCACGTGGATTGGTGGGGTGATGTGTCTGCTGCACTTCACCCACACCCGAGTTTCGCAGTGATTAGCCGACCGAATGATGATTCTTGGTTCTTCGAACATGGGTTCACAAGGCTGTCGAGAACATGCAGTGAGGGTAGCAATAGTTCTGAATTGAAGTTTCTGATATATGGAAGGACTGGATGGATTGGAGGGTTGTTGGGGAAGCTTTGTAAGGGTGAAGGAATTGAATTTGAGTATGGGAAGGGACGACTTGAGGATAGGAAGTCTCTGCTGGAGGACATCACAAGAGTACAACCAACCCATGTGTTCAATGCTGCTGGAGTTACAGGTCGGCCGAACGTTGATTGGTGTGAATCTCACAAGGCGCTAACGATTCGGACTAATGTAGTTGGCACGCTTAATTTGGCTGATGTTTGCAAGGATCAAGGTCTGTTGATGATGAATTTTGCGACCGGATGCATTTTTGAGTATGACAAGGAGCATCCCCTAGGATCTGGTATTGGATTCAAGGAGGAGGACTACCCTAATTTCACCGGTTCCTTCTATTCGAAGACCAAAGCCATGGTAACACAATTTCAAACTTTTTTCGTCGATTTTTATTCAAAAAGTCATGGTATATATGCTACATTACCAAATGTTCAATTTTCTTTTTTAAATCATGTGCACTTCTACTGGTTGTGGAGCCCTGTGGTGCAAGAAATTTAATACTGAAATTAGTCTTTAAATGTCAAATTATTTGCAGGTGGAGGAGCTGTTGAAGGAATATGACAATGTGTGCACCCTCAGAGTGAGAATGCCCATATCATCAGACCTCAGCAACCCTAGAAACTTCATCACAAAGATAGTACGCTACGACAAGGTTGTGAACATTCCCAATAGCATGACAGTCCTCGATGAGCTCCTACCGATCTCCATAGAGATGGCTCGGAGGAACTGCAGAGGAATATGGAACTTCACCAACCCAGGAGTCATATGCCACAACGAGATCCTAGAGATGTATAGGGATTACATTGATCCAAAGTTCAAGTGGCAAAATTTTGACCTAGAAGAACAGGCCAAGGTGATTGTCGCGCCAAGGAGCAACAATGAATTGGATGCTTCAAAGCTGAAGAAAGAGTTCCCCGAATTGCTTTCGATCAAAGACTCAATCGTAAAATATGTCTTTGAGCCCATCAAGAAGACTTGAACAGCATTTGGTTGTGTTAGAGACGAGGTGTGTAGATTTCTTATATTTACTTTTTCATCTTCATATTTTTCTTTCATTTACTTGATAGAATTTTTCGTAAACGAGAGCCATAAACTATTAAATCTTTCAAGTTTACAAAGACAAGAGTTCAATTTAATTTGTTGTCTATTTTATATTTTAAAATTTTTATTATTATTAAGGCACCGGGGGGGGGGGGGGGGGGGGGGGGGTGGCCGCTGCTTCGAAACTATCATAAACTATTAAGTCTTTCAAGTTTACAAAGACAGGAGTTCGATTTAATTTGCTGTCTATTTTCTATTTAAATTTTATTATTATTATTACGGGAAGGGGGTACCGAAACTATTAATGTAATCAGTGAATTACTGTCACATCCCGGTTCAGACCCCCACCACATCTCGGGCTTCCACCACATTTGGGCTTGACTCTACCGTAGCACGATATTGTCATCTTTGGGCCCGACCACGCCCTCACGATTTTATTTCTGGGAACTCAAACGAGAACTTCTTAGTGGGTCATCCATCCTGGGAATGCTCTCGCCCCAAACTCGCTTAACTTCGAAGTTTCGATGGAACCAGAAGCCAATGAGTTCCCAAAAGACCTCATGCTAGGTAGAGATGGGAATATACATATAAGGCTTACAAGATCCTCACCCCTGAGCGATGTGGGATGTTACAATCCACCCCCTTAGGGGCCCGACGTCGTCGTCGGCACACTTCAGGCCAAGGATTGGCTTTGATACCAAATTGTCACATCCCGACCCGAGCCCCCACCACATCCTGGGCTCGACTCTACTGTAGCACGATATTGTCCGCTTTGGGTCCTGACCACGCCCTCATGGTTTTGTTTCTGGGAACTCACACGAGAACTTCTAGTGGGTCACCCATCCTGCGAATGCTCTCGCCCGGAAATCGCTTAACTTCGGAGTTCCGATGGAACCAGAAGATAGTGAGTTCCCAAAAAAAAGGTCTTGTGCTAGGTAGAGATATGAATATACATATAAGGCTTACATGATCTTCATCCCTAGGCGATGTGGGATGTTGGACCCACTGGGAAGTTCTCGTGTGAGTTCCCAGAAACAAAATCATGAGGGAGTGGTCAGGGCCCAAAACGGATAATATCATGTTAGGCGGAATTGAGCCCAGAATGTGGTGGGGGCCCAGGCCGAGATGTGACAATTACATTGTGCAGAATCAATGTACTGGGCATAATCAGTGTATAACACTGGGCATAATCAATATATTACATTGTGCAGAATCAGTGTTTTACATTGTGCTAATCAATTTATTACATGAATTTTTCTAACACCCTTCCTACTATTTGGGAATAATTAAAAAAAAAAAAAAAAAAAAAAAAAACTTAAGAAAGAGTAGAGCCCGGGCTGAGGCATGTTGGGGCCAACAACGATGTTGTGGCCAGTGTATATCTACTAACCATTGTAATCATTCATTGAGGAGAAGTTAATGAAGAAACCATTAATTAATTAAGTTTGCAACATGGTTTCAAAGGTGGTAATCGCCCATAAACTTAATTAAGCTAGAACTTCGAAGAATTTGGATTAAGCCAGTACTTAGAATTTGGAAAGTCGCACACAATCAAGTGTGGTTTTAGTTTAAACCGATTCATCTAACCATCGTAATTAGTTGATGAAAAACTTTTAAAATTCTTTTTAAAATTCTAATTGAATATGTCCGTATTTGAAAATCTATTAATATCTTATAAAATCTTAATTTGACTACACCGTCCTAAAACTCACACTCTTCACCTCCACTCTCTCTCTCTCTCAAATCCTATCGCCGTTTCTCTGCCGCAGTCTCTTCTTTTCCGCCGTCGTCTATACGCCAACACAACCACGACGTCATTTCAGCTTCCGATTTCATAGTATTTGCCGAGATTTTCACCGATCTTCGTGGGAAAGAAAGGAGATACTTCGCAAGAAAATTATTGAGGGAATATGACAATGTGGGCACCCTCTAAGTGAGAATGCCAATATCATCAGACCCTCAGCAACCCTAGAAACCCCGTCATGAAGATAGCACGCTACGATAAGGTTGTGAACATTCCCAACAGCATGACAGTGCTCGATGAGCTCCTACCGATCTCCATTGAGATGGCTCGGAGGAACTGCAGAGGAATATGGAATTTCACCAACCCAGGAGTCATAAGCCGCAACGAGACCCTAGAGATGTTCAGGGATTACATTGATCCAAAGTTCAAGTGGAAAGGAGCAACAATGAATTGGATACTTCAAAGCTGAAGAAAGAGTTCCCCGAATTGCTTTCGATTAAAGATTCAGTCATAAAAATGTCTTTGATCCCAACAAGAAGACTTGAACAGCATTTGGTTGCGTTTGAGACTAGAGGTGTAGATTTCTTATATTTATTTGTTCATCTTCATATTTTTCTTTCATTTACTCGATAGATTTTTTTTCATATGCGAGAGCCATAGACTATTAAATCTTTCAAGTTTATGAAGAAAGGAGTTCAATTTAACTCGCTGTCTATTTTCTTACAGAACAATTGTTTGTCCATTTCACTTCAAACCGTTACCATTTCCCTCCTCTCTCAAACTAGCTACCCAAGATATAATATCTATCTTGAGTTATGCCCTCATGTGATTTGACTACATTTTTATGGGCGAATACACTTATTCTCTTTGTCCAAAAAAATTCCTACCTAGCAAATTAATGAAAACTGCACGTTTAGGTATGCCCTGATGAGATTTAGGTACAGCACATATAATATTAGAAGGGAAAACCACTTATATATTATTGGTGGAGGAGGGAGGCGTCCTAATTTCCTCTATTAATTAAGGGTGACATAAGGAAAAAAAAAAAAAAAAAGTCTTCAGGGCTGGATTTGTAGTATGGGTTGAGTGGTTCATTTGAGGCTCATGGAAATTTGGTACGCAATAGCAAGAAATGGAGAGAGTTTGGATGATAACCAAAAGAAGAGAAATGAAGTTCCCAAATTGAAACGTTGCTCAGGACCACAAACACTGACAGTCGAAGATTGTGGAAAACAACCATCTTTGGAGAGATGGGGGCAGGCCACCATCTTTGGAGAGGTGGAGCAAAAATAGCCAGAAGGGAGGGGGACATGAGAGAGAGAGAGATGAGGAGAAAGGTGGCAGGAGAGGACAGGTGGGGCTGCCGCCTAACCATCAGTCCTCTGGAGCTTTTCTCTCTGGCTTTTTTGAATTTCATGCATTTGAGTGCTTTTAAATATGAGAAGCCATAAACTTGTTACTTTGGAGTGTAGAGCAAACAAACTCCTTTCTAGAAGTACTTATGTACTTAGTTTTGTTAATTAATGTACATTTTAATCACAGTCACTGAGGAACATGCCAATTTGATACGAGTTTGGTTCTTTTGGGGCTGGGGTTCAAAATATGGTAGTCCACTCCTTTCTTTTTACTTTTCATACTTCCTGCCTTTAGGCTGTGAGTTTAACTACTAATCTAATTTCAAAGCAGCATGTTAGACATTTGTAAGAAAGAAAAATAAATAAATTAATCCATCACGCGCATATATACTCCTTTCATATAAATTTTTCTTGTATCAAACATAGGATAAAAATTTTACCCGTTGTAAAAATACTATCAAATTTTGTAATATTATGAGTGTCATGTGTAATACGTTGGTTGCTTTTACACATTATTCTCTTTGTTTTCTAGGATCAGAACAAACCACTGTAATGACCACTAAGTGCGTTTCATTCTCAAATCCTACGATAATAAATTATAGAATTTTATGAGTGTTTGACACATTACATTCCATGTGTATATATTACAAATATTTCTTCCAATTATTCGAAGATTCTAATTATTCCAAAAACAAAGGGAACAAAAGTTCATTAATCATCTTTGCGTCAATTGTCTATATAAAATTATGAAGTAATGAAAAATGACATCAACTTTCAAATCAACAAGAAGTTGGCTTTCCATTGTCTTTCAATATGTACAAGTGGCATGTATTTTACATATATTTTATCATGAACATTAGCTTTCTACAGCACCATGTGAAGCCCGGCATTAGAGAAAAGAAAGAATTGTAGCATGAGATAATGGATCGTGACAGAAGAGAAGACAACAAAATATTCCATCACCCAAACCAATTACCAACCATACAATAATAAAGTAACAAAGCTGACTTGTTTAGAGGTTCCGAATGGCTTAACTCACTTTTCAAGCACAAGTCTCTGCCCCTGATATAAAAAATGACATCATTTTACCAAATTCAATCTTCATTGGGATAGTGTTAAGTGAGCATATCTACTTTTTATACTATATCAAGGATGTCATTATGCACTCGAAAAACGTAAGATAGAAATTGAAGAGTGCTAATAACGAATTTATGTATTAGATATCATTGTAATCAACTTAGTTACTTTTTTAAGTAGACTAAATTTTCTCCCTTAAGTGGACTAGGACTCAAAGGTTTGGTGCATAAGTGATTTTCTCTATTTCTTTTTTCTAAGGTATAAACAATAGAGAGACTAACTATCCAATTTCTTTATAAATTAGTAATATCTCAAACAAATTCAAAGTTTTGTGTTAGGAATTGCTGATTAAATACGGTTTTCTACATGGGAGAAGTGACCTTCCTTCCATGCACATCAAATTTGTGACTCTCCTTATGATGTCAGGAGGTTTTCTAAGATAAAATGTCCATTTAGTGTGAGAAGTTTGTAATTCAAATAGTTAAAATCATTTATCCGTGCACTCGAGGTTCTAGGTTCAACTCTCTATTCCTAAATATCACTTGTATCAAAAATTCCACAACTAGGTCAAGAGAAATTTGATCTTAATTAAGCGTGAGAAAGGAACCTTTTTTTTTTCTTTATAAATTTCTGTAAGTTTATTTATTTTTTTATGAACAAACGATATTATATACACTAAAGGAAAGATGGTGAGCTTAGCCTCACAAATTTCTGTAAGTCGTAAAGCATGATGTTTTATATTCAATACGTTAAAAGTGGCACAATTCGCATGATCATTGTCCAATTCTTTGATGCTTCTAGGTTACGTGCCTCACAAGTCATAACAACTCACATCAATTATCATCAAATTAAGATTTCCATTTTTCATTAGAAGAAACATTAAGTTAAACATTTAGAATCTTGATGACACTATTCTTCCAACAAATGGCTACATAACGTTGTCTTATGCAAATATGCAAAGTGTGTGTGGAGAGGTGATGTACCAAAAAGCTACATAGAAAGAGCATATAACTAATCTATAATGAACACATTCACTTTTCATCATCATCACAAGATAAGTTTCAAACATGGGAGAAGCCACGTTGGCTCGAGCAATGTGCTCTTCCTTCTGCACTCAAGTTCAAATTTTTCTCAATTTTGGTTAAATTAGATTTTGATTTGAATAAAAACAAATCAATTATGTAAATAAAATCACACATGATAAACTTTATAGGCCCAATTTGGTCAAACACCAACATCACCGATATTGTTCCACCTTAACCACCTATTCTAGATGTTGGATTTTATCACAAAATGTCTCGGTGATATTAAAGGTGGGAATTCTCATATGTTAGTTGTATATTATTTTGTCATATGACCGATGTGGAATCATATTCTCCAACATGCCCCCTCACAAGTGGCCCCACATGGAGTTACAAGAGAAACAAATTCCCACATCGAGAATTGGTCAAGTCATTATATACCTGAGCTAATACAACTATTTGAGAGTTCGATCATCATTCAGGGACTGGAGACAAAGCAATTTTTCAAGAACGTAAGCATTCGATATCCTGAAGCTAGAGCTAGCACAATTTTTTGAAAGCTCAACCTAAGGAGGCAAATTCCATCCATGGACGTGCAAAAAGAAAAGTATGTTCTCATACCATGATAAACTTTATAGCCCTAATATGGTCCACCCTCAACATCATCGATATTGTCAAAACTTAAGTACCTATTACTAGGTGCCGGATATTATCATAAAAAACTTCGTTAATGTTAAGAATGAAAATTATCATTTATTAATTATATATTATTTTATCATATGACTGATATGAAATCATAATTTCCCACCATACATGTATGCCTAACTGTACGTACAAAATTGTTGGTTTCTATTTTTGTTGGTTAAATTCCAAGTCACTGTTTACAATTTACAGCAAAAAGTATAATTTACTCTCTGACCAAAATCAATCAGTGGCAATCTCGAAATTCAGAGCAAATATTTGGCTGGTTTCACCAAATCCTCACGTTAAAAACGAGCTCGCACTCACTCGCACTCACTCTCACAAGTTAGAGATCCAAAGCACCTAGCCAACCAAATCCCAAAACTCCCACAATCGCCTTTGTCCTCTTCCTCCTTCCCCACAACCGCCTGACAGTTTCCCAGAAATGGAATATTCCGGCGACGAGTACGACGTCATCGTAGTCGGAGCTGGCATCATGGGGAGCTCCACCGCCTACCAGACCGCCAAACGCGGCCAAAAGACCCTCCTCCTCGAGCAATTCGACTTCCTCCACCACCGCGGCTCCTCCCACGGCGAGTCCCGCACAATTCGCGCCACTTACCCGGAGGACTACTACACTCCGCTGGTCCTCGAGTCTTACAAGCTCTGGCAGCAAGCGGAATCCGAGATCGGCTACAATGTCTACTTCAAAGCCCACCAACTGGATATGGCTCCGGCGAACGACAAGGTTCTCCACGCCGTCGTCGAGAGCTGTCGGAAAAATTCTGTCGCGTTTAGGGTCATGAACAGGGACCAGCTGGATCAGGAGTTTTCGGGTCGGGTTATGATTCCGAAGGATTGGGTGGGTGTGGTGACAGAGCACGGCGGGGTTATTAAACCCACCAAGGCGGTGTCCATGTTTCAAACGCTCGCTTTGCAGAACGGCGCCGTTTTGAGGGATAACATGGAGGTGAAGGGTGTGGAGAGAGATAGGGTGAGAGGAGGGGTTTGGGTGTGCACAGCAAATGGGGAGAGGTTTTGGGGGAAGAAGTGTGTGGTGACGGTTGGCGCGTGGACGACAAAGTTAGTTAAAACGGTTGGTGGGGTCGAACTGCCCATACAGCCGCTGGAGACCACCGTGTGTTACTGGCGGATTAAGGAGGGGCACGAGGGTGGTTTTGCCATTGGAGGTGACTTCCCAACGTTTGCTAGCTACGGGAACCCTTACATTTATGGGACACCTTCTTTGGAGTATCCCGGTTTGATCAAGGTCGCCGTGCATGGCGGGTACCCGTGTGACCCGGATAAGAGGCCTTGGGGTCCCGGGAACCCGCTGGCTCCGTTGAAGGAGTGGATAGAGGGGAGGTTCTCTGGCGTAGTTGACTCCGGCGGGCCGGTGGCTACGCAGTTGTGCATGTACTCAATGACCCCGGATGAGGATTTTGTGATTGATTTCTTGGGTGGGGAATTTGGGAAGGATGTGGTGGTGGGCGGGGGGTTTTCGGGTCACGGGTTCAAGATGTCGCCGGTGGTGGGGAGGATTTTGGCTGACCTTGCGCTTACTGGGGAGGCCCAAGGAGTGGAGCTAAAGCACTTTAGGATAGCAAGGTTTCAAGAGAATCCCAAAGGCAATGCCAAACACTTTCTGTAAATCTATGTAACAATCCTCTGCATGTTACCGTTCCTTTCTTGTCGTGATCCGTTATGGTTGCTCATGCAACAGCTGTTTGGGTTTTTTAGTGTTCAATAGAAATATTCCTCTGTTTTGTAAAAAGTAGAAAACTAATTTTCTTTTTGTTTGACCAGAGCAAATATTTATATTCCTGTGTTTTATATAAAGTAAAAAACTGATTTTCTTTTTGTTTGAGCAGAGCGACGGTGTTAACGGGTTAAACAATTAATTGTTAAAAAGAAGGAAAATTGGTGAGATTCCAAGTAGCATCATGGTACATAGGTATAATTAAAACCGATAAAAAAAATACCTAATTTTCGAAAGAGAGCATTTGTCTGAACTTTGACCCGATGAGAGAATTGGTCTCTAAACTAAAAACCCGTGAGCATTGATCCTTAAAACATTTCACATAATAGAACAATTATCATTCTGCTTTTCACCTTTTAGAATCATTGCTCCACATTATAAAAAATTCACAGACATATACTCACAAAATTTTAGTTCCACGACAAAAGTCCTATTGGGTCAAAAGTCCTGAAACCAATACGCCAATTTCTCTCCTCGAACTATGAAATAGTCGAAATTCTAGAAAATTCAAGAACAAAAACATTAATACATGCCTGAAATCTTTTACATTACACGATGATATCGTCATCACAAAGAAAGTACTAGGTTGGAGCTTTTGGTTACACAGCTAAATTCTCTCTAGTTTATGTAGGGAAGTAATAACAGCAGCTAGGATGTACAACCTTTGGTTGGGTACTGAGTAAACAAATGAACTATGTTTCCCTATCATCAAACTTTCTTTTCTTATTAGAACCAAGCTTCTGGGATTCATTGACGTAAAAACTGCCAATCTGCGTCGCTCGGTTGCGGTGGAAAATAATAAATCGATCTAACCGCATCTAGGAAGAAGAAAAAATAGTAGGATTTAAGCTTCCAACTTAATACCCAATCAAGCATAACCACCGTCGGGACACGGGACTCCAAGCCCTTCAAAATGTGAACCTGCAATGCAACACAAGTCAAATGTCTCGCATAAGTTTTGAGCTTCATAAATGTATTCAAACCAGAATTTCCCCAACCGAAAGACGTATAAAAAGAAACAGAGCAGTGACTTTCACGCTCCCGTTTTCTCCTTCTACACTCTATTCCTTACTTATGTCTCGTGATTCTCTTTTACCGTTTTCAATCCAAAGACTAGGAAAAGGGAAGAGTGCAAGGGGAGAAAAGAGGAGTGCCAACATCGGAACCAAAAAAGAGCAACTAACGAAGAATATCCATAAAAGCAGTAAAACCGATATGCAACACCACCTGACAAGAGAATCTCTAACCACTTCTGGCTTTTCAGATTGCAAAAGTAGCAAGAAGCGCATGCAGTACAGCCCAATATAATATAATGCCAAGCCGTAAAACAGGTTTCCGCATTAGAGCTCGATCACAAGACATCCTGAATGGTTGTGTACAAGATGACTTAGTTATCACAAAATCTAGGTAAGTTTCAAATTGAAATATTACCAAGAAAAGAAAATAAGGACTGGTCATGCTTACCAAAGGCCATCGACCATGTCACTCACGGGTCTGGTAAATCTTGGAACAATTCTTGAAGTCGTGAGTGACTTGAAACCATGAACTACAGTCGAAGAAACAAACAAATGTTAAACCAGTAAGAAATGCCTTCAGTCACTTATCTGACTTGGTATTGAACGGGAAAGACCAGTAAAAGATGGCAGCAATTATATCAGCATAGGATTACCTTTATCATCCTCTTCATCTTCCAACCTACCACTGCTCCCAGAATCCATATCTATGGCAATCGCAACTTGGTCATTATTGCCTTTGCGCAAACTGCGGACTTGAGGTGCAACGGAGGTCCCAGCTACTGCCCAGTTGTTTTTCTATCAAAAATCCACAAAATAAAGTCATTAGTGACATTACAATACTCTGAAAGAGGCCTCTAAAATGTGACTTTGTAAATAAATAACATATAAAAATCTCACCGCAGGCTCAACCTCAACAATTTCAGAGGTGCTGCTAGTTCCCCGGCCAGAATCTCCCACACTGTCAAGCAAATTTAGCCGTGATTCCTTCTCATGTAAATACTTCTCAAGAGTTTCTCCTTTGCGTGTTAATTCTTCTACCTTACTCCTTTCTACTTGCAACAGTGTATCCTTACTTTCAGCCACAGCTCGTAGATCCCCCAATTCTTGAATTACAAAATCAATCTTTTTCTTTAATATTTCCTTGTGGTCAGAAACTTGATCATTGTTCTGATCCCCATTGTGCATCCCGAACCAAGCAATATTCATATCAAACCATGTTAGTAACTCATGGATCTCTTCCGAATTTCTCTTGTTGCTGGTTTGTGATGCAACAAGAACATCATTCGTGCACCTAGTGATCTCTTGCCTTAAGAAGGATATCTCATCATCCCGTTCTTGCAACTGTGATTGGAGCTTTTCCACCTCAGCAAGGAGGCTTGCAGATAGATGATGTAGCTCATCAAACTTACTGACAGTGATGGAAAGCTTTTTCATAACCTTCCCGCGGGAAGTGTCAAGGTTCTCCAAATCTAGGTTCTTTTGTTCCACAACCTTTTCCAGTTCCTTGATCCTGGAAGTGTGACCTTGCATCTGCACCTCCTCATCATCAAGTGCTTGCATTAGGTCCTCAATCTCTGCAATCACAAGCAATTTTGATAATTGGTGCCAAAATAACCATTTTAAATTTCACTTAAAGAAAAAAATAATTATTTGAAAATGTGTTAAATTCAACAGCAGTAACTGAAACTATAGTAGATTCAATAACTGACCTTGATCTTTAGCAGCAATCACATCAGTCAGTGATCTGACCCTCTCTTGTAAGTCGGTAGAAGTAGCACAGCCATCTTCTAACTCATTCACTCTCTGCTCCAATAAGTTACGTTCGCCCTTCATCACTTCCACCCGTTTCTCCAAATCATGCACCAAAGATTTTGAAGATTGAAGCTCCGTTGAATAACTCGTTGCAGCTGCTTCAGCTTGCTTGATTTGACTTACAAGCTCCATGCAAATCCTTTCCTTTTGAATGTCCTTCTCCTGAAGCTCTTTCTGCAACTTTGAAATGGTAATCTTCAACTCCTTTTGGCCACCTTCCACAATTTCAGTTGTCAGAGAACCAAAATCACTCACAGTTGACAATAGCGTGTCTGTCATACTCCTGACATGTTCCTCAGAGCGAAACTGATCTTCTCCACTAAATGAAAGTCCATCCTCAGAAAGTTCTGCTAGCTTCAAAATCATCCCTTGTTCTCCAGCAGACCAACCATTTCCAACCAATTCAGCTTTTCTTCTACCCATTTCCATAACTGATTTAGTGCATGCTTCAAAAAGCAAGGCAATATTTCTGCGCAAAAGAAGAAGCTCATTGTCCTTTTCCTTTTCAACCATTTCCATATGCAACAAGTCTCTCTTCAAGGCTTCAAATGACTCATTTTTGGAAGTTAATTCTCCACGAACAATTGCCATTGATTTAGATATACTGCTAGCCTTTTCATGTAATGAAATTGAGTGTTCATCTAATTTTTCTTCAAGCAAACCAATCTCGATCTCCAGTTCTTGCAGATAATGCCTTACATAAGTAAAGATTTCAATTATAAAATTGTCATCATCATCATATTGACCATGCATGTTGGAGTCTGACCAAGAATTCGTCAAAATAAAGTTCTCCTGAACAGGGAAGCCAAAATTAACAGATGAGAAAATAATGAACGAAATGATACTAAATTAAAATAATAAGAGTGAAGAGTGCTTCACATCAAATTTAAAGACTATAATTGCCATACAAAATATAACAGTAAAATTATAAACAATTATGATACAAGAATAATAGTCCTTAGTGATGATGATAATAACAGTAAAGGTAATGATAAGATTATTACTATAATCCAAAGTGGCGTGACTGTATTTATTTCTTCATTCTTAATCCCACATACTGTACCATGAGTCCCAATTACTTTTAGCAAAGCTAATGCCATGCCATCTGTCACATCGCCTTCTAACCAATAAGTTGGAATTTATAAATAAAGCACAGACCTATAAAATAAATAGACCAGAGAGATACATATACATGAAATCAATTCTTCAATAATCATTTCTAACTTAAAGGGCTTCATTTCTATTTCTAACCAGCTCACTGCAGTCAACAAAGCATACATTTTTCAAACAAAACCATTGCACTCGTTTGACTTTAAATGAAGTTTACTTGAATTTTCGGGCGCAGGGAAGGTACAACAGAGTTGAAACAAAGGCATACAAAATAAAGGACCTATAATTGCTAGAAAACGGCCTTTGACAAGCCATATAGAATGATAAGAATATTGAAATACGGCATATCATACTGGAACAAATAATCAAGCGTGCACATAAAAAAAAGTACCTTGTCTGATTTACTCGTGATGAATCCATCGCTTGTAGTGAAAAGGGGCACATCAACCACATCAGCAGCACTGCTTGATTTGAGGCAGGAACCAATACCAGACTCCAGGTTTTGCAAAAATACCAAGTCCTGGTGAAAAACAGCAGCCAATAAACTACTAACATCATGAAACCCCTTCCTGAGTTGATCTACACCAGACTTCAGTCCTGAAAATTCAGAAAATTGGTGTTTTCTTTCCTCAGAGTGAGCAGTAGAAACCAGTTCAAGACGTACAAGAGCTTCGAGTTTGGCGGCCTCTGCAAGATCCCTTTCCTTGGAGAGTATAGCAAGTTCACTCGCAGATTTTGCTAGCTCTTCCTGGAGACCATCATTTCTCTCTTGAACCTCATTCAGTTCTGCAAGGAGTAGCTCTGCTGCTCTTTTGGATTTCCTAGCTTCTTGTTCTGAAGAAGCCATATTCGCACGCATATCACAGCACATTTTCCCAATCTGTTCTAACTTCAAAACTGGATCACCAGAATTAGCATCCTCTGCAACATCAATGTTTCCTAGAATATTTATGATTAAGCTCAAAGTATTTCCTTTCTCCTGCAAATTGTTCTCAGTTTCTTTCAAACAATTCCGCAAGAATAAACTCTCAGACTGTAGGGCTTCTACCCTCCCTGGATAAGCGGACAAATCCCTGAACTTTTGTTCATATTCTGCAAGTTTACCTTCGCCTATCTTGATCTCAGATCTCAAGCGTTCCACCTCAGAATTGATCTCATCAATATTTTGTTTCAGACTGTCACGCTGTTGCACCAATTGCTTTCCTTTTCTAACTGCAACACTTAACTTCTCTCTAACAGAAGCTGACTTCTGCTCCTCCTGATTAAGAAGCCCTTGCAACTCATTCACTTTTTTATCTAGCACTTCTAACTCACAAGCCAAAGACCGTTGCTTCTCCACATATCCATCTCTCTCCTCCTTCACATCAAAAATTTCACGTTGAACCTCCTCCAACTCTTGCTTCAAAGCAACTATATCTGATTTAGCAATATCAGGTGTACTTGTGCTTCTCGCTTCAACAACCATTGCTTCAGAAATTTCAGTACCATCAGCTGCAACCCCAAACACTGGTTTCTCGGAGGAAAGAGTTGCATAATTCTCTAAAAGCTCATTCAGTAACCCTTCCAAGCACTCAATGCTTCTTTCACCAGAATACTGAGACTTTGTTCCAGAATCCTGCAATGCATCAGTAATCAGACCCTGCAACCTTCTTATATCATCTTCTATGCTGAGAATTTGCTTCTCATTCCCTCGCAGCTTGGCTACATTCTCCTGCAAATCAGACACTTCCTCCTGCAGTTTTTCATTCTCAAGCTCAAACTCAGCTGCCTTTGCTGAAAGTTTATCATGATCATTGCTCAGAAGCTCCAATCTTTGAGAAAGATTATTTCTCTCATCAATAAATGTCTGGAGGTCTTCCTCAAGGTCAGACGTCCTCCTTCTTGAGTCTTCCAAATCAGCAGTTAGCGATGCACAATGGCTCTCAAGGTTAACAATCTTCTGCTGGAGAGACACATTCTCACCCTGCACCTCCGAAAGTTCTTTTCTTAACCACTCAATCCTATCCTCAGGTTCCATGGACCGCAGATGCGATGGCATATCAATCCTGTCTAAAAGTTCCTCCCATCTCTGGACTAAGTTGTTCCTTTCCATTAAAGATTGCTCTAACATTTCATTCTGTTCGGCCAACCCGTAGAACTTACTTTGAAGTTCATCATATTTTCTTTTGAAATCATCACTGGAATCTGAACTTGGCTGTACATCATCTTTCCAGGAATCCATAACAACAAAACCAGCATCAGAATATGAACCTCCTCCAGCAGAACTCTTCTGATCTGAATCTGTCAGAGGAAAACTGTTTCTAGTAGCTGACCTAGCCAGCCAATCGATTTTTTCAATAATATCTCTCGAATGAAAATGCTCTGGCAGATCAAGGTCTTCTAAAATCTCTTCTATTCTCTGAAGGACAGAGTCTTTGAGAAGGAATGATTCTCTTAATGCAGTAGCAGAATTGCGAATGTATGAAAGCTCAGATTCCAGAGCTTCCACACGCTCACCAGCTTCTGAATATGCCTTGAGCTTTGTTTCAACCTCAAGAAGCCTGGAATCTTTGAATTGCAGCTCCTGTAAGAATCTTTCCAGTTCACTAGATTTCTCTGTAAGGGACTGCTTGAGACCATCTCGCTGAACAATCAAGCCTTTCCCCTTGGAGACAGCAATGCTAAGCTTCTCTCTCAGGGAAGACACCCGTTGCTCTGATTGTTCAAGTTCATTTAGTTTCTCTTGTAACTCAGAACGGGCAACAAGAAGGGCTTCCTCAACCTGACGTAAACTTTCCCTGAGAACAATGGTTTCACTTTCAAGCTGGAAACACGAGGCATTTAACTGCTGTATTTCTTCCTGCATTGAAGTAGATTCCATCACCTTAGATTGAAAACCTTCTTTAGATAAGCCTACCTGCGCATCAGCCTCCTTGAACTTCTGAACAAGACACGATACCAATGATTCCAAGTGTGAAGCAAGCATTTTATCTTCTTGAAACTCAGCATGTTCCACTTCTAGAACACCTTCAATATCTTCTATTAACTTCTGAATAGCACTTGAATCCAGGCATCTTTGTCTCAGTTCCTCAAATTCTTCTGTTCTAACCATCAACTCTGAATTTAGCTTCTTGTTAACAGATTGGAGTTGCAATCCCTCACTCAGAAAATTCTCCAGCTGTTCTATGATGGTTTCATAAATACTGTAATCCAGAGGATCAGGAAGCCTTTCATTTTCCAGGTTCATCTCACTTTCATCTATAGACCCATGCAAAACTTTAAGAAGTTTTCTAAGGTTGCCATACAACTTGTGCAGCATTTCACCAGCCAATTCATTCTTTACATGGAGATCTTCACATTTCTCATTCACTTCTTTGTGTAAAATACATATAGCATCACGGTCTGTTTGAGAACTTTTAAGTTTCTTCGTCAGATCTTTAATAACAGTGATGGCATCATAAACAGAAGCAACGAAATGGCTTGTATCCAAACAATAATTAGACACTGGTGTGGTTGTGGTGAAACTCCCAATAGACTCACCAAGCTTTCCAATCGCTTCAACAACCGGAGCGAGAGTGGAATCCCAATGCTGCTCAAGTATCAAGACCCTCTCTGCCGCTTCCTTGTGAAAATTTTCTAATTGATCAGAGATCTGAGATACTGTGTCATTTGAACTCAGATGTAAATCATGCAATCGACTCTGCAATTGATTAATTCTTGATTCATACTTATGTAGCTTTCTTCCAACTTCCATGTTTTCTGCTTCGAGATTAGTAACTTGTAGTCTTAAGGACTCACAGAGAACTACAAGCTCACTGTTCCTTGTTTCAATGCTGACCCTATGTTGTTCTAAAGCTTCATATAGGACACCAAGCTCAATGTTGGTTGCTTCCAGTTTCTTGCTATGTTCCTCCAAGTCTTCATACTGAACTTTAAGCTCCCCGAATGTAGCATTAGCAGTTTTCCTACCATCTCGCTCCTCCTTGAGCAATTCACTGGCATTTGCAGCATCCAGGAGCAACTGCTCAAATAATGCTCTCAAGTTTCCAGTTTGCTCTCTTACCGATGCAATTGAATCTGCCGGAGATTGATTGTCAGTTAGCCCTCTTTCCTCCCCATCATGTTCATCAAGGTGCACCTTTGACTCGAAGGCTTGAATCAGTTTTAAGACGGGAAGAGTGGAGACTTTATCACCTGACCTGTTCAACAATTCTGAACGAGAGCAGATGCCTTCAATCTCCTGTACAAGTTTATTCAACATTTTCTCTGCCTCTTCCACACGTCCCTTTAGTGCTACAAACCCAAAGGAATCTTCAAAAACTTCCCTCCCAAGATTCAGAACTGGTGAACCTCCTCCACTGCCATCAGATGAAGGTTTTTCCACCATAATAAAGGAGCCTTCACTATCTTGGTGATATTTTTCATTTTCAGTTTCAATTTCATGACTCCTACTCCGCACTTCTGAAAGTTCAACTTGATCCCCACCTTCACCAGCTTGGGATGCAATTTTGATTCCACTGTTATCAACCTCTCTTATCTTAGCTTTAAGTATGTCCAGACTGCTAGTAAGAAAGTTATTTTCTTCAGAGAGTTTTTCAAGGCGTGTTGTCGTTTCTTTTAAATCAACCTCCAACCTCTTATGTTCTTCATGTTCGTCAGATAACCGCTCTTGAAGAACAAGAATTTCCAAAGAAAGTTTCTCAATCTCGTGGGCAGAATAATCCTTCTCCTCCTCGAGCTTCTCTCTCTCCCCTGTAACCAAAGCAAGGCTTCCATTCAATTTTTCATTTTCTACCTGCAAATCCAGTATTAAATTCTTACTGGCAGCCAATTCTATTGCAAGTTTCTCATTCTCTGAGAAAATATGCTTTGTCTCTTCCTCAAGCTTCTTTCTCTCCTCTGTAACCAAAGAAAGGCTTCTATTCAAGTTGCCATTTTCTACCTGCAAAGCCAATACTGTGTTCTTACTGTCAGCCACTTCTATAGAAAGTTTGTCATTCTCAGAGGATAGATGCTCCTTCTCCTCCGCAAGCTTCTTTCTCCCTTCTGTTACTGAACCCAGACTCCCACTTAAGCTGGAAATTTGATCCTGTAGAGCTTCTACAGAACTTTTGCCATCAACTAACTCTGCTGAAAGCTTCTCCTTCTCATGAAGATAAAGATCATTTTGCTCTAGAAGTTTCTTTCTATCTTCATCCCACAAAGCAATACTCCCATTTAATTTCTCATTCTCCACCTGTAAGGCTGCCACCAAAGACTTGCAGTCAGCTAACTCAGCTGACAGGCTCAACAAATCCTGCTGTGACCTTTCCAGGCTACTATGCGACTCAATTGCTCTAGCAGAAAATTCTTCAACCTCTGCCTTCGCCGTTTGAAGTCGGCCTTGGAACTCCTCCTTCCCACTAACAACAGCCTGGAGTTCACATCTGCACTCTGAAAGCTCTTCAGCAAGGCATTGGTTCTTCTCACGAACTTCTTGTAGTGAAGCACGAAGAAGAGATGTTTCATCGAGTAACTGATCGTGTTGGCAATCAAACTCCACTTGCATCTCAGACTGCTGCACAAGCTGCAAGTCACTGATATCTTTTGTCAAATGTGTGAGAAGTAATTCTTCTTTAAGTCGCTCAAACATTTCCGGAAATACATGTTCTGGCACAATCAAATTAGTAGTCCCCTGAAATGCATTAGAAACTGATTCAATTGACTTCATAAGAACCCGGAACTCTTCTTCGCTGAGCCTCCTAACTACTTCTGTGAGCTGTGAGAGACTGATTGAGCTGACATCTGCAACAGGAGATGCAGTCCATTCTTTATCTGGAATCACCATATTGGCTTCTGGAGGCCTTTGAAGTCCTTTTTTCTGATGATGATCCTCCAAAAGGGCCCCATGTTCTTCCCCACCTGGAACATCTTCTGTTTCCTGGCGGTTTTCCATAGCAGCACTAACAACCAAAGATCTATCTGCCTCAGGTAGAGCTAAATCAGACACTGAGAGTCCACCAGACATGGTTGCACCAGTTGACAGAGATGCTTCATCTGCCTTGCCAGTCTGATCATCTATGGAGGACTCAAGATCTGGGAAAGTTTCAGCAGTTCTATCAATCTCAGACAGAGCTACACTTTTATCTCCTGCAAGTTCCACTTCTCTATCAGATGCTTCATACAGTGTATCAGTTTGCTTGTCTAAGGAAGGTGCTTGCCCAGAGAAACTTTCAAAAGTTCTATCAAGCTCAGATGAAGAAATCCTGTCATCTCCTTTAAGCTCCATATCTGCTTCTTGACTACGATTACAATTTTTTGCATCCAGACCATCAGCTTCCTGCATTGCCCCTACCCAGCAACAAATGAGATTATAATTATACGTCAAACCCATCATTTTTCCTAACCTGCCCAATTAATTTCCCAAAGAATCCCAAAATAATCTATAATAGAAACTTAGAAAGTTAAATAACAAGAGGAGAAGAGCACAACCTACATCTGTTACCTGATCTTCCCTCTCCTGCACCAATGATGTATTAATATTCTGTGAGGGAGGCAAAGACTCCTCATCTCTACCCTTTGTTTGATCAGTATCATCAACTGAAGTAGGTTGTGCTAACACATCAACCGATATAGACATATTGGCATCTTTGGCTAGCACTCTGGAATCCATGACATGTGAAGAGTCCAATGAACTAACTCTTGCCACCTCAGCATCAGTGCCCCCAGTATTCTCCCCCACGTTCATGGTTGAAAAGTTAACATCATGCTTACTGAATCCCACCTCCTGTGATGCTGACTCAGCATTTTGGTAAATCAAAGTTTCAACTGCGTTTCTCTCATGTGTAATGGGAACCGTCAAGGGAGCAGCAGCATTAATGTCAGAAGCTGTAGAAATTTCCCCGGAATGTGACCCTGATGAGTTAATGTTTTCCAGATTAGCATCTACATGAGACTCAGTTTCTCCTTCAGGGGTCTGAGGCACCGCTGTAGGTTTAGTTGCACTAGAGACTACATCAGCATCAGCTTCATGCTTCTCTGATTTATCAGACGTCTTTGTGGATTTTCCACTTCCACTGCCTTTACCATCTTTTTTCTGGCGAAATTGTTGAAGCTGCCGGCAAAGATACAAGACTATATATTATAATCCGACAACTCATTTGCATTCTCTGATTTATTACGAAGACAGTGAAGAAACAAAACAGAAAATAGAGCAGGAAACCTATAGGCACCTACTGTACAAAAAAGTTTTTCTAGTGAAAGGATACAGCTCAGACAAGTTACATTTTATCAGGAATCGAAAATTAGGGCATGAAATACATTGAATGAGCCAAAAACCCTAACGCTCTAGTTGCTGACAAAACAACCAAGAGCTCTGTGTACCTTTTTTCGTCCAGCTGCGAGCAGATCGGTACGGCTCTTGTTCTTGTCCATCCGATTCCGATCCACTCCGTTCTTGCTCCCCACTGTGAGTCCACGCCAATCACCGCGGCAACGTCTCACTCACCATTTAATCCTCCCTATCAACACCACCACACCATTACATTAAATTACATTGAATAAATACTCGTTTTGTTCGCTGAAAAATAACCGAAAAAATTCAAGCTAAAAACTCAAGTTTTATGCTGAATTCAGGCAAAAGAGGACCGCGCAAACACTAGTTCCAATTACACTACGTTCAATTTCTATTACAACGACATTCTCGTTCAATTTTCCTTTCTCAGCAACCAAACAGGATCCATAGCACATCAAAATCGGATTCGAAAAGATCCAGAACCTAATTCACTCACTACAAAACCAAAATCAAGAAAAAAGAAACGACGCAAACAGTACGATTCATGCACCATACAAACGAGATCGATTGAAAAACTAAGAGGAAGAAATCACACCTGGATTTCGCGGCAGCTGGATCTGCAAGGCCGTCGCGGTTGATACGATTGTTTCGGTGGTTGCGAATGGAGGTTTGCTCTTCAATGGCGTCGTCTCAGTTTTTCTTCGTATCGGCGTCACCGTGTGTGTGTGGGTTGGTCCCCTTGTCCCTTGGATCTAAAGTTTTAACGCAACCTTCGTTTTGCACTGTGTGTTGCCCTGTTTGATTTGCCTGCGTACATTGAAATGTTGATTGGGAAGAGAAAGCAAAACGTCGCTGTTTTGGTGGTTGGTTGGACTTGGGGCAACCGTTTCTTCTTTGCTAGAAAGCCCAATACGCGCCTTTTGAGGGCCCTTGTGAGATTTAATGGACCTCCATCTTGCTAAATGTTTTCGGCCCATTGAGCTCATCAAGAAAATTTATTTTTTCTGAGATACAACGATATTGGGGGGATTTTCTGATAAAATTGAGATATTGGGGGGATTTTCTGATAAAATTGAGATGTTGGGGGGATTTTCCAATAAAATTGGAACGTTATTGGGAGGATTTGAGCTAATTACGTAATTACATAAATCGTCATTCATAAGAGTTAAACTTAAGATTTATCACCTACAAGTATAGAGAGAAATATCACAATATTGTATTGCTAATGACAAACATACGCATTGAGAAAAGCTAACTTTTACATAATTTTAATCAGTTTTGATCTCATTTATTGGCATAGTTGTTTGTTTCATGGAGTATAATCATCACTTAAAAGCTTATTCCATGTGTTTCTAATTTCATATTGGTTAGTGCTTAATTTTAGGCTCCAAATATTAATTTCCATATAACTGTGGATGGTGGTGATATTTGTCAAAACCACATATCAACGCCGATCATGAGTGAATAGGGTTGATTGGGGAGAGTGGTTGAACCCATGATGAACTGCCTACATATCCTTAGGAAGGAGAACCAAATCGTGGGAGTAGTTTTAGAGAATGAGTGGTAGTGTGGTATGTGCTACATCGTGAATCATCCTTTGCGAATAGCCTATGACGGAGCGTTTAGAAGAAATGATTGTCCATGAATATGTCTACGCGTAGATGAACAGCATGTGGATTATATAAGCCTATGTTAGGCATGTATGGGATCATTAGAGATATCTCATAATTGTTATCAGATGATCCTAAAGAATACCCAAGTTAGGGTTTATAACTTTATATAGAGATCTTGAGGGTTCTGATAGGGAGAGTAATTCCTATTAAAGCGGGAAAGTATACAGGCAAGTGAGATCTTTAATAGGCTTAAGCCTAATGTGCCCATATCGGATCACCTAACCCTTACACAATCCCGCCTAAGATGCTAGACACAATTGTGATCACGTGATGAGGGCATTATCATTTCGACCACCCTACGCGCCATGTAGCATGGGCTTAGAAATTCATGGTCCCACCATTTATATCCTAAATAATCAACCTTGTGTCAATAAATGACATAGAAATAGAAGAAAATTAGGTGTAACTAAGGTATTCTCAAGCTCTTCTTGTCTTCATTCTAACATACACAATGCAATATTTACATATATTTAATACAATTACTATCTGACGGTCATATATATAATTAACGTGACATAAGTGATTGTGTTTAACACAATCACCATTTGACCATCTAGACGATGATTGTACCACACACATACAAATATTGCAGTCAAATCCCAATATTTATGTCCTATGAATTTGGTTATTTTACAAAATCCATTTTAGTCAAGATACCAGAGTCCAATGGTAAGGGTAGATAGAATTATAGATAAGAGTAGAGTCATTAGTCAAACAGTCCATTACAACCAAGAAAATATCCATTCCGGCCCTCTTAACGAGCAAAAAAAATCAGTTTGAGACTAAAATAAAGGATTATGGAGTGCTTATTCCACTAATGGCCAGCTTTCACAAGGTGGTGAGGTTTGTCACAAAAATTATACAATATGATGCCGATCTAGAGAATTCAACGCCTACCAAGATGCTAAGAATCATATATTATTGTATAATTTGCACGACAATCAAATGTTATTTAAATTAATATATATCGACATGTTAAATGTCTTGAATCAATAAAAAAAAATCAATATTTAATTCAATGTCCAATTCTGTGTGAACTATAATTCATATAAAAAATATAAACTCAAAGAATCAACTAGGATGTATTGACTCGTAATTATATTATTTATACAAAAGTCACATTGCTAGTTGGATGCTATCTTCAAGTACTCCAAAGATAAAGGTTAAGAAGATTATTTTAAAAGTCGAACTCTTCATAAATTTTCTATCATCTAATTTTTTTTGACATACCATTTTATAATATTAGCACGAATGTTAACATTAAATATGAGGTACATGAAGAATTTTACTTCGAGAGTTTCCTAACCCTTATAATCTATGGAAAAACCTTGTTATAATATATTATTATCCAAGACAACCCATTTTGTTTGACTTTTCTTTTCCTTCCCTTAAAATTATGGTATGGCGAATAAAATTATGGCACTATTACGTGTGCACTATCTCTTCGAGTGTGAGGAGCATCAAATATTGAAGAGATAAGAATTTGGGATTTTTTTTATTTTTTTATTTTTTTATACTAGCAAAGAATCAAATCCTTTGCATATCAAACGTGTCCGCACTGAATAATTTTTTTTTTTTTTTTGGGTCGTCTTAATTGAATAATTTATATGCAAAAGTCAAATACAAGATGATCGATTCTCATTGAGGTTGAAGATATTTTTTGGAGTTAATATGACATTAACTTTACTTCAAATGTTACTACTCATTTAGAGATTGTTTGTAAGTGATTTCAAATGACTGAAAATACTTTTGGTAATATTGATTTTGGATTTCAAAAGCACATTAAGTATTTTTTGGAAGAAACACCAAATATATGTTTTTTGCATAAAGCACTTACTGTGTTTTTCTATGATCCGCTTGGATTTCTACTAAGGATTAATTTCAAAAATATTTTCACCAAAAACACCTTCAGTCATTTTAAAAGCAATTCGAAACGATCACTAAATACACTCACAAATAAATTTCATAAAAGAATATTATATCTATATTTATTTTTAGGCTTGTTATATTAACACTCTATGTATTGTTGAATACACCCTACATACTTACTACACCTCATATTTGCGTTTTCAATTAAAATTTATCTTAATACACCCCATATAATTCATCATGATACCCTCACACCCTACACTCTCAACATACACTTTGTATTTTCTACACCCCATATTTTCTACATACACTTCACACTTTTCACACTTAGGTGCAAGTGAAAGATCATGGAAGTATCCTTCTTGTTCCAAGATCATGATCTGTGTGCAGAGAGACATATGGAGAGAACCAGAAGGTATGTCTAGCTCTTGGATGCCTATATTGCTTTAATAAACAGCTCACAAGAGACAAACGGAGCAGAACTAATTCGGTATTGTACAAGGTTGTTTAAATGCTAACAGTGCTTATTCATCACATAATTCAATGGTCATCCCTGGAAACATTTGAGTTAAATGTAATTCATGTTTATCGTTTATTCAAGTAGCTGAGAGGTGTTCCTTGAACGATGAAACTTCAAACAGATAGGGCAATCCAACTGATCAAAGGACATTTGTTGATGCACAAAATCGGCGAGGACTTTGGTATAACAGAAAGTGTGAGGTTTATGACCTTCGCTAGGTTGCTCTGGTCATTAGTGTGGATAAGTATGTAAATGAATAGAGATAGGGAAGCAAACAACACAAGATGTACGTGGTTCACCCAGATTGGCTACGTCCACGGAGTAGAGGAGTTCTCATTAGTTGTGAAGGGTTTACACAAATACATAGGTTCAAGCTCTCTTTTAGTGAGTTCTAGTGAATAGTTTAGTACAAATAACATTAGGGATTATTGTGGGAGAATGATCCACTTTTACAGAAGAGAGTTTCTAACTTTGTTCTGACATTGACACGTGTCGTGTTGTGATTGGCCTCTGATATCGACACGTGTTGCGCTGTGATTGGCCTCTAATACCGACATGTGTCGTGTTGTGATTGGCCTCCTGGTTGGAGAAAAAGTCTTGTGGGTCCTTGACGGTATGATGTTGACCGGTGCTTAGTAGTTTCGGGATTGGTCAAGTATGGTACAAACAACGTTGAAGATTCAAATCAAAACGAACCCTAATAACATATCTCGGAAGAATGTAGCAATATATAGTGGTCTTGGACTTGGCTCTCCATCTTCATCTTTGGAGAACAGCCCTGAGGAAAGTAAGGAGATGATACCTCAATCTCAAGTGATTGTGGATGACTCTCCCACTAACATTATTTAAGTAAAATATTTTAGTGCAGTTTCTATTGCTGCAAATGAACCTAAAATGATATGTTGCATTGATGGGCGTTGTTTATGTTTTGTAACAAGTTATGACTTCCTTCCATGTTCCTGGAGATGCATTAATATCATCACTTCATGGCAGTTTTCTTTGATTAATAAGAAAGTGAGAGCTTTACCAACAAAAGCTAGCGCCTTCATCTAAGGGTCGTCAAGAATATTCATCTTTTTCAGAGAGTAAAAGAAGATAAATAATCTTGGGATATTGTTGACCTTAAAAATTACAAAGCCTACGTGGTGCGTAAGCCGAGTAACTAATAAGCTAACTACGTCATTCGGTTGAATACGGGGCGTGCCAACTCGTCGGCGGAGCTCGGCCGAGGAGTAAAATTTGTTGATGTTACGTTGAGCGCGTTGCTGACTTCTTTATCTTGCGACTGCGGCCGAGGAAGGAACAAATCTTGGCTTTTGGATTCTCAAGCCTGGAGACAAGGCTGCTAGTTCTGCGAAGTTCACAAATCGTCGACGTCGGATTCGGTCACAATGATTATATTTGTGAGAGTATAAGCACATTGAATCGACACCAGACTGTACAGACATAAGTATTCAAATGTGATGTATGTCTTGATGGTGAATGTGGTTCGGCTGTCAGAATGTCGAACTCTGAAACTCACTTATGAGTATCCAATTATAAAATCACTCGGCGTTCAATGCGCCGAATGTCGTAACTCGTAACACCTTACTTCGCCAAGAAGGCTAATAAGATGACTTCTGCTAATAAGGATTCGGAAACCCTTCTCGACCGAGACTTTGATAGGTAATCAGTCGCCCTCGACGCAGTGCTATTTATTCAAACTGAAAGTGCTCCTCAGTCGGTTGATTTTACAGCAGCAGTGCTATTTATCCAAACTGAAGGTGTTCGCTGGTTGCCTTCACAGTGCTGTTTATCCAAACTGAAGATGTGTCGGCAGGGAAAAGAAAATCAAAGATCTCAAGATGTTTGAGAGGTTTTGTGTAAGGCAATTATGTGTTGAATTGAAGGGCCCTTTTTCCGTTGCCATTGCATCTGTATTTATAGGAACGAACTGCCTCTCCCTCAAGTTATAGCCGCATCACACGATTCTTGGAATATTACTCCAGGTAAAATAATCATCACTTAATCACGCTGATTATCCTATACGCGCAATTGCATTAGGATAATTGTCCCTCATCACTCATCGGCCAACTAGAAGTCATCACATGCATCATCATAGAATTCTAAATTGCACAGAACCATAGATAGTCATTATCATCACCTCCACACGTTAGCCAAAGATAGAATCCTAATAGAACTCTTTACTTGGTGCATGCAAAATTAAAAACCGCCACCTCATCCTCCATTGATAGTGATAATCCATGTGCATAGCAAGCCTATATGTCTTTGGCTAATCCCAAAAACCATTCTGACCACATCACCATTTCAATTTCATCTTTATCCCATGCATAGATTAATTGCATAAAATTAATCCAGTAGTAGATGCATTGCCGTATGTCGAATATCTCCAATTAATTTGAATTGTAGGTTAGAGATATTATTTGCATCACGTTTAACAAGAGAAAAACCAAGATAATTCACTATTAAAAAATAATCATTATGATTAATAATCATAATATTAAAATCATAATATTATCTCTTAACAATAAAATTATCTTAATTTCTTCATATATATGACGGTGTGAAGCTATGGTCATTCAATGGTCTTGATTGCACGGGTCGATGGTGTAAATTTGGGTCCAAACAGATATATAAGTTAAAATGATTTGGAGTGTACTTTTTTTTTTTTTTTTAAGGTTGAAATTATCATTGTGTAGTAGGTTAAATAAGTTATCTAGTATTAAATTTAATGTGAGATGTACTCAACAATATATGAGGTGCTAATAAAAAAACCCTATTTTTATTGATTTTCCATCAATATCCATTGCATTGTATGATAACTCAAGAAGGGTGCTTATTTAGATTTTGTATGATAAGATCAATATCTTAGAGGCCCTACATATTGGAGACCATATCAATCAATCGTGATGAACTAAAAAAACATATACCCATCACATGATATATTTCTGGCATGGACCCTTGAAATTGTATATACACTGCGTATGAATTATTTATAGATATCAGTTTTCTATGGTGTGGGAGTGTCACATGATTGGTTTTGGACCATAGTACTTATTTTTTCTTGTGTGAACATAAGAATTTAATGCGAATATATAGATTAATCAATAGACGCTAGCAAAATTTCAATACAATATACTAAAATGAGCACGCATGGAATTATACATGTACAAGTAGTTAGTCAATTTTTTTTATACAACGATATTTGACATTAAAGAGTAGTGAATTTGGCTAAGCGACTTAATTTAGTATCAAATCATTATCTACTGAAGTTTAAAATGAGATTTATAAACCTCAGTATCAAAATGTTTCTCAAATGGAGCAAAAAATAATTATCAGAGAAAGAAGAGTAAAAGTCAATGAAATAAGGCCTAGTTTTAGCTACACCTCATGAAACTCCATTTTAATCTCATTTTACTCATGTAACTCAAGTGTTGCAACTTTACTCCTTGAAACTTAAAATTCGTTTCACTTTGACTTGTGGACTCTCTCTTCTCCTTAAAACTTATAGGTCATCTCCTAATACATATGTGAGACCCAACACCCAATAAGACTATACCACATGTGTGAAAATTTGATTATAAATCTCCATTATGCGTTAAAATTCAACAATTAGAGAATGTTAAGTTTAAAAGGAATTGAAGACAAATAAAATAAAAAAGATATTGACTAACGTAGCGCACCTAAATCAATCCCACATAAGAAATTAACATATATAAGGCAATGTGGAACGAATTTTGAGTTTTATATAGACGATTTTCGAATTTCAGATAGTAAAATGAGATCAAAATCGAATTCCAAGAGCAAAATAGAATGAATTTTGAGTTTTAAGAAGTAAAATAATGACTTTTGAATTACACAAAATAAAGTTAGATTAAAATTGAATTCTAAAAGACGTAACTAAAATTAAGCCATAAAAAAGAACTCAATGGAGTTTTCACGGAAAAAATAAAACTACTTGAAGTATTCGTCAACTCCTATACCATGCTTTGACCAAAAGAAATAAAAAAAAACTCCTATCCCTTGATTAAAACGTTAGACAGTTCAAAGAATAATGGGACGTGTAAAATACGAAATACCAGCAAAACAATTTTTATAAGAAAAGAAAACGATTAGTCAATGATTTTAAATAAAAGAGAAATATAATCTCCACGTGGTATTTGGTTCAAATTCCCGCTCCCTTAAGTTATGATCATAACTAAATATGAGTTTGTGATTATAACTTTGATGGGATGTCTATTTAATTAAAAATAATAATATGATTACAAGTGGTCGCAGGTTCAATTTCTCGTCCTTTTAAATTATGTTCTTTTGTGGGATGTCTTTTGCAACTTCCAAGTTGTACTATTTAGGCATCAATATTTTTATGTTTGCATAATTTTGCAAAATATGTTGAATTCTTGGTCAAATCAACTATTTGAAGTAAATTGATTAGTGTTGGCTCAAGTTTTACCAATTCAAGGCACTAACAACATAAACATGTTATTCATTTTCCAAGAGTTGGACAATTAAGCTTTGATTGGTTTGACTTGAATATGCATATGGTCTAAAGTTTCTAGTAGGTACTTATGAATGGATCCCAAAAATGTAACTATGTTATGATGTCACAATCACACATGTAATAAGCTTGACAGTATAATTAATGTCCTAA
The DNA here is from genome assembly GCF_963583255.1 of Pyrus communis. NCBI lineage: Eukaryota > Viridiplantae > Streptophyta > Magnoliopsida > Rosales > Rosaceae > Pyrus > Pyrus communis. The sequence continues at coordinate 6,565,978 of NC_084803.1, forward strand.
ATTACAACTATTAGGTTGGTACTATTTGCTCACCCTCTTTCTTTTCTTCCGTTAAATTAATAAACATGATATGTGGCTGTAAGAGAAATAAGACCTAACCGGATAAATGATTCTCTTTTTGGTACAAATCCGGATAACCCTTACGATAAAAATTGAGCGTACAATTGTTTCAAACATGAAGAGTTTTTGTCAGTTTCTATTTGCATAAAGACCTTTTGTAAAGTCTTAAACATTGTGAATAGAAATATACCAATAACAGTTATTACTTATAAAGAAAGTTATGAAATTTAAAGACTCCAATAAAATCAAAGTATTGACTTTATTTGTTATGGAAGACTTTTGAAGCATTCAAACATTGGGATTACACGTTTCATCTTCAAATCAACCAAACAGTACAAACTTTAGAAATGAATTTTCTTAAAATGAGATTCTCTATAATTCTTAATTATTTTAAGTTTTTTGCACATCGGTTTTTTTTATTTGGACAAATAATATTATGTACCTTGAAAAGAAGAAGTGGACTTAATATTACAATAAACTAGCAATAATATTGTTCAAATTCGTCAATATTAATAAGAAAAATATGCCAAGAACATTTAATGAGAAATAATTGATATAAAATCTGATTTTTAAAAGAATCTCCTTAATATTTTATGGCACAAACTTTATTTAACTCCAAACACTGTCAACCTTGGCCGTGGTTATTTTGGCCATCACGAGAAAATATAATACATAACAGTTTATAGTTGTCGATGACACGGCCACGCTGACATTTCCTCCCTCCCTCCCCACTCCCGGCCCCAAGTGTGTAGAAAATTGTTTAGTTTAATCAAATATCATCCCAATAGAAATCTTCAAACCCCCCTCAGCCGTCCGATCTAAATAGCACTTTGACTCTCCCACCCTCCGCCTTTTATATGATCCCCACACCCCTCAACACCCAACCTCCCTCACCCCAAATCTCAATTCCTCGCATGTCCTCTTGAGAGACCTCCCAACCTCGCCGGCCGGAGATTCTCGAAACCCTAACGATGACGTTGGAGCTGATGAACTTCCCGAAGATGGAGGATCAGAAGGCCATACAGGAAGCGGCATCGCAAGGATTGCAGAGCATGGAGCACCTGATCCGATTCCTCTCTTATCAGCAGCAACAGTCAAACAACCAATCGGCCCGCGTCGACTGTACGGACATCACCGATCACACCGTTTCCAAGTTCAAGAAGGTCATCTCCCTCCTCAATCGGACCGGCCACGCCCGGTTCCGACGCGGTCCGGTTCAGCCGATTCAGCCGGTTCACTTCCCCACTTCTGACCCCTTGTCTTCACAAACACTCAACTTAGCTTCGGCTCTAAATCTTACTCCGACTCCGGCGCCCGCTCCAGTGACTGTTCCGGCTATCATCCCTCCGACTCCGATCGAGTCGAGTTTCGTCCAATCCCACCCACACAGCATGACGCTCGACTTCACGAGGCCCAACGCCTTCGCGTCGAACCCGAAGAGCGCGGAGATTGAGTTCGCGAAGGAGAGCTTCAGTGTCTCGTCGAGCTCGTCGTTCATGTCGTCGGCGATCACCGGAGACGGCAGCGTTTCGAACGGGAAGCTCGGATCGTCGATCTTCTTGGCCCCCGCCCCGGCCGTTTCCGGTGCGAAGCCTCCCCTCTCCACGGCGCCATTTAAGAAGAGGTGCCACGAGCACGACCACTCCGACGACACGTCGTGCAAGTTTTCCGGCTCGGGATCTGCTTCCGGCTCCGGCAACTGCCATTGCTCCAAGAGAAGGTACGTGTAATTCATTACCCGCGCATTTTAGTTTACACTTCCTCTCTCCATCTAAAATACGCCTCTCGCACGGTTACTGAGACGATAGGATTTGGCTGGTTTTTCCATTTGTCTCAACGAACCACGAGAAAATTGGTTGGACTATCCGAGGAAGCGAGTTGACTCGGACGACTCAACTCGGTTTTATTTAGTGGACCCGGCCCGTATATGGGTCAACGGTTTAAGTTGCTGGGCCTTTAATGGTCGTAGCACGCGTTGACGCTGATAGGATAAGATGGGCCTGGCGTATTGTTTTTCTCCGCGCGTGGGATTATTTAATTTTGACCGACGACTAAAGCCCCCTAAAATATTTTTTATATCTGAAATTTTAATAAATTAATAAATTGTCGTAATATTTGGTAATTCAGGAAAAATCGGGTGAAGAAAACGATTCGTGTGCCGGCGATAAGTTCAAAAATCGCGGATATTCCAGCGGACGAGTACTCCTGGAGAAAGTACGGTCAGAAGCCGATCAAGGGCTCACCTTACCCAAGGTACTTAATTTAAATCCGAGCCGTTGATTTGTAATCAAATGAAAAACCGTGAGGTGATATATGATCGGACGGTGAGAATTGAATCTGACGTTTGCTTAATTGTTTTTGTTGAACAGGGGATATTACAAGTGCAGTACGGTAAGAGGGTGCCCGGCGAGGAAACACGTGGAGCGCGCTCCGGATGATCCGGCGATGCTGATCGTAACGTACGAAGGGGAGCACCGGCATGCGCGGGAGAACGTGGGGTTGGTGTTTGAGTCAACGTGAGTGAAAGTGGGTAGAAAGAACAGAAAAGTGGGTAGAAAGAGGGATTTGTTACAGTAGTTTGAAGTAGTTGAAAAGAAGGTGGTGGAACTGGAATGGATGTAATTTTTTATTTTATTTTTAAATCTTGTAGTTTAATTAAGTGGATAATGGGAAACAAATTGAGGGAAGAATCTCAATCTGTCTCAGCCGTGTTTAATTTAACTAATTTTACTTTTTTCCAAATTATTTAATTAATTTTATTGTATTTCATTTGGTGGGAAACTGGAAATATTATTTATTTTATTGGTTAATTACACTAATATCTTTCGAAGCTTATGGAGTTTTTCCAAGTCTCTTTTTACATTTAAACATTACGCTAAAAAAATTTCAAATATTAAGTTCCTTTAATGCAACTTTTTAGTAAAATATTTGCTCATAAATTTACTAATTTATTCTTATTAATTGCTTGAAACTAATTAAATAACTTTATAATTATTTATAAAGATTATAAAACATTAAACACTTAAAAAATAACAATACGGAAGCGATCCGAACATCAACCCAAGGGTTTTGATATTGTAGTTTTAATTTTACTGTTGATTCATCGGGGATCGGGGCCGTCTCAATGAAGCTCTTGAGTTTGTGGTCCTCGTTTTTCATTTGAGCTGTCGTATTTTAATTCATGATTTGTTTATGGGTTATAAAAGTCAAAAAAGTTGATACGTAATTAGAGGGAATCTTGATGACTTAATTGAAATGGGGGACAGTTGGTGTTACAAGTCAAAAGCTCCCGTACCTTCCAAAGAAATTTTATTATTGTGGGAGGTAGTCATGAAGGCACTAAACTTTCGGATTATGTTGAAGTATAGAACGTGTTATTCAAGATTCATTTATTCCTTGATGTTCATCGTTTGAAATCATAGTTTGCTTTTTCCTTGATTAAGTTAGTACACATTGACGATTACATTATCACGTAGTGTTAATGGATCGGTTTTTTCGCCTCTAGCGACTTTTTTCGTCGGTTTGTTTTGAGCGATTTTGTCTTAGTTGTTTAGAGTTGAACGCAAACTTTTACCATTTAACTATTTGAGTCGTAAACTCATTAAAATTAGAACGTAACTTGGTTGTTGAAAAATCAGCAGCAGTTCCTACTCCTCACCAATCACAGATGGAGCATGAATTACTGCTGATTTTTCAACAACCAAGTTCTTTCCTTAAAATTATGCTTGAACGCAGTGACTTGCCCTTGCCCACCACAAAGAATTAAAGAAAGATGTTTTGGATGAAGAATCGGAGTAAAGCAAAGAGAAGGCTAAAGTTCATGATCACAAATATATTCAATTTGATTTCGTGCAAGTGTTTAACCGTAGTTTTCGAAGGGACCAAATTGGCAACCGAATCGCCAAAGGTGGTTTGGTTTGGTTTCATAAACAAATTAATTTTGCCATGTGAAATATCAACCTAAACCATCTAATTGTTGCGATTGATTTTTTTCGCGTTTTATTTAATATTTTGTCCACCCTAGGAGGTTTGAAGAGGCCATTTGAGAAGAATAGTGTCTATTTATATTGACGATGGGTTAAATAGAAGTTGAAGCTTGTTACTGAAGCTGGGCTATATTCATGCTGGAAAAAAGAGCTGCATCGCAGGCTACCAAATGGATGAAGATTAAGAAACATCTTGGGCATCATTTGGACTTCATCTAAATTAACATGACACGTGTCTTCTCAAGATGATGCGTAATGAAAGTTTGAAGCGAAGGTTAAGGGGTGCGACCGTAACTTTGAAAATTGCAAGGGTGGATTGCCTCCGGTGAATAAGGTGTTCATTTTCGATCTACTACGCTTCAGGTTCAAACAATCTTCCTTCTTTCAAGTAGATTAGAATAGTAATACCACAAGTAATTAAAAAAATAAAAATGATTGAGAAAATGTTTTTGAGGATGAGTTGATTCTTGATTCATGCCAATGGTGGAGCTTTTGTTGCTTATGTACTGAAATGAATGGTTTCTCCTATACATTTTCTTATAAAATAATTAAATGTGGATCTTGAAACACAAAATTGAGTGGCTGAAGAAGCTGTCAAATGAGCCTAGCCTTGTAGCGTGGGCTTGTAATTAAGCAAAATATTAAAGTAATTAGTTGTATACAAAATTAAATCAAAATAGTGAGATATTCATTATCATCTCATACTAAACTCGAGCCCTCAGGTTAGTACAAGTATGGTACACCTATCTCTGATAGGTGCATAGCAAACCACAATTGTTGCTCAAATTAACCAAAAAAAAAAAAAAAAAAAAAAGTTCTCAAACAATGTTTGAGCTTTGCTAAATACAGTTAAAAACGAGTACATGTATGATATATTCCTTTTTTTTTATTATTATTTAAGAAAGAACTTCGAAGGTGTAGAAGTAAATGCTTGTAACAGTTTGAATTATACAACCTTTGTTCAATTAATTGCAACCATGCATTTCACCTTCAATCACACAACTATGTATCAATCAATCGCAACAAGAAAGTCAAAAATATTAGGTTGAGGAATTGATAGGTCAAGTCTATGCCTTGAAGACAACGAACAAGCAGCAATCCTTGACTACATTCTCATTTTTTACAAAATTTTAACGAAACATTTTCGGTACTGTTCACTTTAACGAAAAATCACATTTTTATATTAAAAAGTTAATTCTGATAGTATTCACTTCACTCTTTATTTTGTCTTTATCATTAAAACTCAAAATTTTCTAATCATTTTTATTAGTTTTCCTCATTTTTTACCTTATAGATTGACGAGGTCAGTTTTTCATGCCTCAAAACGAAACTCACTACCCAATTTCACAACCCACTTCTCAGAAACTCTAATACTGGTTACCCAAACAACTGGAAGCAATCGATCGTCGCCAATTCGACACACTCATTCTTCGTCCTCGAAGAAACACAATTGGAGGTACGTACGTAGTTTATCAGACCAAAATTTGTAACACATGTTATGTTTTAACTAAACTGTAGATACGTGGTAGGGATATAGTTCCAACTCAAGTCTTTTCTCGAACTTGGGAGCTCAAAATATGGGAGTGCTGGCTGTGAGATTGATCTTAGTATATACAATTTTGAATGCATTTCTGTGCTGCTTGGAAGGAAATGAGAGAGATCAGCTTGCATTACTAGCCATCAAAGCTCAAATACAGCAAGACCCTCATCAAGTGTTGAGTTCTTGGAACGAATCCGTTCACTTTTGCAAGTGGTACGGTGTAACTTGCAGTCGAAGACATCGTGAGAGGGTCACCGTGCTCAACTTAGGGTCCCAAAACCTGGAGGGTTCCGTATCTCCCCACATTGGAAACCTAAGCTTCCTAAGGGAACTCCGCCTCGGAAACAATAGCTTTACACATCAAATCCCTGCTGAAATCGGGCGGTTGCATAGGTTGCAAGTATTACTTCTACACAACAACAGACTCAGTGGCCCTATTCCGACCAACATATCCAATTGCTTCAACCTCATCACTATTCATTTTGGTTACAATAACTTAGTGGGTAAAATTCCTTCACAAATCGGCTCATTGTCCAAGCTTCAAACACTTGTTTTAGAGTTTAATTGCTTAACCGGAGAGATCCCTCCTTCCTTGGGAAACCTTTCTGCTCTTGAGATGCTTGCTGCATATAATAACAGCTTGTCCGGAAGCATCCCTAGTTCTTTAGGCCAATTGAAAAAACTAACCTTCTTTTCGTTGGATTTGAATCGATTGTCTGGCATGATCCCTCCTTCCATCTACAACCTCTCTAGTATTGTTACGTTTTCTATGTCGATAAACCAAATTCAAGGGAGTCTTCCCTCAAACTTGGGAATAACTCTTCCCAATCTCCAAAACTTTCACATTTTTACAAACCAATTTACCGGAGGAATTCCCATGTCAATATCCAACATCACAAGTCTGGCCAGATTCATTGTTGCAGAGAACAATCTATCCGGGCCAGTTCCGAGTTTGCGAAACCTTCATAACCTCCAACACTTCGCCATTAACCAAAACAATCTTGGAAGTCGTGGTTACAGTGACTTGAGTTTTATCTCAGACTTGATAAATGCCACAGAGTTAGGGCACTTGTTTTTAGGCACCAACGATTTTGGTGGGACTCTTCCCTCATCAATTTCCAATCTCACAACAAAGCTTAAAATGTTTGGGGTGCAAGAAAACCAACTAAATGGAAACATTCCATTTGGGTTTGGGAACCTGATCAGCTTGGAAGCATTGAGTTTGAGGAATAACCACTTCACAGGTAACATCCCCAATGACATTGGAAGGTTATCTAGTCTAGGGTTATTGCCTCTTGGGAAAAACGCATTATCCGGGAGCATTCCTTCCTCTCTAGGAAATTTAACCATGCTAACCACGCTCCAATTGCAAGGAAATAACCTTAATGGCAGCATCCCTCGGAGCCTAGGGGAATGCCGTCAGCTGGTCCAATTGAATCTTTCCCGAAATAACCTTGACGGCGTGATACCTGATCCAGTTCTTGGCCTCCCTTCCTTGTCCAAACATTTAGACTTGTCTAAAAACCGTTTTATTGGTTCCCTTCCCATGGAAGTTGGAAAGTTGAAAAGTCTAGGTGTGCTGGATGTTTCTGATAACATGCTATCCGGAGAACTTCCTAGCGCCCTTGGTAGTTGTTTGGGTTTAGAAGTCCTACACTTGCAAGGTAACTACTTCAATGGGACAATACCTTCATCTATGGTTTCACTGAGAGGAGTTCAAGATTTAGACCTTTCTCGCAACAATTTCTCGGGTGAAATTCCACAATTTTTAGAAAGATTTGACTTCCTGAGGAATTTGAACCTGTCTTTCAATGATTTTTGGGGAGCAGTACCAACTCAAGGTGTTTTTAAGAATGCAAGTGCAAGTTCAGTTGTCGGAAACGCCAATCTCTGCGGCGGTGTTGCTGATTTCCATCTGCCCAAGTGCATCTCGAAAAATTCCAAGGGGAGAGGACTGTCCTCTAGATTGAAATTAATACTCTCCATAGTCCCTGCCTTTATAGGAATAGCTATGGTGTTGTTCTTTCTAACTCTCTGTCTGTTAAGGAAGAGAAGCAAAAAAATTGCATTACCGAGCACCAACTTGACGAACTCTATTTTGCAAGTGTCATATAGTACCCTCCTCAAAGCTACCGATGGGTTTTCTTCAACGAATCTGATTGGTTCGGGTAGCTTTGGATCTGTGTACAAAGGAACTCTTGATGCTGCTGACGGATCACCTCAGCTTGTCGCCGTGAAGGTGTTTAACATGTTACACCAAGGAGCTTCTAAGAGCTTCCTAGCCGAATGTGAGGCACTAAAAAATATTAGGCATCGGAATCTTGTCAAGATTATAACAGCATGTTCAAGTGTTGATTTTCACGGTCATGATTTCAAGGCTTTGGTTTACGAGTTCATGGACAATGGAAACTTGGATGAGTGGTTGCATCCAACTTCTGGTACACAAGAGGATACACACGCTCCCAAATATCTGAATGTTATTCAGAGGCTAGACGTTGCGATTGATGTTGCTTGTGCGTTGGACTATCTTCACAATCATTGTGAGACGCCAATTGTTCATTGTGACCTCAAACCAAGTAATGTTCTGTTGGATAACGATTTGACTGCGCATGTTTCCGACTTTGGACTAGCAAGATTTGTCTTAAAACCAACTGATAACGCGCCAACAAATCATCAAACAAGTTCAATTGGGATAAGAGGATCAGTTGGTTATGCTGCTCCAGGTAAATATTCTCATCCCTTGTGCTTCACAGTTCCCTTCACTTCTTTCTTACTCTAAAGTAACTCAAAGAGAGCTATTCTATTTACATTTGAAGTGATAATTTGTGATGTCTGATTGAATTGTAGAGTATGGTATGGGAAGTGAGGTTTCAACATACGGAGATGTCTACAGCTTTGGCATTCTTTTATTAGAGATGTTCACTGGGAAGAGACCTACCGACAACATGTTTAGTGACGGCTTCAACCTTCATAACTTTGTGAAGACGGCTTACCTGGAGCGAGCTACAGAGATTGCAGATCTGTTACTTCTTCAAGGAGGTGCCAAGGACACTCCCAACGATCAATGCAGCTCGAGAGCTCAAAAACTCGAGGAGTGCTTGAGTTTAACATTCGGAATTGGGATTGCTTGTTCTGCTGAATCCCCAACAGACCGAAAGGATATCAGTGGCGTCGCATCTGAATTGCGCTCCATTAGGAACAACCTTCCTGCATAAGAAGTTTTGTTTTATATGTTCTGCATGAGATCTGTTGTTAGAGATATTCATAAGGGGTCAAGCTGCTTGAACATATGTTGTGTTTACTTTCATATGAGCTTAGTAAGTTTAATACCTTAAATTATGTATATAGCAAAGTTTCATTAACTGAGAAACAATTTAGTATTAGCTGGTTTTGACTTTGTTGCACGAGCAAGAAGAAGCATAAAATGAGACAGTGCAATTATATGGTTTAGTAAGTTGGCCAGCTAACAGATGCTTGTGTTGAAGGCGGTTGATTGCCCTAGTGGTTAGAATATTTCTCTTCAAACTATTGTGTTCTGCATTGAAATTCTTTCTTGATGTAGAACAAATGTTTGAGTGGATTGAACAGGAAATTGACTGTCAGAAGACAAAAGGATGCAGTGGGAATTTGCAGATTTGGGGTCCGATCTCCAATTTGGGCCATGAAACATTTTCGGAAAGAGAACAGTGTCGTGGTTTTAACACACAACTGCGTAGTGAAATATAATGGATTTTTGTTATCTGAGGTCATTTAGGATTTCAAAACTGCATTTAAATTCCTGTAATAAAAAACGGACCTTTTGAGTTGTCCAAAGGTGTTGTAAATTGCTTGTTTAAGTCGTGCATGTTATCCAATGCACTCATCAATTATTCAAATTATCCTTTTAGATTTTTATCAAACTGGTGGACTCCAATAACTCTGGTTCTTCAAAGATTTACGTTGGTAATCCTTTTACTTCGTGTTGTGTCATTTCTTCTCTATTAAGCCTAGATGACTAGTGTAAAAAATATTGTTTTGTAATAATAATTAGGGGTGTGATATCCACACACCCCTTTTTACTTCTCCCACACCTTTTTGGTTTGCGGCCGTTGGATCGGATGAATTGAAGAAGATCAACGGACATAAATTAACAAGGGGTGTATGAGAAGTAAAAAGAAATGTGTGAATAGCACACCCCTTATAATTATTAAAAAAAAAAAGAACGTTAAAATTGAAAAGACTGTAATGTTTGTAGGTAAACAATACAATTAACGTGTATCACATCTTGTGTATCACATTTTGTGAAAAAATAATCAAACAAGAATTATTACACAAAAATGAATCTTGCAGGAATTTGTAAGTAGCATATTCTATAAGAAGCATTTTGAACAATTTTTCATGTACTAACGTGACAAGAAAAAAAAAGTTGAATATTCTTCATGTCTTTCACATCTAGTACACTTTTCTTGGGTTCTCTCAATTATTATATTTACCATCTATGCGGTGTGGAGGTTGGGTTAATAACCATCCAGCATTAAAACTTATTAAAAAAGATCATTTGAAAGTTTCAAAGATCGTGACCACATGGAAAGATAACACAAAACTTGCACCATAAGAAAAAGAAAATAAGAAAACAATACAATGGAAAGTTTGGACAAATTTCACAATTTCCAACTCCCACCCACTCATATTAAACAAATTTATTCATTTTTATGACATCCATCCCTTTTTAGAAACACGGCATTTAGACACTAAATGGTTAATTACATGTAAAAAATTGTTTTCCGTTACATACAAATTTTAGTCGCATGCATAAGCAAAAGTAAAAATTTAAAAATAAAATAAAAGAGTAACTTATAAGATCACAGAGAGAAAAAGTTTATAGACACTAGTTAAACTGTCATTTGTCTTAATTAATGGAGTATTTTTCATGGCATCCTATTTTATAATTTCATCATGCCCTACCCAACGGATTTGAATCTCATCAGGATTCAAATTGTGAGGAGTCTAATAATCCTCAAATCTTAGTTATTCATCGTACATCATGAGATCAGAAATTATTTGACTTTTTTTTATTAAAAATTAAATATAAATAATACATGACGAAAGATGATCGCATAATGTACAATAATGATTAGGATATAAGGATTCCAGTGATCCCACAAAGTGAATCTCCTACTCTTCCCTACGCAACTAGCCAACTCTCCCCATAAATCAAGAATTAATGATTTCTCAAATCATGTAGAATTTTTAACTTTTGAATGAGTTTGATGCCCTAGGATCCTGTATTTGTGTGCAAAGTGAGTTTTCAACGTTCAGAGAGTGGAAGAAGAGAAGAGGAGGCTGAAAGTTACGGCCTTTAAGCAAAGAAAAAAAAGTAAGCAAATTGCAGAGGAGAGAGAGAGAGAGAGAGAGAGGAGACGGGCTAAAAGCCTAAAACGAGTTTAACAAGGCAAAGAGAGAGAAGGAGGGTTTGAGGTTTTGCCCTACTGTCATGCACTTTGTCATCACTCTCGTCGGATGCGATTTATAGAACTCTGCAAATAGTGGTCTTTCTCTATCATTACATTCCTGATTAGGGCTTCTCTGCGTCACGGGTTCACAAGCCGATTCGACTCGGCCGGGTGAACTGGATCTCTCTCCAACTTCAAGTGAGTATACCTTCTCGTTCGTTCCTTGTATGTCTAAACTCATGAAAATCTGGGTTTGCTTTGCTTTTGCTTTTGCTTTTGTGGGTTCAGTGAGATTTCTCTGTTCTTTCTTAGCTTGTGGGTTTCGATTGGTGAGGACCCAGATGAGATTTTTTCGATAATTCCTAGAGAAATTGAGAAAATTTCACTTTATAAAAGAATATAAGAAAAGCCCAATTTCGATTTTATTGCATTTAGCTGCTTAAAGTTGCTGTTTTCTTTTTGCTCCCATTTTGTGTGAGACTTGTAGTTTTGCAGCTTTTGATTTTTGGGTTTTTTTTGTGTGATATTAGGATTTGAATGGCGCATTCCGTGAATGATAATAGCATTGAGAGTTTGATATCTGCAAGCAAGGCATTGAGGCTAAGCTTACAGAAATCACAGAGCATAGGGTCGGCTCTGGAGAAAGCCGGAAACCGATTTGAAGAGATTAACCACAGATTACCTTCTCTTGAAGCTGCAGTTCGACCCATTCGCGCAGACAAGGAAGCCCTTGCTGCTGTTGGTGGTCATATTAACCGCGCTGTTGGCCCTGCTGCAGCTGTGCTTAAAGTTTTCGATGCTGTTCATGGACTCGAGAAGTCTCTATTGTCAGATCCGCATAGTGATCTGCCTGGTTACTTATCAGTGTTGAAACGTCTGCAAGAGGCTCTGAGATTTCTGGGTGACAATTGTGGATTGGCAATTCAGTGGTTGGAGGATATAGTAGAGTACTTGGAGGATAATGCGGTTGCGGATGAGAGGTACCTTTCAAATTTGAAGAAATCATTGAAAAGTCTCCGAGAAATGCAGAGTGAGGAGGAAAAGGCCAACCTCGATGGAGGGCTTCTGGAGGCTGCTCTGGAAAAATTAGAAAATGAGTTCAGGAGGCTCCTCACAGAACATAGCGTGCCACTTCCAATGTCATCACCTTCATCTCTTGGAGAACAAGCATGCATTGCGCCATCACCGTTACCTGTTCTGGTAATCCAAAAGTTGCAAGCTATACTTGGAAGATTGATTGCTAATAACAGACTTGAGAAGTGTATATCTATTTATGTTGAAGTTCGAAGTTCGAATGTAAGGGCAAGTTTACAAGCTCTCAATTTGGATTACCTTGAGATATCAATTGCAGAGTTTAATGATGTGCAGAGCATAGAGGGATATATATCACAGTGGGGAAAGCATTTGGAGTTTGCGGTGAAACACTTGTTTGAGGCGGAGTATAAGTTGTGTAATGATGTTTTTGAGAGGATTGGATTGGGTGTGTGGATGGGTTGCTTTGCAAAGATAGCTGCTCAGGCTGGTATTCTTGCATTCCTACAATTTGGTAAGACTGTTACAGAGAGCAAAAAAGATCCGATAAAGCTTTTGAAGTTGTTGGACATATTTGCATCTTTAAACAATTTGAGACTGGACTTCAACCGGCTTTTTGGTGGACCAGCATGTCTTGAAATCCAAATCCTGACAAGGGATCTCATTAAGAGTGTCATTGATGGAGCAGCTGAAATTTTCTGGGAGCTTCTTCTTCAGGTGAAACTGCAAAGGCAGAACCCGCCTCCTCAAGATGGGAGTGTTCCGAAATTGGTCAGTTTTATTACGGATTATTGTAATAAACTGCTTGGGGATGATTATAAGCCAATCTTAACTCAGGTTCTCATCATTTATCGAAGTTGGAAGCATGAGAAATTCCAAGAAGGGCTCCTTATAAATGAGGTTTTAGAAATTGTTAAAGCCATTGAGCTAAATTTGGAGGCGTGGATAAAGGCTTATGAGGATACCAGCTTGGCCAACCTTTTTGCAATGAACAACCATTGGCATTTGTACAAGCACCTGAAGGGAACTAAACTGGGGGTTCTGCTGGGGGATGCTTGGTTACGAGAACATGAACAGTACAAAGACTATTATTCCACAGTTTTCTTGAGAGATAGTTGGGGGAAACTTCCGGGTCATTTAAGTAGAGAAGGTCTGATTCTGTTCTCAGGTGGTCGTGCCACTGCCCGTGATCTTGTCAAGAAGAGGCTTAAAAGCTTCAATGAAGCGTTTGATGACATGTATAAGAAGCAATCGAGTTGGATAATGTCAGATAAAGATCTAAGGGAGAAGACCTGCCAGCTCATAGTGCAGGCTGTTGTGCCTGTTTACAGAAGTTACATGCAGAATTATGGGCCCTTGGTCGAGCAAGATGCAAGTTCAAGCAAGTATGCAAAGTACTCTGTGCACACTTTTGAAAAAATGCTCATGTCTCTTTTTCAGCCAAAGCCGGTTAGATATGGCAGTTTCAAGGGTAGGCAAATGAGCGGGAAATTCAATGGAGTAGCAGATCTCCGCCGTACTACCTCTGCGGTTGTGTGATTGTCGAACTATGTGCATTCTAGAATCACATGGCGGGACTATCCTCCCCTCTACATGATTGGCCTTTCATCTTGTATATGACGACATTCTCAGGAGCCTGGAACTGAATACTGCTGTCCCATTGCCTGAGATTCCAAGATATGGCATCCCTGTAACTCATCTGAATGCTATGAAGAGTTGAACACTGTTTCCATTGCGTGCAAGTTCTAGGCCATGGGGTCTCCAATTCCATGCATGATGGTGAACAATTATATAACCCAGTTGGACCCCAGCATAGATAATATATTCAGGTATAGCTATCTTTTTTCTTTGATCTCAGACTCAGTGATTAAGTTATATTAGGTTAGGCAGCCGGAGAAACGTAATAGCTTTGCTAGATTCTGTGTACAATTCTTTCGTATAAAGTGCATCAAAGAGGTCTACCTAGGATTGAATTATTTACTTGTAAGAACATGGGAAAGCTTATAATTTAGGGACCTTCATGAGATGCTAGTTTTTGTGCTCCGAAACGGCATTGTTGAGAACTTTCAAAATGCCTAAGAGCCAAGTGCTGTCGGAATACTGTTGAGAATAAAGTGCCTACTCGTTTTGATGGACCTGTGTACTTTAGCCTTCAGTAATTTGTCAATGGCGCTTCTCTTTTCGTTTCACTTTTCTGCCTTTGATTCCAACTTTTCCGCTTTGACTCGAAACTTTTCTGCTTATGCTCGGTGTATCTGTTCGTTCTTCTTAGACTTGCTGGGCAAGACATGAGTTGCTGTGTGCTCTACAAGTTTTAAGAAAAGAAGAGTAGGTTGGCAAACCTGAGGCATTTGTGTTACAAAGCCCTTTTCTGGATAACAAAACCGGCGGCAGCGTCACTGGCATCTTTATTGTTTTATTCCAGTTGATAAAATCTTGTTCATTTGGCCGGCCATGGTGCAACACTTATACATCGTTTACATGAAAGTCTTAATTGTAGCAGTGGTCCTGAACTCGTACGAATTATATTTGGTACCTCAAACTCCACTTAATGTCGCATAATTGGTCCTTTTGTTGACTCTTGTTAGTTTTTCTGTCAAATACGGGGAGAGGGAGGGAGTTGGAGCTATTAATCAAGTTGAGGGACCAAAATGTAACTCATGCAAAATATGAGGGACCTTTTCTATAATTATGGCAGGAGCACAACGATCTAGCCCAATCGATTTCCTTTCCTTCAGTTATTGCCTTCCCGTATCCTAGTCCATTAATAACAAAACTGATTCTTCACTTTAACCTTTTTTTCCATTCGAACTGCTTTTTTTTTTTTTTTTTTTCTTCATACAAGCGTAAATATTAAGAAATAAGAAAGGGTTTTGTGCTTTTTTACAAGAGGACTCCTCGTCTCTTCCTAGTAAGAAGGTATTGCTGACCTGTAAATCATAGTTTGATACGCATACATAAACGACTCACGTCTCGTAACTTTTCAAACCGAATAATTCCATTAGGGACAAATCAGAAACTATTTCCATTCCAAAAATTCAAACATTTCTGCACAAATGTTTCTTATATGGAGACCAGACCAGGCCCACGGAAGAATTAAAATTTATCATCAATGGAAGTCTGTCCTCTTGGTTTATCTTCTTCCTATTTTTCTCTAATCTCTTGTCAACATAACTAATCATCGAAATTACTTGACGGAAAAGAAACGTAAAGTTATTAACAAACAAGGTTTTACAGTGTCTTACGCTAAACCAAGATTAGTGATGTTAACTACACAAGTTTTCTTGTTTACCTTCTTTAATCTGGCCTGCATTATCTATAAACAATTGTCACCAGAAATTGGAAACCCTAATTTCCCAATATCAAAGTTTGTGGTGAACACGATGGATATATAGTAGTTTTCTTCCACTTTCCCTAACGTGACAGCAAGCTTGCAAATAGGGACCAGTTTGCAGGCACATTGGATTCACATAAGGACTAGTCAATGTCAACCCCATGGGAAGGAAGCCCTAAGCCACTTTGATATTTTGTGGTTGTGATTTGTACATTGGAAATTTCTTTTTAATCTGTAAAATTTAGTAAATATGGATGGTATTTTTAGGTCGTATGAAAGTAAGATTATGTTGAAAAGAAAAACGAGAATACCACATTTAAAAGAAGAGTTACAACTACTTTCTACATTTTTTATCATCATTCATGCTCCAATGGATGTGAGAAAAGGAAGCGAGAATAACATGTATATCTTGCTGAAGTTGAGATCCAAAACATTCTACACCTCCATTTCTCGTATTTAGATTTAGCCTTTCTTAAAATAACATGTTACGTTTCGATATTGACCTAATTGTCAGGTGTTGATGTATGAAAATTTTGATTAATAAGCAAGCGACACATCACCAACACATGATTATTCAAAAAACGACCAATTAATCGTCTTTCATTTTGTCAAGGTTTAGGTTGCAGCATTCAACGTTCGGATATGGAGGAGGAAAAATAGATGATCATGATGGATGATGAGGACCACAACAATAACGATAAGAGTTGCCAATAATGATTTGACACTGAAACACGGTGATTCATTGCATTGTTGAAGTCCTTTTTTGTTCCCTTACATCGGAGGAGGAAGGTGAGAATTGAGACATGTTTGTGCTGTGTTTCACTCAATCTGGTCATGCCTCGTTCCAACAACACTCGTTCTTCAAATGTCTAGAAACATATGACAAGTTAAAAAGACATTGAAAATTACATTTTTTTTTTTTTTACTTTTTCCAATCCGTAAAACTGTAAAAGTACTGTTGTGAATAATGTTTTAACTGTCAATTAGTATTGCGGTTTGTGGTATTTCTTTTTCTTCGAAAGTAAGAGTGTTTTTCGGAAGCATCTCATTGGAAACAACGTTTTTATTTTCCGTTCTAAAATTTCAGAATCATATATCAGATCAGAAAAATAATATAATTAAAAATTCCCTGTGATTCTCATACAAGAAAAAAAACACTCATAAATCAAGGTAACACTACAAAGAAGAAGATGAGGAGAGAAGAAATAGGAGAGAGAGAAGAAGGAGTGAGAGAGCAAGAAACAGGTAGGAAGGAGGAGAAAGAAAGAGAAAAGTAACGAAGAAAAAAGATGAGAGAGAAATGAAGAGATAAAAACTCATCCTTAAACATAGAAATAATCATGACATCACTTGTCACATGGATAAGTTTTGTCTATACATGAAATAATAAAAAATGTTGTCTCTCTCCAAGTAAGTCTTGAAATCTTTAAATGCATTTCAATTTTCATTTCATTTTTTGAAAAAACTCGGATTCGAAAATTTTACTATTGTAATTGCCGTTGCATTCCAACTTGCACCTCTAGTGAGAGATTTCAGATTAGAATATCAAAATGACGAGTTTGAAACCAATTTATTTTTTATTTGTTATTGTAGATAGATAATTGTATCACAAAATAATGCTTTGAGTCACTTTAAATTTTGAATGGTATCTGAGATGTGAACCATATTGTTTTACCAACTGGGGGATATATGCTCTAGATATATTATTACCTTTGTCACTTACACGAATAAGCCATTATTATAATTATTAATCATTATTAAAGGTTGGGGATCTTGCAAGGGATTTCTACACATGCAGTGGATATGCCCTTCTATGAATTTTAAAGGGGCCTTTAGATTTTAGTCTACTCAACGCAATAATTTTATTTTTATTTTTTAACAAACGATATTATTTATATTAGTTTGATTTAATGGATAATAAAGTTCTTTTCTCTTCTTATGTGTGACAATATTTATTTATATACAATGATTCTCTCTAGCTTTGCTCAAGCTTAAAGCAAAAAATAAACATAGTTGTGCATCGAGAAAAAAAGAATGTGAAAATTACTTTGTGAAAAGAGTTATTACTACAACTCTTAAATAGTTATCTTACACTAAATATAGTTCAGATGACTATTTTAAAGTAAAAAATATATATTATTATGAGAAATGCTAAGCAGATTCTCTCAAAGTGAGGTTCTCCATCATCTTATATTTTTGGTACAAGATTTTATAATGTAGGTACGAAAATTAATATAGAACTGTAAAGTGTCAGAAAGCAAAGTTCCGCTTTGAGAAATTAAGTCACTTAGCATTTTTCTATTATTATACATCATATGGCATATCCCCATAAGCAAACTAGTTTACCATTATCGAATCTTTAATTAATAAACTAATTATTGTTTATGAAATTAATTAACTGGTTTATCTAAAGAGATAAGGTAGGCTTGCAAATGGCTAAACCAGTGGTCACCCTCCTCACCTTGACCTCGTACCCTCCAATCAAATAATTTTTCGAATTGAAAATAGTTTTCCATATATTAGATTAATAGATGTGTTTATAGAAGACTAGGTTAGAATATCTGTCTGCCAATAAGGCAAAGTCCACCTTAATAACCAATTTCTTTATTTGCTTAAACAAATAAATAAAATCTTATATGCTTTTGAAAAATCCAGATCTCTCTACCTATATGTTATTCAAGTAAATAATTAAGTTTCCAAATTTTGCAACTGGATCTGTATACCAACAACCTATATATTATTCAATCTACCCAAAAAAAAAAAAAAGCTATATATTATTCTATTTAGCATGCATGGCTGGTCCAAGATAATTAGTGATGGTGCTCTTTTTATGGGTAACGCTACGGGAATATTTATTGTTGAACCCTGTGAACGTCGACCGAGCTGAGAAGAAGCACTAGCAGTTCTCGTCGAATTCTCATGTAACTATTTTTTGAGGAAGCATTTGAAAATTTTAAAGCTCTCGACGTGTTTCTAAAAAAAATCATTTATAGCAACAAAAGCTAATGAACAGAAGTGTTGTTTTACACAATCACTTATAAACATGCCCTAAAGTTGATCGATCTTGCATTGATCAAGATGTAGCTAATGATGACATCTACATGTTAACCTCCGAAGTGACTATTTTCCTATCAATAGCGCTATTAGAAACACAAAATTAATCATGTTGCTCTCATCATTTCTAACAAACATTACCCGATTACTGTATATAAAATCCACCCATATTAGAAGGCGAGTTAAACATTATTCTTTTCGTAATGATCAAAGCAAAAAAAAAAATAAAACTCCAACAACCATAAAAATGGACAGTTGGGTCGTGACCCCTTCCCAATTAAAGTATAGCTAGTGTGTCCTGTCAATAATCTCTTTGCTTAATCAAAGTTTTCTCAAATATTCGGACCGTACTGATATTTTTTGATAAAATATGGCCCTCCTAACTTTAAATTCAAATTTTTACCCTTAAATCAAATTCTACTTTTTCCAATAGTTACTTGGAACAAAATGTATTGCGTGTGCCTTATTGGTTCATCCAAAATTTGACAAGATTTGAGTGAAATGATTATGTTGGTAATATTGCTAACTACCTTATCATCAACGTTGACCATCCATAACTGGTGTATTTGAGATTACTTTTTCAAGGGTTAAAATTTTACGACATTATAAAATATTTATAACAATGTTGGACATAAAAATCTAAAAAGAGTTATGGGTTGTTGAAGTGTTTTTTTTTTTTTTTTTTTTTTTTTTTGTTAAAGTAACCATTACAGACGTTGTTAACCAAAATAAACCGAATTCATGTGCTTTTTTTTTTAAATCACTTACAGCATAAACGTATTTACCAAAGTCCTAATCAAACTCTTAGACATATGAGTCATTGTTCACTATTAAAATTTAAGATTTGGGACAAGTTAATGTGGACCCAAATCCCTTGGGTTTTTCAAAATCTTATCTTGCTTTAAATATTCCCTCCTCGGCATTATTTTAAACTAATCCAAAACCTAACCAATGTGTGGTGCTCTGCTCCCAACGTACTAGTTTTATGTTTTATGTTAGAGTGGCGACTCGATCTAGTTGTACAATTACTGGGACACCATCCCAGATATTGATATGACTTTTGAGGTGGAGGCCAAATCGCAATGGAAGGATAAATTTTGGGTGTAAAATATGGACCCCGCTTCACTGGCCTTCTAGTTCTCATACACTTCTATCTTTTTTTATTTTATACGGTCACGGTTAGATCATGTTAACATTTTATTAATTTTTTTTATAGATATAATAAGACAAAAAGTAATAGTAATATAAAATTTTGACATGACTTAACCGTGACTACCTAAATAGGAGGAGATGGGAGTGTTTAAGAACTAGGAGGGCAGAGAAGCTAGGTCTGTAAAATATTTATGCTTTTTTTTTTTTTCATACATCACGTCAATTTAAAAGTTGAGAGCAAGAGGTTGTTACCCTATATTATCACCATTAGAAATAAAGGAAAATTAATGAAAATGATTTGAAAACTTTGAATTTAATGATAATGACAAAATAAATGGTAAAGTAAATAGTACCAGGATTTATTTTTTAGTTAAAATGAACAATACCGTGAGCTTTTCATTAAAACTCCCTATAAATAAAATTGTTTCACATTGGAAAGTTGATTATTCGTATTTGAGGTGCATATCGTCGCACTTCATAATATTGTGGGTGCGATAAGAACAGAGGAGTAGAACACATGAGATTAAGTAAGGTTTTCCCGAACGAGGTCACTAGCAAATTTAGAGCTTGTGTTATAAATGTATAATCTCACGTAGTACATAGTTTAGTAATGTTACTCTTCATTTGGAGTGTAGAATTATAATTTTGGAGTGCCAATAACAATTCCTTTTAATTTTATGAACATTTTAACCTAAAAATATTTAGATACTGATAAATATTGAAAAATCACTAAACCGTCACCATGAAACTCGTGGAATACTATAAAAGAATATGAAACACATGAAATTTTTTCTAATTATTTTAGCCGTTGAATTTAAATTTGAAACATTAGATCTTCTGTTTTACCGTTAGATTTGATCATATTAGATCTTAGTCGTTAAATTTAATGAATTTGTAAATATAAAACTAAAAAAAATTCACAAATAATGTGAGCCAACCCACTAACCCATGGGGAACATTGTGCTAAATTTGCCTCAAAAATGAGTTTTGGGTTAAAACTCATGTTCACCCCAAGAGTTGGAGCAAGTTGAAAGAGGTTTAGAACCTAAAATTAGAGTTTTACCTAAGGCATTAGAGCAGGTGTTACGTAAATATATTTGTTTATATAAAAAAATGCATAAGTGGTCCAAATTCTATGTTTTGCAAAATGTAATCTTATCCACAAAGATTCAGTATTCATCTACCAATCAGAATATTAACAAATATATTTACATGCATCGATGAGAGCAAAACTGTTTAAATCAGTAAAAAAAATTAATCAGTAAATATTTCCAATGATTTCTTTATTAGAGGACTAAATCAGGAAGAAAAATAAAAATAATAAGAAGAAATATCCGCGACGGACAATTATTGTATATACGTAAAGGGGCAATAAAAGGTTAATTTGTTTAAGAGAAGTGTTATTGACATTTCAAAATTTTCATTCTACATTTTTTATAATATTTTGACACGAGAAGGTTTGTGTCTAAATACAAAATGATTGTATTAATGTAAGTGGTTTGGTCGGCAGAAAAGAATGAAAGAGATATTATGATATAATCATTCTCCAGGCAAAATGGATAGGGATGCATTTAATCCACACTAAACGCCTCAGTTGCTGATGTATTCACAGTATATTAGATAGGATTTTCTACCACCTTTTTTTTTATTTGACTTTTTTTATTGTTTGATATTTTAAAATCAAGTGATTAAATATGTTGCATCTAGAAGACTAGAAGTTATCTTATATACTCTAATACGGATTCGATCTTTGCCAATTTTTTTCTTCCTAACAACTAACTATTTAACATGCTAATAGTTTTAGTGTACTAAAGAAATACTTGTTGTTCTATAAATGGAATATTGTACGTTGAATATTGTCGTATTTGTTTGGTAAAACATATAATTTCTCTCTTCAATATGACAACACTATTTCTTTTTTTTTTCAAGGTAATGAGAATTTATCAAGACACGATCAAAAGGTCACACACGCCAAAAGAAGCACCACACAGTTTCACAATAAAGTTAAAGAACACTTATTTTATGTTATTCTTACTCAAACTCTTTTTTTATTTTATTATTTAGAGATGATGTGAACTATTATTATTCATGAGAAAATAAGAGGATTCCACTGGCGTATAAGAGAGGATATATGCACTTTGTTGTAGTTGACTGACATAATTTATGTATTCATTTTTTGGTTATAATATTAAACATTATTATTATTTTTCTTTAAGGTTACAAACTCACATAGGAGGAAAAGAGGATTAAAACTCGCTCAATTATGTATATAGTAGAAATGCTCTCTACTACTACGTCTACAAAACTCGCTTACTATTTTTTTAAACATAACGAAGTATTTATACTATGAGGTGAAGGATTTAACCTAAACGAAAAAAATGTGCATAATTATGAGCTATTGACATTCTACCTAGAGTTTATAAACCCTAAAGTTGGCCATAAAAAAGAAAAGTTTCGGCCGTTGTCTACTCATAACTTATTTATTTACACGAAAGATAATGTAGAAGATACATTCATCAAATAACAGGACTACTCTTCTATAAGGTGGGAAGTAGCCAATCAGTAGGTACGTATCTTAATAGACGTATCGTTACATTTGATCGAACCTTAAATTTTTTGTCTATTCGTGATTGATTAATCGCTTTTGCAAACGTCATTCACCAGATAACGTTCTCTTATTGGTCAAAATTTAGCCAATTAGAAAGTCTGGTCGGAAGTTACCAATTAAAAAGTTAGTTCGAAGCGACAAATCATAATATTATGTATCACGTGGAAGGTCTGTTCTAGTTATCCCACTTAAACTAGACATGTCGTCTTACGACGCGTCCAAACTACATAAAAGGATAGCTTATTAAGTAATAAAGAAAAATGTGATATATAAAAAAAGTCATAATTTAAATTGTGAGCGAAATTCAATTCAGAATTAAATAATTGCATGGTTCATGCATTCTCTTCACATCCCGAGTTCAAACATCCTCCCTCCTCTTAATAAAAGAGAAAATTACTAATCAAATTTGAATTTGTTCAGAAACTGAAAGAAACACAAAAGCCCAGTGTATTTTGTATAGATCGAGACTTGTAGTTTTATTCTTTACTCATTCCATATTAGGCAGGAAATCGTTCGATAACACTTCCCCGATTTTGTTCTTAGACTAGAAGGTTCTTAATTAAGGATAATTTTTTGTGTGTACAATCATGATATTCTGACTTGCAATATCCAACACAATATAGAAGGAAAACACTAAAATACTTGCTAAGATTTTGACATTGATGATACAATTAAAGATATGCAAGAGAGACACATTATCCATGTGATATCATAGTATAATTTGGATTGAGGATCATAAACCAAGAGTTGCTATTTAATTATTTATTTATTATCAATAAAAATGGAAATAGAATAATTAGTAATTTTTGTTGAACAAAAGATATTATCCATACTAAAGGGGTGGATGAGTGGGCTTAGTCTCATAATGGACTAACAATAATGTGGTTCAAATTCATTTTTGGTTAGAATCATGCCTAAGACCTATCACTTATAAGTGAAGAGGAATACCACTAAACTATAGTACTAAGTGGTAGGATAATTAGTAATTAGTACAAAAATATTAGCGCTTCCGCTTGCTAACAACAGTCTCACTTGAATCTCATTGTTTTATCTTCTCGACTTTCATTCTCATGCGACTCACTTAAAAATTGTTTAACCGTTTATTATTATTTGATTTTCAACGTTAACATAAAAAATATGATTCGTTTATAATCGTTGGTCGGTAGACGATTAAATGTTTGTTATGACCAATAAAAAATAAATAAAATACAAAAATAAAGGATTTGTAATGCATATAAATACATGTTATCTTCTGTTAGGAAAGCATAGGAAGTAGGAAGAGTGTAGAGATATTGTTTTGACATAAATAAGATAATAAGAGTTTCCGGAAGTGGATTTGTTTGGTCACTGTCGTCGCCACGTAATCGCGAACGTGTCCAAGCGCGTGCGCATGCGTCCCTATTCGCCGCCGGTGGACGTTAGCGTTTTCCTTCCCCCCACAAAACTCATGCGACTCACTGTTGCCTATATATACCCCTCTCCACCTTTACTCCCCTTATGAACATGTTTTTTTTCCTCTCTTATCCTCCACCCCTTCCTTAACATGCGCACCCCCTGGATCATGTGACTCTCCGTCTTCCTCCTCTTCTTCCCTTCAATTGATGACTACAAGCCCCGTTATCTGGAAGCTCAAACGACGACGCCGACGCATCGGTGAAGGGTAAATCCGTAATTCCCCCGCTCGCCGTCTCGGAAACTCCCAGTTCGTTCTTTTCCGTTGCTTCGAATGGACGTCCTAGTGGGCCCCACCTTCTCCATCGACGTGTCGTCCTACGGCCCCGCGCCGACGCAGGACAACCGCAACCGCGGCGGTCTGTACCTGAATCAGGACCACGGCGCCGCGGTGGCGGAGGAGGCGTCGTCGGACAGCTCGTCGTCTATCGGTGTTCCGGATGACAGCGAGGAAGAGGAAGACTCCAAAGGCGATAACGGCGATGAGGTGCAGAGCAAGTTTAACGGCGGCGGAGGAGGAGGGTTGGGTTCTCTGGGTTCATTTGGATCACTCGAAGATTCTCTCCCAATCAAGTAAACCCCTCCAGATCTGCAAATATTAATCCCATACCGATCAGTTTTACTGAATTTTCCGTTTTTGATCCATCCCAGAGTTAATTAATTTTTGTTTTAATTTGTTCAGGAGGGGATTATCCAACTATTTTTCAGGAAAATCAAAGTCATTTGCCAGCCTGTCAGAAGTGAGCAGCACTGTGAGTTCAGTGAAGGAGGTGGAGAAGCAGGACAACCCATTCAACAAGCGGCGGCGGGTTCTGATCGCCTCCAAATGGTCGAGAAGATCTTCGTCTTCCTCCTCCCTCTACAACTGGCCAAACCCTAAGTCCATGCCGCTGCTAGCCCTAGCCGAAGACGGAGACGAAGATGACGACGAACACGACCGCGATCGAGAAGGCGAGGGAGAGAACGCGTCGTCGGAGCATTCTTCATCGGATGATAAGGATGATCAGGAGAGGAGGAGGGCCCCACAGAAACTGCTCGACAGGAGGCTGAAGAGCTTCAAGTCAAAGAGTTGCTATTGCCTCTCAGATCTGCAGGAACACGATGAGCAGTAACAACTGGTGGTATTTTTTTTAATAATTTTTATTTTTATTTAGTTTTAGGGTTGTTGGATGGATGGAGGGGTTCGTGTTGTTTGTACGTGGGCAGTCAGAAAAAAATATATAAATATATAAATATATATGGCTAACTTTGTTTCTTCATCGGAGAGGACACTGAAAGATCTTTAGTTCAAATCAACGAAACTCCGTGCATGATTTGGGGCAGAAAAGTTATTGGGGTTAATTTTTTTTTTAGTACAATAATATATTTAAAAAATAAAAAATAAAAAATAAAATTGACCATAAAATGAAAAGAAAACCGGCACGCATCTCAACCACGACAGCATGTCTCACCAACAGACTCCCTAGAAGTCTAAACTTATCAAAATTAAAGCCCAAGTCAGTCAACCTAATGCTATCTAAACAACCAAGCGACGACTAATAAGGTATAAAGATACTTTTAACCCTACATCTTGACGGAGATGAGAACAACGATAATTGCTAACAATTATGTTTTGTAGAGTTTCTTTTTACTACTCATGCATGTATTGGGACTGCACATCAAGTAGCTTCTTATAACACATATGTAAGGGATTTCATATGTGGAATCACTTTAAATCCAAATGGCTGTTTAACTCTTTAACTTTTGATGTAAACATTCCAATTTGTTTTTAATAATATCTGAATTTCGATCAAAAAGAAAAAGAAAAAGAACAACGATAATTGCTAATTGGATCGACATTGTTAACGGACTTGACATAGGATTATGATTAACAACTTTTCACCATAAATTCAGGTCTCCTCGCATAATATTTTAGCAGTATGATTCCCTTAGTGTGTGGATTATCGTTTTTTATTTTTGATTTATTTTTATTGTTAATCGGATATGGATAAACGTACGGTGATGTGCTGGATCGGATGTGTGAAGTACAAAGACATGTTTGCCCCTCAATCAATTATTTAGGTCAATTTTTGGTATGGAATATTGACTTTAAATCTGTTATCCTTTTTCCCATCCATAAAAAAGGGAAAATTGAAAACAGAGAGTACTTTTGTTCTTAGAAAAACTGGACTGAACTTCTGCTTTGTTGAGCTGGAGAATTTGGTATGCGCTTCGATGTTTGACATACATTGCTGAATCTAACTGTAGTACGAGCATAGAAGAATTAAAAGAAATTTAAGAGAGAATGTTTAGTAGAATGACTCGTTAGAGCGAGAAAACGGAAAAAACACGCGCATATTAAAAGTCTTGGGAGATTTTGCGAGGCCCATTCAGCATACGTCGGGTTGGACGTGGTAAGTCATGTTGCCGCCGTTGTTGGACAGAAGTTGCGAGGGACATTCCAAAGAACCATCAAGTCAACGAAGGCCGTCAATTGGAGGCTCTTGAGAACCGGAAGCAGCTGAGCCAACCAGAGAGAATAGTTGGAAGAGTCAAGGCTGGTATTAATAGCGTGAGAAACGGAGGGAAAGGATCGGGAAAAAAAATAGTTTTGACGTTAGTCAAGGCTCAAGGGCTATGAGATACCATAAAAGATTATGGATTGCACAGAAGAGCACATCAAGGAAGGTAAAGAAGGCAATTAAGTGGCTGAATCCCTCGATAGTCTTGAGGGTGAATCATCATTGAATTATATACGAGTACAATAGCTTGACTTACAACTTAC
The DNA here is from genome assembly GCF_963583255.1 of Pyrus communis. Classification (NCBI taxonomy): domain Eukaryota; kingdom Viridiplantae; phylum Streptophyta; class Magnoliopsida; order Rosales; family Rosaceae; genus Pyrus; species Pyrus communis. The sequence continues at coordinate 6,592,392 of NC_084803.1, forward strand.
AGGTATAATTGCTATACAAGAAATACATCAAGGGAATGATTTGATTATACAGAAAATTAGAGATTACGGAAATCATACGAAATCTCAGGAAGTCAAAATACGTATCCATCAATATCATCTTTCAATGGAAAGGTGGAAAACGAGCAAACAAGAAAACAAAATTTAAGGTGATGGAATTAATCAAAACTAAAAATAGTGAAAGCATTAGCCATGAAACCTAAGTTTGGAAGTCACTGGAATCTTTTGCTGGAGGGAGGATGGAGAGTAATGCTATTCATACGATGTTTTTGTACCATATTTTCATATCTTCTTACGTAATATTTGATATGGACAGCCACATCATTTGAATTAATCAAATTTTTAAATTTAGTTCATTATTTAATAAACTAATAATTACGAAAAACTAGTTAATTAAATGATAATTGTGGTATACAAAAAGTATTTCTCCTTCCCTTCCTTGGGTTTTGCAAATTTTTCAAATGATGTGGCTCTTCACATCATATGCCACCCAAGGTGGTATAGAAATGTGATATAAAAACATGGTATGAATAACATTACTCAAAAGCAAATTCATCCAATCCCATACCACTGAGAGTCGAAGAACTCAATTTGTCATACTCATTCATTCTTGCGAGCGAAGCAACATGATGTGCTTCCTTTATTTTGCTTCACATCTCACCTACCCAACTTCCAACCAGTTTGCTACAACTTTGGTTGGAGTAAATTCCCACATTGTTAGGTAAGAGTACGTTTTCCACTATTTGCTTTATAATTGTGTTTTTCTTTTAACTATTATGTTGGGCCTGGCCGGTGATGCTAAAATGTGATTAAGACAGGTTTGAAAAATTTAAGCTCAATCAACTTATGTCATGTCCACGAGCAGGAGCATCTCCGGACTCGTGGCAGACCCTTGAGCTAGGTCTATTTAGGCCGAACTAGAAGTCTTATAGGCTATCAAACAAGTACTATGTTAAGCATTTTTCAAATGCTACAGTCATTATATTTTTAGTATTTAGTGCTATGATATGGTAATATTCCTCTTTATTTGTAAGTAAGAGGTCTTAAATTCGATTATCGTTAAAAGCGAATTTGAACTACATTATCACTAGCCATTGTGAGGTTAATCTCACCCTCATTCCTTTTAGTATAGATAATATCGTTTGTTTAAAAAAAAAAAATGACATTGAGCTGTAAATGTGAATTTGTCGAGCTGGTTAATAACATCTATATTCCCGTAAATTAGAACATCGTCCCGTCAAAAAGTGACAGCGAGCTTGGGTTGGGCCTCAAGTTGGGCTAAATACAAAAAAAAAGAAAAAGTCTAGGCTCTATTCATTTCACAAATGGGTCGTTCCTTTGCTGATTGAGAGTGTGGATGCTCCAACGTTGAAACTATACCATGGCGTGTCTACTCGCGCCACTTCGTCCCACCTCACCCTCACTCTCAAATTCAATCCCTCGAATCAGATTTGGGGCCAAACCTCCGTCCAACGCGGCCTCCGCCCAGAGTCGACTCATCCGGAACTTGATGAGTCAACCCGCCGCCGAAGCCAATCCAGACGTCCCAAAGTCCGACACCACGGACGTCCTGGTTCAGTACGTCGTGCTCCGGCGAGACCTAATCGACACGTGGCCGATGGGCAGCGTGGTCACACAGGGCTGCCATGCCTCCGTGTCCCCCATTTGGTCCCACAAAGACCCACAAAGACGACCCCGTCACGCTCCAATACCGTGGCCCGGAAAACATCGATTCTATGCATAAGGTAAATCCAGAAGCTTCAAATTGTGAAAAAGAAATTGGATTGTTGTAGTGTTTATCAGGTTGGATTTCTGGGTTTTGGTTACAAATGTGGAATGAAGGTGTGGTTCTTAGTATTTTTCATGTTCCTTTTACCGGAGCGGTATTTTAATCTAATCTAAATTATGCGGAAGGGAATTCGAACTTCGATGTTAATGTTACCTCTTCTTTTAAAAAAAAAGAAAAAAGAAAAATAGGCGTTCATTCAATTGGGTAATTGAGATTTATGCTGGGAATTTTCTTGTTAATCGGTTACTTGGGTTTGATAATTACTTGGATTACTGCTGGTTTTCGTTTTGCATATAGTGTTCTTATTTAACCTTTGCTGCAGGTTACTCTTGAGGTGAAGGGAGAACCCCAGATATTGAATTTGTCAGAGAAGCTCGAAGCAGGTGGCATAGCGCACAAGCTATGGATTGAGCAACCCGAAAACTTGCCAGCCTGCCTCGCCGCAAAGCCCTACCCCAAATCCGCGGTATCGGCGTATTTTAAAAAGTTGAAACTCTGTAAGTGAAGTTATTGTCATCCTCATTAGTCCACAGCCATGAATTGTGTACGAGTTTCAAGGATAACTTGCTCGTTTATGAATAGGTTCATAGGATTTTTCCAGTTTTGCTTTCAGTTTATGTTGAAGGTGTTAGAACACCGTTGGAGAAATAGCAATCTTAATTGGTTAAGAAGTAAAATCCGGAAGGCGGTTCGATTCAGTCGGAAAATTCCTTCATATTGTTTTTCAGTAAGAACGGGTGCAATCAGACAATATTTAGAAAGAAATCGAAAACGATTGCAAGTACATGTTAATAGAGTGTGTCATTTTGTTTTTCAGCCACAATTATAATTCAGAGTATATATTCTGCTATATATACAAAAGCAAAAACTGCAAGCTCGCTACATATCATGTGAGTTCATCACTGCACCACCAATTTTCTAGTACACAAGCTGCAGTAGAGCTTGCGCTTGGTCCTCCAATACAGCGGCAGGAAGCAAAACCTCCAGTTGCTCTCGACGTCCATGGCTTGCACCGTTCCTCCACAGTAAGGGCATGCCCCCGGTGCCGGTTGCCTCGACAGCACCCTTTCCTCTTCATCACACACGAACACCAAACACATGATCGAATACCCTTCTTCCTTTGACCTCGAGCCTTTCTAGGGTTTCCGGCTTTGCGTGCTCCTCCGCCTGTCTGCCTTTCTTTCCTGTCTTGGGTTGCTGCTTCGAGATTTGCTCCAAGTGATCGGAAACTGAAACCGTTTACTGGCTTACAAGGTGCAAGGCAATTCCGATTTATACACAGAGAGAGTTAACTTCCAGAAAAACGTAGCTTAATCTGGAAGCTTGGAAGGCAGGTCCAATGGTTATGCAAAAACCGCGTATGTAGAAGATTCCAACCCCAAAGGTGACAAGTACAATTTGCATAAGATAACAACTTTATGTTAAATCTATCTTATCTAGATATTATTATATACGCGTTGATTCTGTCTTCTACGTTCCTTATTTTCCTCAAATGCGTGTCAACATTTATGACTTCTCTTTTTTGACGCAAGTGACTTTCGAAAATACTAGAATCCATCGTGCATGTGCAGTTTCCATGCTGATGCTGGATCGATCGTAGCACTCACGCTTTTTGCTCTATTGATGACAACTTCCATGAAACTCGGTGCAAAAATTTACGGCGTTCTAATGTGAAATGAATGATAATTTTTTAAAAAGGAATCATGTACCTCATCATTTTCATCTATCCCATTAATATTCTCGTGCACTAAGTCACTAGATATTGTTGTCACGCTCTACTTTTTCAAAACATCTTGATGCTTGTCAATATAAATCAATTCAAGTGGATGCTTCACAATCTTATTTAAAGATCCTTGGCCTTAATTGGATTGCTTTGAATTTTCTATCCAATAATCAAAAGCATGAAAAAGATGTTGCAACTCTCAACCCCCCTCAAATAAGTAATTCAACTTTTAACAGTACGAAAACCAATTTGAATCGACTCAAAACACAGAAAACCAACCCAAATGATTGATTGATTGTATTTCATCTTTCAAACCAACGATATTGGAGATAGGAGATTCGAGCACAAAATCTCAGTTTGGATTAAACGATCATAACCACCTAAACTATAAGTCATTTTTCTTAGTTGATTGTAGCTGAAATTTTTATCTTTGTCAAAAAACGATTGTCATCCATTATATTTTTTTTCTTTTTTTACTATAAAATATGGCATCAATTCATAAACTTTAATTTGAACCAATGCAAAATATCGCACAAAGATTTGGATAAGATATGAGTGATCTCATAGCCCACCAAGAGGGTTAATAAGTTAATTATAGGTCAGATTATAGTAATTTGGGTCAATTAAGTGTTCATACAAAGGTACAAAAGTGCTTCCATGTCTGCGGAAGAGCAAAGCAAATACTAGGCCTAGCTAGCTGTAGAACAATATTATAGTTATAACTTAGAAATTGCTTATATAATTGAACAAGTCAATAATTTAGGCGAAAAGAAGTTGACAACTAGAAGGAGAAAATCCCCTAAAAGCACTCGGAGCTGGCAAAAGCTGCCACTCAACTTTTAGCTCTGCTTCCCACTCGGACAGCCTTCCGATTCCCACATTCAACCCACATGCCACCACGCATATGTTCCCTTCCACCCCGCTCGCAGCAAAGGGACGTCTCAGTGCCTCACATGGGAATCTGTCCCCACCCACGTACTGCCACGTGTCCTTATCAGGGTCGTACACCTTAATCGGACAGTCCCCATACTCCGATATCACCAAGAGCCTGCCGCCCACGACCACGCTCACGCCCGTCCACCCGTCCCTCATTCCCGGCCTCATCTCCTGCCACGTGTCATTGTCTGGGTCGTAGACCACACCACGTGGCGAGTGCATAAACGGCCACGTCCACCCCTCGGTCACGTACATCTTGTTCCCCACCACGTTGGAGTCATACTTGGCCAATCCAGCTGGCAGGGTGGCACATGGCGCCCACGTGTCTTTCAGCGGGTCGTAACAGTCTACGGCCCTGATCGAACTGCCATAGCCAGCCTTGTCGCCTCCAACGGCCAAGATCTTTCCATTGATATTTCCCGCGTCGAAAAATGACCGCGAGGTCGACATTGGAGTAGCTGTTGACCATTGATTGGTAGATGTACGATACACGATGGTTGTCTTCGTAGAGGATTCCCTGTCTGCCCGCACGCCGCCCAATACAACGAGCGTCCCCTCACGTGGCAGGGAAGCGCATGCGAAACCCGGCGGGCAAGCGGCCTTGGGACACGGCATGGGAGGCAAAACAAACCAACGGCCAGATCGCGGATCCAACGCTTGCCACTGCATCCTAGCTGTTGATTTGTTGAAGGCGAAAACGAAAAGATAAGGCAAAGGCAAACACAAGGACTTCTTGCAAAGAACAAAGCTAGGGTCTGTAATCGCTCTTTTCCATGAAGCAGAGACCGAACGCACCAGAGCCTGGTACGGATATGGAAGATAAAGCAGGCAGAGCTCAGCAACCTCATCCGGCAATCCGGGAATCAACGGCTCAGATTTCCTCATTCTGATTTCTTGTTTAGAACACTGATCAGAACCTGGGTTTGATGCAGACGACGTTCTCGGAGCCGCCATTGCCGAAATTCGAATACAAACACGTAAAACAAAACTACCCAGATGAAGAAATGATCGAAAACTTGGAGTTTCTTGAAGAATTCATGAATCGAAAAGTGAGTTTGCAAGGTGTTCGACACATGGTCTAGCTGAAGGATTGTGGTAGTTGCAGAGCATATTGTATGTATGAGTATTTATAGTGGGGAAAAAGAGATCATGGAGATCAAATTAAGAAGTGTGATGACGAAGCAAAGATTCACATTTGTGGAAGAAATGATGAAGAACCTGGGTTTGATGAAGAAATGATCGAAAACTTGGAGTTTCTTGAAGAATTCATGAATCGAAAAGTGAGTTTGCAAGGTGTTCGACACATGGTGTAGCTGAAGGATTGTAGTAGTTGCAGAGCATATTGTATGTATGAGTATTTATAGTGGGGAAAAAGAGATCATGGAGATCAAATTAAGAAGTGTGATGACGAAGCAAAGATTCACATTTGTGGAAGAATTATTGGTTGGTCAAAAGGGTGGCCTAATTAAATCGGATTAATTTTGGTTAAAAGTGTTTAGGGGCTGTGATTGGGTTTCGTTTGTTGTTTTGTGGGTGTGCATCTAGAAACCGGAATACAAGGTAAAAAGTGACGCCACAAAACTTGAGAACACAGAGAGCAGCAGATCCGAAAGAGACTTGTGTGGGATTAAAGAAATGAGCAATGAAACGAAAGTTTGAGTAAAATCGGGCGCAAATAGAGTGACCAAAAAGATTTTTAACCCGAACAAGAATTGCGGGTTTGAATATAAACACAGTTACCAAAACGGATCTTAGAGCCAAGAGGAATGGAGGGGTGGTTGGTTTCTTGAAAATAATTGAATTTTGGTGGGGTTTTAAAGAATAAAGAAATGAGGAAGAGGATGTATAGAGACTTGTTTGGTGCAGGGGAGGGTATGAGTTGAGTTGGGTTAGATGGATCCAATTGAGTTACATGGTGGTGCATGACGATTGATTGGAATATAAAAAGGTCAATTTGTGGGGTATGTATATAGGTGTGAATATGAACTTATGGAGAGAGACTAATGATCCCATTACTTTAATGACTAATTTGACTATGATAATTGTAGTGGGGCCTCCTCTTTGTGGTTTTGATTAGGTACCTTAATGTCGTGATATTTTGGTTTAGCGTATAAGCATTTCATGAGAAATGCTTTTTTTTTTTTTTTTTTTGAAATATGTTATGTTACTGATCACGTATATATGGCGTTGGTTCACAATTTTATCACATGTATGTGATTGTAAGACTTTTTGGCCTTTCGAGATGTAAAAAGTACTTATGCATTTACAAAACACATGAAAGTACTTCTCGAAAGGTCTCCATAAAACACAAACTCAGAAGTTATTTTTTTTGCGCTAACTCGGTATAAAATGTTTTTGGTTATTTAAAAAAGTTTTAGATTGTTTTAAAAGCATTGTCAAAACATGAATGCGGATCCTCTTTGTGAGTATCCAGGGAATCCTTTAATCGTATATGTTCATTGTAAATCGTGTGGTTAGTTTTCGTCAGGTATTATTTGTATTCAATTTTAAATAAAAATTTTAAACTAATTTCTAATTACATGATGTACAATGAATGAATACAATTAGAAGATCTCCAGTATTCTCACAAAGAGGATCCTCATTCGTCAAACATTTCGGTGCTTTTATTGTCAAGGCATTTGGATTCATCCATATGGAAATGGATTCTCTCATGAGCATTTTCTTGGGATCTTACTGACCCACACAAAAGGGCCGTTGGATGAAAATCCAACGGCTACAAACAAGGGGATCCCTTTAAAATTATAATAATTATAGTCGTTAGATTTTCATCAAACGATCCTTATGTTTTGGTCAATAGGATCCTGAGCAGATGCTCAGGAGAGAATCAAATTCCCATCCATGTACATGTTTCAACCACTTATGGAGTTTGTGGCCTAAAACTGCCGGAGGGTCCTCCTTTCGGACATATCCCAAATTTCATTCGCACTATGCCCTCAACCTCATGCTCACACTAATAAGTGTCCTCAATTTCATTATCGTTACTTATTACTGTTGACTTTTGTGACATACTTGTAATATTGGGTTTTCAAGTATAATCCTGATTAGTTGTAATTGGTGTACTTGCAGTATTATGATATCTTCTAGTACTACAAATCAATAATATTTCTCATTATTTGTAAGTGAAGATTTTAATATACAAAATGACGAGTTTGCAATCAATATATTACCGAATTTCTTTAGTGTAAAATACTCCGCCTTTTACAAGTAAGAAGTTCTTCCTCAATACTAACAGCATCTCTAAGGGAATCTTTAAAATTTTATTAAACTAGCAAGTGATTTGTGCCAAAATCTCAAACAACACTCTATTTTAACAAATTTTAATTACTTTATTATTCATAATTTAAACCCGACCCACTTATTTTCAAGAACGATTTTATGCGCATCCATAGTATATTAAAAACAAAACAGTATTCAATCTACGTAAATCTAAAGCTTTTCTGATTGCGAGTTTTCATAGAAAGATGCAAACACAGAATTGAAAATTGTACATTAATCTGCATATAAAGTCAAGAATTTGTCGTCCACCATAAATAAAATAAAACGACTTAAACCAAAAAAGAAAGTATAATGTCATTTTCTTCTTTTCGAAGAATATTTGGCTTATCTTTTCCAGGTTTTCATGAGCTGTTTCTGCTGATTATTTGGGCCAATTTGAGCACCTTAAAAACAACATTTAGTCATTCGAAATGGCAACAACGAATAGTATATGAGAGACTTATTATACTCCTACTACGCTACCGCAACATCCCAAATCAACAAAACAACGTTGTTTAGATAAATTAAAACAGATGACATCGCATTATTAGTCTAAAACATTACGATAAGTCGTTCTTGATTAAAGGACCATCCAACACCGCCCAGTTCATGTTGCTCTTTATAGTGTGGAAGGTGGAAAAGTTGCTTTTACCTTGAATGGGAGGGACAGGAAACTGAAAAAAGTAGATTATGATGTGTGGTTTTTTCCAGGCATGTACTATAAACAAAGATTTGGATGATGCCTATTAATGGAAACAAGGTTTTTTTTATTTTTTATTTTATATATATATATATATATATATTTTTTTTTTTTTGAATCACAAATGGTTTTTTATTGGTTTTGTGGATCCTATATCGGTTCCACCCCAACACTCTTAACTGATTTTTTAACGAAGTTAGACGTTAATGATAATATTGATAACCAAAGTAAGAAATAAGGGACTAAATTGATCAGTTTGAAACATAAGGGATTAAACGGATGAGTTCATAAAACATAAGGAAACATTAGAAATGGAAACAATGTGAGAAAAGGGTTAAAGGCGTAGTTGAGAATATCACTTCAGCAATGAAAATCCAACCATGGATGGGAAATGGATTCTCTCATGAGCATCTGCTCAAGATCCTATTGACCCACACATAAGGGCTGTTGGAAGAAAATCCAACGACTACAAACAGGAGGATCCTTTTTAATTTATAATAATTGTAGTCGTTAAATTTTCATCCAACGATCCTTGTGTGTGAGTCAGTAGGATCCTGAGCAGATGCTCATGAGGGAATCCATTTCCCATCCATATACATGTTTTAATCACATATGGAGTTTGTGGCCTAAAACTGCCAAAGGGTCCTCCCTTCGGACAGATCCCAAATTTCATTAGCACCTCGCCCTAAACCTCATGCTCACACTAATACGTGTCCTCAATTTCATTACTGTTGACTGTTGTGAAATACTTGTAATATTGGGTTTTCAAGTATAATCCCGATTAGTTGTAATTGGTGTAATTGCAGTATTATGCATTTCTCTTCTAGTACTACAGATTAATAATATTTTTTATTATTTGTAAGTAAAAGGCTTTAATATACAAAATGATGAGTTTGCAATTAATATATTACTGAATTCTCTTAGTGTAAAATACTCCGTCTCTTACAAGTAAGAAGTTCTTCCTCAATTCTAACATCATCTCTAAGAAAAACTTTAAAATTTTGTTAAACTAGCAAGTGATTTGTGTCAAAATCGCTAACGACACTCTATTTTAACTAATTTTGAATACTTTATTATTCAAAATTTAAATCTGATCCACTTATTTTCTAGAACGATTTTATACGCATTCATAGTATATAAAAAACAAAACAGTATTCAATCTATGTAAGTCTAAAACTTTTCTGATTGCGAATTTTCATAGAAAGATGCAAACACAGAATTGAAAATTGTACATTAATCTGCATATAAAGTCAAGAATTTGCGGTCCACCATAAATAAAATAAAACGACTTAAACCAAAAGAGAAAGTATAATGTCGTTTTCTTGTTTTCAAAGAACATATGGGCTTATCTTTTCCAGGTTTCCATGAGCTGTTTCTGCTGGTTATTTGGGCCAATTTGAGCACCTTAACAACAACATTTAGTCATTCGAAATGGCAACAACGAATAGTAGATTGAGAGACTTATTATACTCCCATTACGCTACTGCAACATCCCAAATCAACAAGACAACGTTGTTTAGATATATTAAAACAGATGACATCGCATTATTAGTCTAAAACATCACGATAAGTCGTTCTCGAATGAAGGACCATCCAACACCGCCCAGTTCATAATTATGATGTGTGGTTTTTTACAGGCATGTACTATAAACAAAGATTTGGATGATGCCTATCAATGGAAACAAGGTTTTTTATTTTATTATCATTATTATTTTTTTTTATAATCACAAATGGTTTTTTATTGGTTTTGTGGATCCTATATGGGTTCCACCCCAACACATTAACGGATTTTTTAACGAAGTTAGACGTTAAGGACAATATTGATAACCAAAGTAAGAGATAAGGGACTAAATTGATCAGTTTAAAACATAAAGGACTAAACTGATGAGTTCATAAAACATAAGGGAACATTAGAAATGGAAACAATGTGAGAAAAGGGTTAGAGGCGTAGTTGAGAATATCACTTCAGCAGTGAAAAAACGAAGACATGCATGCTTACCTTATAGCTTTAGATTAATAGTCTTTACAACGTAATATGCCATACAGTCTAATAAGAGAAAAACTCATGGTTTAAATAGTTAAGCTTTCATTATATTTTACTAGAATAGCTTCTGCTCATGGCTGTCTCTAAGATTTCGGGGCCCTATGCAAAATTTATAAAAGGTTGTTGGAATAATATTAGAAAATATGAAAAATAACAAAATAATTTCAATGATAATAATCATAAAGAAATTCACAACATCAATTATATATGAGATTAATATAAACAACTAGAGAGAAAGTTAGAATAACTGACAAACTATGAGATTGAGGTTTGCATAAATGCAATGTCCTAAAGATAGAATTTCGCCCCTACTCTTGTGCTTGTAGTTCGGTAGGCGTCCATCTCCCACGATTCAATAATCTATAATCCGAAGTCAAAGCACTTCAATCTTCAGACTTTGGCGAACTTTATATATTCCATACTCTCAAGACACGACTCGGAATTTGACTCACGAAGCATGAGAGAAACAAAGTGGGGAAACCCTATTTCCCAAGAGTAAAAATTAACTCTAATTTGCTATATTTAATACCAATGGTTTCATGAGTTTAAATAGAATCCAATTTCTACTTCTTAAAGAGATGTAACTTTTCATCTATAAGTATACAACACTTATCAAGGAATACACCTAAATAACATAACCTTTCCAAGAAATTGGTTAACAATATTTTTCATTCAATTATTAAAATTATATATTACAATATATAATTTCCAACAATCTCCCACATGAATGAAAAATTAGGAAGAATTTGAGAGTACAGGCGGACAAGAGATGCATCAGGAGAGGTATCTTTTGGACTTGAACCTACCCTAGTGAATACTTATAGGATTTACTTGGTGACGCAGTGAATATAGAATCTTGAACTGTTTATCGCAGTAGTAAACCGAGACAATAAGTAACACACATCACTAATCCTAATATATTCCAGTTCATACGGTTGTGTTCATTTGGTCCTGAACAAATCCCGGATTCATGAGAGCTTTAGAGAATTTAGCCATCTGATACTCACATAAGCGACCTACTTCTACTCTCACATAGGTGACCATTGATTAAGAATAGTCTGCTCTATTCCTCTTATTTATAAGATATCACTATCATTAAGTATAAATATACATCCTAAAACTTCTGCAGACAACACACTTCTTCCACCATAGGAATGAGGTATATAGTGTATTAACTTCTTTGAATTATGCCCAACCAGTTTGCCTATTGAACTTAGACCATGAGATCTCCAATCAACTAAGTTAGGTTTCCGATCGGCTAATTCATTAGTTATGTTGGCTTTAGCCTCATTCCTCTTGATGATCAACTTACTCTCTAGTCTAACCTTTAATGATTGGATCCTCTACTAGGTTGACTATTTTAATGGTGCGCATTTCCATTTATGAAATTATATTTCATTCAAGAGTAGTTGTTTTCTAACGTTAAGTCCTCCAAACATGTATTCGGACTTGGTAAGTAATTCGCTAATACTTGAGTAAACTCCCCCACATTTAAGGTATTTGTAAGAAGCCATACCTTAAACAATTACTCATTACAAGAGATGACATCTTAAATGTCATTCAATCAATAAACTACTTTTAACCAACCCCCACAATTCTTTCATAATTGTGGTTGCTTTTAATGCTATCAATTACTCTTCATCATACTTAAGAAGTAGGAACCAATGAAGATATTTTCTCTTTATCTATCTTCACTTCTAGAATTTGAAGCCTCATTAGCCTTATTTATATAGGCACGTACTGGCACTTTGCCTTCAACCTTTGAACTTTGATAAGTTTCCATGGCTAAACTTTTGTTCTGAAATGATTAACCCTTGCTTGCAGGCAACTCGATCATCATGACTAACATGTAGGGTGAAATTATGAGTTTCTTAATTTTATGGTAGTTGTCAAAGCAATACCTTCATCAATGTTAATTAGCTAATCCTTATAATTTGTCCAAAGACAAAACTTGACTAGCATGCGTGTTCATATAATTATGTATTTGAGAATCCAACATGCCTCTTGCGCATATTCAAAATACATACCGTAGAGATTTTTGTCTCGTAATAACACATCTCCTCATATCATTACGTTGAATTGATCAAGTGAGAATAACACAAGATTCATTTCACAATTTGCAATTTTCCATGACACTTGCAGATCACCACGAAACCACTCACAGATCAAATTCACTTTGATATATACAACTTGCCAACTGACCCACCATGGTTATAGATTACCAGTTTGGTGAATGGCATCTCCAAGCAGTTGATAACTTATTCAGACGAGTGGTTACACATATGTCTATACCAATGGAAGAGAGACACAACTTATGAAACCCGCTCATTCATTTGTACCAAATGATCCGTACAAAGTTTGCTACTTCACAACGTGTCTGCATTTAGAATGCAAGCTACGCATCGCTTGTGAGGTATACCAATTCAAATCAACATTTTTATTCTTTTTTTTTTTCATAAAGAAAACCTTCATGGATGTCTCTGATTTGAATCAAACAAACCATTACATTCCTTTTATTAGAAAAATCCAATGGCATTTGGCATATTTCAAATGCCAAACTTCTCTATTTCGGCACATCTCCTTTCTGTAAAAAGAACTCTTTCAGATTATTAGGTTTCCTCAAGAAAACCCGATCATTAATCATTCTTAGTGCCAAATCACAAAAAGTAAATATTACAGCAAAAAAAAAAAAAAAAAAAAAAAACCCATTGTTTACTGTATAAACAACTTTTTCACCGACTGGTATAAGAATGCACAAGAAAATTCATCATGAACCGTCGGTGGTTTTTTAATTCCTTAATGAGTGAAGACGTCTCACATATTTTCCAAGAATTCTCAAGATTGAGCAATAGAGGTCATTCATTTCTGCAGAAGGAACTTTAGGCACGAACTGGGCATGATTCCCAATACCAAATTAACATCAAATTCAAACCCAATACAACATTGTGTTCATCTCTAATTGACCAGATAATACAGATTTTGTATCATATCATTTATTTTCCAACAGAAGAGTAAACATCAAACATGACCTTTGAAAAGATATCTCATATGCAAACCAATTAACAGAAAACGATATGCCTCGTTTTAGGAAAGCTTTTATGTATAGCAAATGTATATGATGGTTGTCCACGAATATTCCTATCAGTTCGTGCATAAATGACAAACAAAGGATATAATAGTCTATATAAAACCTAGCATGCTTTAAATATCGAAGACCAAAACTTCGCTAGTTATCCTCATAACCAACACTAGTATATAAACAGAATGTAACCACCAAATGAAGGCATGCATAAATGTCCAAGTCAATCTAAATATGAGTCTAAATGCTGCAACTATTAACGTCAGTCAACAAAGCATTCATATAATTAAATAAATAACATGGCAGTAAGTATTTTAGTAAAGTAACCGCATGCACCGCTTCAAGCATGCTTTCAGAAATAAGAACAATCACAGCAACGTTCGCAAAAGATACATTACCTATTGCATTAGACTGGACAAATTGCAATTATAACAACCTCATGCCATGTTAAATAAATAAATATATAAATACACACACACACACACACACACGAATGGACAGAATAATCATTCATCAAGAATGTGTAGTATAAGGCAGCGGTACTACACTTTCAATATCAGATTTATACATATCAAGTCATCAGACTTTTCCAAAATCTGTCACATACATTGCGCACGCACATTCATATTTCTAATTGTTCCATACGGATAAAAATTCTATCTTTAGATTGTTGGAGCAACATTAGAAAATATGAAAAATAACAAAATAATTTCAATGATAATAATCATAAAGAAATTCACAACATCAATTATATATGAGATTAATATAAACAACTAGAGAAAAAGTTAGAATAACTGACAAACTATGAGATTGAGGCTTGCATAAATGCAATGTCCTAAAGATAGAATTTCGCCCCTACTCTTATGCTTGTAGTTCGGTAGGCGTCCGTCTCCCAGGATTCAACAATCTATAATCCGAAGTTAAAGCACTTCAATCTTCGGACTTTGGCGAACTTTATATATTCCATACTCTCAAGACACGACTCGGAATTTGACTCACGAAGCATGAGAGAAACAAAGTGGGGAAACCCTATTTCCCAAGAGTAAAAATTAACTCTAATTTTCTATATTTAATACCAATGGTTTCATGGGTTTAAATAGAATCCAATTTCTACTTATTAAAGAGATGTAACTTTTCATCTATAAGTATGCATCACTTATCAAGGAATACACCTAAACAACATAAACTTTCCAAGAAATTGGTTAACAATATTTTTCATTCAATTATTAAAATTATATATTACAATATATAATTTCCAACAAGGGCCTCTTTTTAAGATGTTTTTTTTTTTTAAAGTAGGACAATATATTGGTACTTGAAAATAATAACTTAAATCAAAACAACCTGTAGGACTCACTGATTGTAAGTTTACAAGTGTTATTAAATAAGTAAACAGAGTTACAAAAATAACCTTCACTAACTAATAAAAAACAGTTCAATCTTAAGCAACCAAATAAAGAAAAAAAAAAGCTACAAAAACACTAACTTTAGAGTTTCACTTGAGTATATAGCATTATTATATAATAAAATTGAAAAGAAAAATGTTTTTTAAGGTGTTGTTATTAGCACTTATAATATCTTATTGTGCACTCCAAATTTTTGTATTAAAAAAAAAAAATTTACACTTATAAAAGTGCACTATAAGATTTTGAAATGCTAATAAAAGTATTTTTTTAATATATAACAATATTACATATAAATATAACATACCAAAAATTTTTAGGGGCCTGTATGATTGCACATTTCGCTCCCCTTCAACACCACCTCTGCTTCTTCTACTTAACTATTATCACTGCTACTAGAAGCGTAACCCAGAGATGTTTTCTAAAACAATCAATTTCAATTTTTCTGAAAACGCTTTTAAATAACTAAAATACTTTTTTTTTTTTTAAGTATTTAAATTTGAGTCTCCTTTTATGACTTAAGACTAAATTACAACATTGCTCGATAAAAAATAATGGGAACTAGAGTCTGTAGATTAAGCTACATCTGATGTAGGTGCTACTTTGCTGCTGAATTTATTATGACTCGAATCCTCTTCTTCAAAGTATTTGATTGCGAAGCTCCACAAGAAGGATGAAGACAGGGGAACCGTGGAACCAAAAAGACAAGGAAGAGCAATACTAAGGCAACTTGGGGTGCTACCGCTTGGGTTTAGATCGACATACGCTTTGGTTTTGTTAAAGTACAGCATTGACGAAATCAACTCCACCGCTCCAAATGATGCAGATAGTATTGGGACCCTACGTTATAAAAAAAGAGAAACTTTCAGTCATTTCTGCAAACTCGGAAGTGCTTTTCAGGATCGAAATACGTACGTACGGTAATATGGACATGCATGCATGAGATACTTACAGAGCCACGAATGTTTTACGACTCCACATAACGCGTCGGTAAAACAGAAACGGGAATGCAATCAAAGAAAACACGACGAGGAATCCGATGGATAGGTACCCAGGAACAACAATCCGAGGATTACACGGGTACTTGCAAGTGACGACTACGCCTTTCGCATTTTTTGCGATGGGGATAACAGAAGGCTACGATAACCAAATTCAATTCAGTTTAACTTCAATCAAAGAAAAAAAGCAACCAAATTCAATTGAGTTCAATTTCAGGGGGAAAAAAGGGACCAAAAAGCACTTAATAAGCAGATTACCATAAGATTTTCGACAAAAAGATGAAAAGTAAAAAATGGAGTTCAAGGCTTTCAAATTAGTATGCAAATACAAACATGGACCAAAATTATGCGATCTACGTACGTACGTGCCCTGTGAATTGAAGCAAACGCCAGAAAATATTCCAAATAAAGTTGAAACCACAGCCAATATTGGCACAATCCGCTTCACTATGTTAGGGCAGATAGCCGTTGCACTAGCTTTGAATCACCTGCAAATAGCAACATAAAGTGCAGAATAAAAAATTTAAAAAAACGTACGGAATATCCTACTTTTAGTAAAACCCTAACCCTTTGTTCAAGCTTTGCTGATGAAAGCTAACGATTTCTTAAGTACATGAATATGTAATTCTTTGTGCCTATATTATATACAACAAGTACTTAAACACATTAGTGTATGAGTGTTATTGTGAGTGCTAGAGACTGACCATTGTGTATCAAATTGGTATGGAAAAGTCTGTTTGAATAGTTTTAAGTTGTCATAACTAGTTTAGGATTGAAACTTTGTTTGAATCGTAAAACTTAGCACTCAGAATTTGACTGGAATTCTATATATGGGAAGTTCATTAAGATTGTTTAGTATAAATAGTAGTCACTTTCACAATTGTACGCTTAATCATTGAACTTAAATCTTATTATTTGGTTAAGAGAACAAGTCGGAATAACATTCAAATTTGAAATCTCTAATGCAAGAGAACAAGTCAAGCTACAATCCTCTTCTAATTTTGATTTTCATTCTTCATCGTATAGAAAAAACAAGAGTTAATCTCTGTTTACTACCCTGAAGTTTCGTGGTTTTCAACATTTAGTATATGAAATTTTTTTCATCCCAAAGTCATACCTCAAATCTTAATTTTGGGATAGTTTCATACATCTGTTAAGTTTTCCATTAGAAATTCTGTTAACTGATGACGTGGCATCCATGTGGACAATAACTGAACGACACGTGTCAACATGGGCCCACTTCAATATTAAAAAAAAAAAATACAAAAACACAAAAAAAAAAATATATATCCTACCCATCACTCACCCCCCGCACCCTCTCCGTCCCTTCTCTTTTCTGCAACCCTTACCCCTTCCCTCCCTTCTCCCTTCTGTCTTCTACAATTCCACGCCTCTGTTCTCCTCGCCCACAACACCCCCGTCGTCGTCGTCCTCATCACACTCTTCATCTTCGTCACATGTCGCTGCGTCGCATCGCACAGCGCAGCCGCCATTCTCTCCATCCCGATCTTCGCCGAGGTCACCAGCCTCTGCCAGAACTTGCGGACGTTGGACAACGCTGACGCCTGCAAGTCCAAACCTCAAGCCTTTTTCTGCAATAGCTTGATTGTGAACGGATCTGAGCTCTGCACCGTGCAAATACCCAGATCCGGTTCTATCTCTAATGGTGAATCAGATTGCAGAGATTTTGATGCTTTCATAAAGCTTCAATCCAATTGGGTATTTTGCAGAGCTTTTGAATTCGCTCAATTTCTGCAAAACCAAAACCAGAACCCAATGACGATGTCCAATTCAATCATGTGGGTATCTGCAAAACCCCGATTTTCCAACACATTTCTCCAAAACCCTAAACCCCTTTTGCCCCAAATCTCACCCCAACCTCTCCGTTCTCGATCTTCAGCAACCCGCTGTGGTCTGCGTAAGCTCTGAGTCCCAATTGATTCCATAAAAAATACCCAGAAAATCACATTAGCCATTAAGCTCATGGAGGCTGCCAGGGTTCAAAAGGCCCATGAAGCAGTCATCAATGGCCGACCCTTTGCTTAGACACTTGTGGAGGTCCTGTACGACATCAATGACCTGGCCTGGCCTGACCCTCCAGGAAACCGAATCAGAAGCACGTCTTCCTCACCGGCAACCACGACCTGGCCTTCGCAGCCTTCGTGTGCGTCCTGCCGCCGCCCCCCGACGGGTCGGAGTTTTCCGATGAGTGGTTTAAGGGAAATGGGATTTGGGTGGGGTGGGATTTGGGTGAGGTGCTGGGATTTGCAAAAGAGAGAAGTGAGGGTGAGAGTGCGGGGGTAGGGGAAGGTTGGGTTTTTTTGTTTTTTTGTATATTTTTAATTTTTTAAATATTGAATTAGGCCATATTGATACGTGACGCTCAATTATTGTCTACGTAAGCGTCACGTCATCTGTTAATGGAATTTTTAACGGAAAACTTAACGTATGTATGAAACTATCCTAAAATTAAGACTTGAGGTATGACTCTAGAATAAAAAAAAATTCATGTACCAAATGTTGAAAACCGTAAAATTTCAAGGTAATAAACAGAAATTAACTCAAAAAACAAATATTCAATTTTCTCTAAAATGTACATTGGGCCATGGTGGGCCGAAGTGGGAATTGTAGCTATAAAAGCCCATAGCAGAACTAAATTAACCACATCTTTTGGAATTCATCATAATCAAATAATTAGAAAAAGATAAGTTGTTCAAAAGATATTTTTTTATTGTCACTTAATACTACGGTATAATGATATTTTTCTTTACTCGTAAATGAGATGTTTTAAGTTTGATTCTCGCCAAATGCAAATTTAAATCACATTATTATTAGCACATTGTGAGGCTTATCCCACTCTTCCACTATTTTACTGTTGATAATTATTTTGTAATAAAAAAAAATCTTGGCCACTTTGTGGTAGATTACAAAATTCAGTGTTATTAATGTTAAAAATTAATATAAGCGGATCTAATTATAAATATGAAGTTCCGTAAGATGGAAGTGTTTTGAGGAAGAATTCCCTTTATTGTGGAATCAACTCAATCAAGTGTTTATCGTTTTCAAATAATCAAATCATCAGAGCCGTTGATGGAAAATTGGAACGTCGATTAAAGTTGCACCTGCAATGCTTATTGCTTCTCAAAACGCAGCGCGTTGGATATATCAGAAAACAGAGGAAGTGAACTGAACTCAATCGCCACTGCAAAACCCTAGGAATTAGGATTCGAAGACACAGTGGGATCAGAAATGGCGTCGGTGAGGGGGAAGGAGACGATCAAGAGCGTAATGAAGAAGTTCGGCGACAAAACCCTAACGCCGCGGCTGAAGGAGGAGCTGAAGAAGAAAGGCACCATGGGAAGCAAAACCCTACCCACCCGATTGAGAGAGGAGCTCAAGAAGAAAGGCATACCCGATTCGAATATCATCATGGGTCGGGCCAAGCGCGGCATCTACGCCGGCCGCCACATCCAGTTCGGCAACCAAATCAGCGAAGACGGCGGCAACAAGTGCGTGTTTATTTCCTCAATTTCTCTTTCGTTTTTCAATTTAATGCCAAAGTTTTGAGCTTTAGAAATAAATTTCTGCCCTAATTTTTGACAATGACAAAGAAAATGGTAAAAATTATATGAAATGTGTATAATTTTGGGCTTGATCAGTGACTTTGATTTAATTTCGTTTTAGTTAGCTGCGTTGTTGCTCTTTTGGATGTCTTACATTGTATACTTTCCAACATTTTATTTGAAGTTGAAATTATGAAAAGTTATGGGTTTGTGTTACCATTTGAACCGTTTTCGCGGTGTTAATTGTATTCTCAGAGCTATTTCAGCTGAGGCCCGAGCTGCCTCAAAAGTTATGGGTTGGATTTCCTTTAAGAATTTGGCATAGCATACAGATTCTCCGAGTGTATTCGAATTTATAAAACAGGGCCGACTTAGATCACTGTAGGTTTCGAATGATTTGGTTCTGTTATCTTTTAATGTGTTGATGGGAACGGGTTATGCTAAGTTATTAACCACCAGAACCGAGTATATGACGTGCAACTTATAGAACAGGGGTGACTTATGTGACTGCAATTTTGAATCATCTGGTTGTGTAATCTTTTAATTGAGTTGTTGGAATGGGTTATATTAACCACCAGAACTTTCCTTTCTTGGTGGTGACAGGTCGAGGAGGACATGGAAACCAAATGTGCAGGAGAAGCGGCTCTTTAGTTACATCCTAGACCGCCACATTCGAGTCAAAGTCACCACCCATGCTCTCCGTTGCATAGACAAGGCAGGTGGGATTGATGAGTATTTTCTGAAAACTCCTTACCAGAAGATGGATACAGAAATGGGCCTTGTCTGGAAAGCCAGAATCGAAAAGCTATATGAAGATGCTGGGCACAGGCAGGTTGTATTTATTAAACCTGAAGCTGAAGCCGAAGCCAACTTGGAACAGGGATTCAAAAACCTAAAAATAGACGAGAGGGAAGTCAAGAGACAAATGTATGGTTGGTCGAAGAAGCTAAAACAGATCGAGGACGGAGTGGACAAACAAGTAGCTGATGTCGTAGACGCAAAGGTTGCGGTAGGAAGCTCTCATGTTGATGTTCCTGAGCAGTTGGTCGCAAACTCCTGAGTTTAGAACTGTTAAACCAGCTTTTGGGATGTTCTCGGTTTTGGTCAGCGACACCCCGTTTTTCAGAGTTTTGTTTCTCTTCAGGTTTTTTAGAGAGAAATTCTAGCAGTAGCCGAGCTTGTTCATGTTTTCCGATCATGGAAATTCATATGACATTCGTGTTGGTTTCATATACAGTTTTGCACGAAATAATTTCTGTAATCTGCTCTCGATCGAGCCCCCCTGTTTGATCATTAAATTAAGGAAAATTAAATTAAAGCATGATGCACTTGAGAACTTGTCTTTCGTCTGTTCTGTTTTTTATGTCCTCATGTTTTCGTGTTTCTTTCAGCTCAAGGTTGTGCTCATGTTCTGTTTTTCTTTATTTGGTTGAAGTGGAACACAAGAAACGCCAATTCAAAAAGTAACATGACTTTAAAGAAAAACAGGGCATGGATGCCTATTTAACGAACCTCTAAAGCACAAGTCTTTAAGGGGATAAGCACAAAACTTAGAAGAGGTGGAGTAGTGGGTCGATTAAATGTTATTTAGACACAAGAATCTCTAATTCTCTTTAATACATGTGTGCCCTATTATTATGTGTGGAACTTATCTATATTAGAGAGTGCTAATAAGTATGTCAGTTTTGTGCGTAAATAACATAAAAAATGTCATCCGTAGACAACAGTGAAAAAATAAAAGCTACACCTGATTAAAGGGGTGAGCAAAAATGAACCCATCTAACTTGGCTATTTTGTTTAATTTTATACCTACTTAGCATTTGAAGAGTCAAACTATTTCAAATCAATTGCAATTCAATCTTCCTGTTGTAACTTCAAAATTTAGGGCAGTTGCGACCACCAGTTAGGCTTTTGCCATCATAAACCCTTCACTTTCTTGTAGTGCAAGACTCAATTAGCAAAGTAGTGGGCCCCACGACAACCATTTTCTTCTTCTTGATTGGCAAACAACCAAAAAGAACAGAAGAAAAACACAAGCTCTGTCACACTTCCCATGTAACAAGCAACCGGATCCCCTCCGGATTCAAAGAAACTGAGCCCAATGATTAAATAATCCGGGTCGTTGAAATTTGATCAAACGGCTACAATTATTATAAATTTTAGAAGGTCCTTGTTTGTAGCCGTTAGATCAAATTTCAACGGTCCGGATCATTTGATCCTTAGACTCAGATTTTTTAGGTCCAGAGGGGGTCCAGTTCCATGTAACAAAAACACAAATCACATAGCTGTAATTCCTCACTAAAAATAGCTGTAAACTGCAGCCTTCACTTTCAAACACGCCCAAATAGTTTCCCAACACGCTTTCAAGTGACCACATTAGCAGTTAGCTTGCTCAACAATCTTCTCTCTTACTTGTCTATAAAACCAAGCTCACATTTTCCATAACTTTCTCACTTCAACACCGTTAGCTAGCAATGGCTAGGGAAACCTTGACACTCGTAAGCCGCAGCCTCAAGAGGGCGGTGAACAAAATCAACCTCATTCTACTCAGCTTCAAATTAAACCGATTGCGCTTGGCTTCGATCCTCGGTTGCTGCTCTTCTCGAGCTTCTACGAGGCATTGTTTGAGCTTCAATGACCGGTTGGGGCTGTACAGCTGCATTGAAGATGAAAATACTAGTACTGATGGGAATCAACGCAGTTTGAGAAGGGTTCAAAGCACAAGGGCCCGTGATCTTCCGAAGGATCAGTCTTTGGATGATCACGATGGTGATGATGATGACGTCGATCGCAGAGCTGATGTTTTCATAGCGAATTTTCACCGGCAGCTGATGTTTGAGAGACAAGTTTCTTTGCAGCTAAGGTACTGCAGACGGGATAATTTTTAGAGGATATTAGTTAGCTTGAGAGAGAAGGGTGACCTGGCCTATATTTAGGCACCAAGAAAATATCTTATATATAGAAAAATTCATTTATTTATTTGTTCTTGTTTGGATTCAAATTTTTTTTTTTTTCCAAATTTGAATAATAAAATTGTTGGTGGTTATTGGATACAATAATTCAGTTCTGTATTTGATATATCATAGATTTTACAAATATATATACAAGTACTCGTCTATGAATAATTTGCAGATTTTTTCTTACATTTTTGTTGGTGGAGAAAAGAATTTTCTATGCCACGAATAACCATAGCACACATTTCAATTTTCGAATGACACGTGGCAGATATTCGCTGGTTGTTTCAAAATGTTTTGTGCAATAATTTTGTAAGTTTCACATCAAAGAATGGAGGTAAGGTTACACCAGAGTTGAAAGTGAGGAAAAGGGGAGTCAATAAACTTGAGCTGAAAACTAAAAATAAAAAAATAAAAAATAATGTACAAAATGTATGGTATATCATAATACAGGTAAATATGAACAAATTCATGCAGAGAAAATATGAGAGTCCCAATTACACCCTCCCCATCTTTCTTGCATTTCAATCCAGTCCAACTTTTTTTCTCTTCTCTATTCTTTTGACCTCACTTCACCACAGCATGTCAAACTATGTGTCAAATGTACAGAGATTTGACAGCATCGTATTATGAAATTAGGGTTTTTCATTTGGATTCATAATCTATGACAGTTTCAAAGGCCCCAACCAATGCCTTCACCTTGTTCTTTCTTTTCTCCATCAACTTGTTTGTAGTCTCCTCAATCACATCATTGTATGCAGGAGCTGAGTCTTTCTTCCCTCCTCCTTGTGAAGATCCCCCGCTCGCTTGTCGCGGCTTTAGTGTTTCCTCTGCCACCTCAACAGCCGCCTCACCTGCCTCCGTTGGCTTTGCTTCCTCAACTCCACCATCCACAACCACTTCTCTTTCCTTCTCATCCAATGCCTTTTCCTCAACATTTTTGCTTTCCTCCCCTTCATTTTCTTCTTTACTATCACTCTCTTTTTCCTGTTCTTCTTTCATCTCAACTTTTGTTTCCAGATCTTCACTTGCCACACCCTCTTCCGCCTTTGTCTCGCCGCTGTCATCTTTTTTTTTTGCATTCTCTTCCCCATCTTGTTGATCATTATCCCCCGGCTTCTCTTCTTTTTCGGTCAATACACTTCCGCTTCCTTCGTTTCTTTCCTCCACATTTTCCTTCAATTCCTCCGTATTACCATTTGAACCCTCACTAGCCTTCACCTTCTCATCCTCGCCGCTATTTGCTTCAGCCTCAGAAACACCAGCATCATGATCACCAACGTGCTCACTCTCTTCGCCTTTTGGATCCGGAAGAATCACTTTATCATGCTCCTCAGTCGAAATCTTACCTACCTCTTCAACCTCATGATGTTCCAAAGACACTATAGCATCTAAATTCGCTTCGAGATTAAGTGTATGCGTTATGTCCCTGCTTTTCGGAGCTCTTGTTGAACCCGATGAACTCTCCTTCTTAACCGAACTGCTTGTGCTGCTCTTCTTCACACTCTTTGCAGGCAAAAGCTGCGGCTTTCCAGACCCAAAAGTGCTCGATTTCGTCCTCTCTATTCTTGGTCTCGGAGCATTAGAGGAGATTTTCGCTGAAAATGACGAAGATCGCAGTGGCGCGTCCCTTCCTGGGGAGATCAATGCCTTCTGAATCCTAAAAGCTGATGGTGGCTTGTCAAAAGATCTTCTTCTATTCAATGTAGGGTTTTGAGATGCTGCATGATCTTCAGGGCAATGTTTCTTGGCACCGGCGGACGATGACCTCAGCGAATTTTCGTGCCTCGAGGCGCTTAACGTCGGCCTGAGATAGTTTGGGACTTGTTTTGCTGATGAGGTTGACAAGGATTTTTCAGTGACTGTAGTTTGGGACTTGGTGAGCCTTTTGGTGGTTGATGGGGATGATGTGCTCTTCTTCTCCCTCCCTGGAGTAGGGCTACGATCTTTAGATCTTGTCGCCATATATACAAGGTTTTAAAGATCGACAATTCAATTTACGGATATATCGAGATGAGAAGTTTCAGATGCTACCACTACCTCCCTGCATTATCTAAAGAAAACAGAAGTTAGAAATGAGTATTAAGACGCACTTAAAAACTAAAAACTGAAGAATATTACAAAGAAGAACTATGTCGGATCTTAAAATCATACATATTAAATTGTAATTCACGAATAACAGCAGGAAATTTTTTAAATTAAACACAAGACTAATTATAAGTATGTCCAAACATTTACTATTGTAATAAGGGTTTAAGAAACATCGATTATGTTATTAAGAAAACTTAATTCACAATATAATGTCTTTCAATTTAACATCATAAAGTCTTCAAACAGCATAAGAGATCCTCATCAGAAGAAAGAGAAATAGAGCTAATAGGTATCAAATTTTTAACATCTTTGAATAGGTAACACTTAACTTAATACTTAACGCTACATCGTATTACGTATTGTCATAATTAAATATTTGTATATCAAGAAATGATGGAGGTGGGCTTGAATGGCCCTTCACCCCCCTTAGATGTTTAATGTCATTTACTGTTGTGATCCACATAGCAAATAAACACGCAGTTCCGGCTCACCTAAGCCTGGACCAAATCCTACTGCATCAAATATGAATCTAAGCGCTGGACCTTTCATGGGGAAGAACGTATGATTAATCCGGGTCCATATATAAAAGTTACCAATGGGGCTGAAGTCAGATGCCACCATGAAATATTCGACGGTAATATACTTGTGTGATAAGATATAACGGTGATAATGTACTCGTGCTATACCATGAATGGCATGTCTTTGTGGATTCTCCCGTTCCCGTTTGTCATGCATTTTTCTTAGGTCTATACTCTTTTCTTATGAACCACTTCTTTTCCTTCTTTAATTTGTTTTGTTAAAGGAACCACATGTTTTCTGTAACCGTGCATGTATTGCCATTTCATTTAGAAACGCTACCTAATTTGATTGCCTAAACAAATCTCATATGGTTTTTGGTTGGTTTGTTTTAAGACCTCAGATCGTATAAATGGCAAACCAATTGAAAATATTGCGCCAGACACTAATACAAACACATAACATCCATCAAACAAATACGAATTGTACTCAACCCTAATTACCAAACGAGTTGGCTTATCGATAAAATGGATGCACCGTCCGAATTTAGCCAACCCAAACCATGATCAACCCTAGTTACCAAACAAATACAACATTGACAATTGAAAGCATATTATAGAGTCATCATTCACAAAAATTCTTCCACTATCTAAAAACCAAGATTGCAAGTTAAAACAAAAGGAAAGCATATGGCGTAAGGAATATATGATCATGATCGGAAAGAGTAAATTTGTAGGAACAAAAAGAATAACGTACCTTGATTGAATCCAAAGTTGAAGGAAGAGTAAACCAATCCAAAGGTACGTAATTTATAAGAAAATCACAGAAAATGAGAAAATGGTGGGGAAGGTGATGAAATATATGAAGGAAGAGAAAGACATTGGTTGGAAGAGAAATAAAAAGAAGCGAAAATTACGTGCGCACGACTCAAAACTGGGTGGTGGTGCGGTGGTGGTGGTGGTGCTAATTAGGGTTGGTTGGAGGCCATGAAATCAAACCATCTAAACATTCTAATTTTTGTTTTTATCAGATCGAATACTATTATTCAAGACATGTGGCAGAAGTTGACCTTTTCTTTGTTTTATAACTAATAATTTAATTGATAATTACAATATGATCTTCTTGGTATTAACGTAACAGAAGATGTTAAGTGTGGACGTTAATCTAGTTTAGTGTCTCTATAAAGTAAAGGGTTTCTAGCTCAAAATAAATTGTCCAGCCATACAAAACCTCGCTTTGTCAACGATCATTTCGTTTTAATGGCGTTTAGTTTTTACTTTGTTTATGAAGGTCATGAGTTCAACTTTTGTTGGTTAAAGTTTCTTATGTTGTTTCAAACAATAAAAACTCTCTCTTACATGCAACAATTTTAATTTTGCTAATATGGGCTTGTCTTCTCCAACTTTGGTATGACATAATTCTCCTCTAGTGGCGGTTTGTACTGCTTTGTTTTTAGACTATGTTGGTTTTCTTGGCTTCCATTTCTCAAATTAATGTACATCTCGGCATACATGTTTGTCTCACTTTCTTTTTTTTCCTTAACCTTGTGATGTTGCTTGTTCAGTTTTGCAGGTTTAGAGCTTTAGGTTTGGCTTTAGAGGGGTTAGGTTTTATGTTCTCCCTCTTTTCCTTGTATCGTTGGTGTTTTTGTTTCTAGAAGGGTAGTGTTTTTGTTTCTAGAAGGGTAATGTTTTTATCCTTCATTCATTTCATGCATTTTTTATCTTTTTTTTCTTGTATACCCTTTTTCGATATCAATAAAATTCTCTTCGTACCGTCGAAGTTTTCTATAAAAATAATATAAAAAAGAAGTACACGACCCCTTTGATTTACAGTTAGCTCTTGGTCAAGTTGTAAGGTTTCAAAGTTGAAATCTCTCTTTCAAATATTTCCCATTGATAACGAAAAAAAATAAAGTATTCATATTTTGTTGGGTATCTATCTATATTGTGGATCAACCATATATTAGTTCTTAAACCCAATATTAAACACGGGTTTGTATTAATATACATATTGATATTGAGTTCGATGCTCATATCCTAATACAGCTAGCTCACCTTGTCGAATTAATCAGAACTTTTGAATGAGAAATTTGTATACATTATATGCACAATACTGTCAAATATATAAAAACGTTGATGAGTCAGTATCAGGTCAAATTAAGTTTAAAAGTCATGGCCAAAATCAATCAAAATAATTTCAATTTACAATCAATCAACTTCTAATTTTCCTTTGAGTATTTAAGTTAACATTAAGGAGTTGAACACCAAAAAATCCTTCAACAATTACAGAAATTGTGATTTAAAAATCGCAGGCAAAGATAAAAACAATGTCAGAACGATCTATGTGCCCGCATTATTTTGCTCATAATCTGAAATAATGAGTGGATGCTGTAAAGACGTGATCAACCAAAATCTAAACGTGCGCAAGAATGGCACTAATGATATCTCCACCAATTTGTTCATAAAACATGTGGAAGGGCCAGCTTCATCATCGATGGATGACATCAAATTGAATACGGTTCGTGCAATATATTTGTTTCTGAAAAAAGGAAAGGTCATTAATATTTATTTTCATTTAACGTACAACAACATTTTTAATTTGGATCGCCCTTTCAATGGTTTTGTAATTGAGAAAAAACAAAGGTCACACACTCTGTGTTGAAAAATATATTTTTTAAATATTTGTTTTTTAATTTTTTTTATGAGAGGAGTTATTTATTTTTAACAGGTTGGCAGACATTCCAACAAAAAATAGGGGTTGGCAGTTAGGAAAGAGAGATAATGAGTTGAGAGGGTATTAATAAAGTGACACAGATGTGAGGTTTAAAAAAAAAGTAATAACTTATTTATACAAAATTACTTTAATGTCCACATTGTTTTCTTTTCTAATATCTTATTTCAGTCTTGTATTAAAGGGTATAATAGTAATTTTATTAGTTTTTGGTTGACAAACAATGTTTTATTAATATGTAGTTTAGATGAAAAATCGAACCTGGGACCTTTCTACATTGAAAGAAATTTTGTAAATAAATCAATAGTTTTTTTTTTTGTCAAAATAACCTTCTTTTTTTTTTTTTTTGGAAAAGCAACGATAGATTTCATAAAAAATGAATAAGGTTTGAGATCACAATACAAGCACAAAAGGGTGGAAGTAGCCCCAACAAGTCAACCTTAACAATCTATTACAAAGAGATCCGTCAGAGAGTCTGGAGGTTCCTCGAACCAAGACCAAGTGCCAGTATCTCGCAGAGCAAATTTTGCAAGGCGATGGGTCAAATCATTAGCCCGACGACGAACATGGGCAATAATTAGTGGTTCATTTTCGATCGTTGATCTTTAAAATCAATTTATATTATCTCTATTAATAAGAGATTTTTCAATTATGAGACAAATCTTGTGTAATATATAGTTGTGAGATGTGAGTGTCACGTCAACCTGTTATATTATTATGATCAAATGTTCACTCAAACTGCGCAACTCTCTCGCAAAATCTATCTCGTACTAGAGAAAACCCTAAAACCTCATCATATGATACATTAACCTAGGAGCAATTTTCATCTAATTTTGATTACAATTATATAATTGTGTAAGTTGTTAGCAGTTGCTTTGTATATTAGTTGTTGTGTGTGGGTTGGATGGGAAGTCGAAAGTAGTTCGAACGTGGAAAAGTGGTTTCCATAAGTTTAATTTTGCTCTGCTTGTAATTTGGACAAGAGTGTGCTGTTGGATCATTATCGGTTCCAAACCTAAACAAAGTTTGTTACGTACGTGCACAAATATTATAAAAACCAAAGAATATTAGGTCTATTAAATAATTAATCAGATCACTACCTGGCAAAATGTAAATAAAATAAAAATAAAACCCCAACAAGAAAAAGCAACATATAAAAAACATTGATGTGGCCCTATATTATGTTGTGGAATAAAGCTTTAATCCCTACTGTGTTCATTATGTTTTAAAGTCTAAACCCTAATGCTTTTTCTTATTATTTAAACTATAATATATGGCAATTGCTCTGTGTAGTCCATTTGTGGCACATCCTGCTTTTCTTCTGCAGGCCATTAATTGTTCTTGCTTAAATTAACTGAATAAATAAGTAATCAACTATTTTTGTAATATTATGGTTTTAACTTTTAAGAATATTTAAATTTAAAGAAAAACTAATGAAAAGAGTTTGAAAACTTTGAGTTTTAACAATAAGGATAAAATAAAGGGTAAAATGAATAGTACCAAGTTTGATTTTTTAGTATAAAAATATAATTTTTCGTTAAAATGAACAGTACCACGAACTTTTTATTAAAGCCTCCTTAATTTTATTTAGTTGCTAAAAAACGATAGGAGGAACATAAAGTTACATCACAGCCTCACAGGTGGTGGACACCTTTTCATGCTACACATGGCAAATAAATTAACTGTCAAAATTTGAGGTTCGTTTTGGTATGTAAATTAAAAAATAATGATTTTTTTTAATTATTAAAAAATAGGAAATCCAAGCTTTGTGAGTTCTTAGAAGGACCAAGAGATAAAATTAAAAAAGAATTATTGGAAATGTGGCTGCTGCTGGGGTTCGAGCCCAGGTCTCCACGGCCACGTGGAATTCTTACCATTAAAATTGGTGTTGAGCGACATACTAGTAAGGGTGCTCGCGCAGTGCTATAGTTTACAACAAAAATCAATAAAAGTATAAAATCTATTGATATGATGAATATTTTTAAAATTGTACCACAATCATTTATATCCTACAAACTACATAAAAGATTGAAGTTTACGAACAAATTATGATCTTCCAAACCAATATATATCTCAAATACGAGTGTCTCAATAAAATAAAGAAGACAATTTCAGATTTAATGACAAGTTAACAGATTTTCAAAGTGAATGACTGCAATGTCACGTAAAATTTACCTTTATTTAAACTCTTCTTTTAAAATAAATTTTTAAAAACGTTTGTTGTTTTAACTCATTTCGCGCTGGCCATCAGCCATGCATAAAATATTCATAAAATACAAATTACAAGCGTAATGTTGCAACAAAGATGTACATTAAACAGATCTGCTCGTATAACAAATTAAGATGGAGACACAGTACGTGTATTTATTTGGCAACCTAACTTCATCTTCTGCATTGCGTAATTGATTATTATTATTGCGATGGATGAGAGAAAAATACAAGCGGAAATTAAACACACGAAAGATGTGCAAGCAAAACATCACAATCATATACACAATGAGTTTACAAACAAGTTGCTTCAATTTATGTGCTTTGATTTTTCAAAATAACAAGAAGTTTTTACATGTAATAACATGAACACTTGTCACGTGATGTATCATTGCACGTGTTATAATATGGATGAATAACATGACTTATATTTCTCATTTTGGAGCAATCTTTCAATATATTGAGAACAAAGTCACATATTGTCATTATTTCACTTAAATTACGATGCATGATCTCGTTTCAAAAATCTCACGTTTGAAAAATCTCTCCAAAATAACCAAAAGACTTGAAATGAAAATTTGAATTGCATTCAAACTTACGCTTGTCAAGTTTGAATTCCTATAATCATAGTTCAAATTAATTTAGTGTACGTTATTCAATTTATCTTTCTTTCGTCAAAAGAAACTTTTAAAACTGCATGAAAAGAGTTTTTTTGAAACAGTATCTTCGTGGAATTGCCAAATATCCTTTAAAATGTAGAGAAAAAAAAATAAAGAAATATATAATTGGGGGTCGAAAAAGTGATGAGTGTGGATCCACAAATATAAACGACGTCGTGATCACCAAATTCCTTCCCTTTCAAGTTTCAAGATTCTGTGGTTTCGATCCTTGCCAGATTTACGGGTTTTGTTTTTGTGGATAAAAAACTTGTGTACTCAAATCTTCTTTTCTTTTTATTTATTTTTAATTTTGATGAATTTTGATTATCCCCCTCTTCTTCTCAAAAATAATTTCTAATGAATGAGTTGAGTAGCAAATAAAAA
Source organism: Pyrus communis (assembly GCF_963583255.1). NCBI lineage: Eukaryota > Viridiplantae > Streptophyta > Magnoliopsida > Rosales > Rosaceae > Pyrus > Pyrus communis. Next base: position 6,623,466 of record NC_084803.1, read on the forward strand.
TGCACAACACTTCCAATCCAATTTTCTGAATAAAATTAGTGGTTAAGAGTTTTTCCATCAACTCACTATGTTTTGTATTGAGGCATTTTTTTCTCTTTGTAGTGTAACTTATGTATAACGATATATTTAGATTAAGATGTGAGAGTTTGAATTAAGTCACTCAATGAACATGCAATATAGTTTGATATTGAACTCGCCGTTAACGAGATTCAAACATAACCTCACATTTAGAAGTGAAGATGAATCTAAGTAGCCCATTATCGTACCTTAAAGTAGTAACATCTTATGTAATATAAAAAGTAACTTGCGTATAATTTTTTATTTATATGTTACTATATTTGAGTAATACTCTAAGTTCAAATATTTTATTTATTAGGAAAAATGTTTAATTTCTTTGATTATTATGTATTTTTGATAAAAATGTTTATATGTTCCAAAAGCACTTAAAGTGCTTCCTGCAATAAGCACTAGTTATGTGTTTTTTACAGGAATCATTTCAAGTGCTTTTCCAGAATTCACTTTTGCATTTTTACTAAGGATTATTTCCAAAAATATTATCACAAAAAAACAATTTCAATCATTTTAAAAGTAGTTCCAAACGAGTTCTAACTAAGACTTAAAACTTGTTCTCAATGGTTCGTTTATGGTGTTTCTATTCTTAGTGCAATTTGAATCTAAACCACTTATACTTATTTTTTATTACGCTCTTACTTCGATCCACAATGATACTTTTTATGCAAAAAGAAAGATTAGACTTTGAAATAACTTTCAACATATAAATTTGTATTTGGTTTGTTTTGACATAACATGAAGCTATATGTACACTACTGTTCAATCGCTGACGAGTTAGTATTCTTTACTATTAGAATATAGACTTATGAATGCGTATTAGATATGTATGGATAAATAGTGTATTTTTCTATGAATATGTAGTTTTCATCCACATAAGTTCACGCACTTATTCACACACATCAAAATCCATCTATCTGAATCCGATAAGCAAAGTGAAAAAGACCCACTTCAAGTCTTCAATCTCAAGGCGGATTGTAATTTACTTGGACCTAAAAAAAATTTAATTAAATAAAAAATCCTAATTTTAATTATTTACAAAAAAAAAAAAAATTTGACGTTGGACGGCGGCTGAGGTGGCGAAGTTGGTGCGGGGGCCGGTGAGGGGTGACATGGTAAACCAATATTGGACCATGTCGTCACACGCCTCCACAGCCGTCGATCGTCGACTCTTTATCTGATCCAAAGGCTCATAATTCTCCGAACTCATTTTCTCATTCGGACGGCACAGCACTTTGGCTGTTGTTTGTTTGTTCGAATTAAGCTTCCAAAGGAGGAAAGAAATAAACTCCAAAATTGTTAAAAATTAAATAAATAAATAAATAAAAACGAAAGTCCAATATTTCAAGGGACTTCTCTCTAAGCCTTGAATCATTCAATTCACACGGGCCTTTTTGCCTCTCTCTCTCTCTCTCTTCTCTCTAAAAGGAAAAGCCTTCTTTTCTTTCTCTCTCTAGAGTTTTAAAAGCTTCAACCTTTTGCTTCTGGGCATTGGAAGGAAGAAGAAGAAGGAGAACAAGGAGGAGAAGGAAATAGGTAAATTAGAACAAAGGATAACCAATTTTATTTTTTTAACTCCTATCTAAACTCTATGATTGTTGAATTGTATTGGGTTTTCTTCAACTTTTTTTTTTTAAATTCCATCTGGGTTTTATCTCTGGTTATCGTTTCTGGTTTGGGTAGCTGCTGCGTTTGCTTCTTCATCATCATCTTCTTCCTTTTTACTCCAAAATTTTTCATTTTTTTTAAAATATATAATTTCTGGTGAGGAATTCTGAATTCTGATCATTTTTTTCAGCTGGGTTATCTTCCTTACCAATAAAAATAAGCACTTTTCAAGTCCAAAAGTGAAAATTTCTGTTGGGTTTGTTGGAATATATATGGAGGAGAAATGATGATAAACTTTCTCCTCCCTTTTACTGGTTTTTATTTTCTAAAATATTCAGCTTTTTCCTCTCTTTTTTCAAGTCCTGAAAACACGGGGAGGGAGTCTTTGATCAAAATAGAAAATAGGATCATTGTGTGGAGAATAATTCAAGAAAAAAAGGGGTTTGTGGCCACTTTTTTGGGATGATATTATGGGGCATGTGGCCATCTGGAGTCCTTTTTTTACTCCTTGCTTTTCTTCCTTTTTATGTTTTGACACAATCAGAATTCTGGGTTTTTGGGTTCTCTTTCACAGGAAAACAAAAAATATTGGGTTTCTCTTTGTATCATCAATGACATAGCTAATCCCAACAGAGGTCTTAATTTGCTTATTGTTGCTTTTTAATGCTTAATCCTGCGTGTTTGGGCTTCTAATCATCTGTTTTGGTGCATGTTATATGTATTTTCTTTGTCTAATTATTATTCTGTTCTCTGCATATAAATCATAGTTGTTTCGATGTTTCATGTATTGCTAGTGCTCTGAGTTCTGGAATTGTTGTGATGTAGTTTGGAGTTAGGATACAAAATTGTTGATAATGGTCATGACGTTTATGCATTTTTATAGAGTAGACATGAGTACAGATAATGAATTCCAAAATAGTTTGTCGAGGACAGTTTAATTCGTGTATGATGGAATAATCAACGAAACGGTTATGGTAAAGTAAGAAAATTCTCTTATAATGTCAATGACATCTCAGCCGCTGTCGAATTTTTAAAGGTGAAAGAAAGGCTTATCCTTTATAGTAGAATAAGGATTCCATGCCTCTGACTAGGAAACTTGTTTGTGGGGACTATTACTTCCAGCAGAGGAAATGCATCAGTATTTCTGGCCTCCAGCTTACTTTGTCATCAAAAGATCTGGAAATTTAAACTTTAATGAGATAGTTGAAGTTAGAACCTTAATCAGATTCCAAGTTTTGGAGCCACGAAGGTTCGTTGGATTCTTCGGAACTTTTTGGTTTACATTGGATTCTTGTTACTTTCCGCAACGAATGAGCGACTCATTTCTCCGTTAACATTTTTGTGTGTAGTTTTGCCTACATATGTGACATAGTATTTGTATATGTAACATATGAAACATATTTTGTTTTGTTTATACCTGTCCATTACAGTTTTATTATGATTATTAGTTTTGAAATGTCTGCAATTTTGTTTCCTTGTTTTTCCCCCTACCAAAAAAATTGCCAATTTTGAGCACCAAAGTTTCTTTGACTACCATATGATACTTCACCATCTAGATCTAGATTGTCTATCACTAACATTCTTCATGGAACTTGGAAATTGATGTAATTTTACTTGTAAAATGGCATCAATGATCATAAATTTTTTTGTTACTGTTGTTACAGAATTGAAACATACGACCAACATACATGGATGAGTTTTCGGGTAAAAGAGCTGAGAATGGGCTCATCTCTAAAAAGGGATCTGGTCTTGTTTTGAGGGAAACCCCCAATAGAGACCGCAATGCTCAGCTCTGTAGCCGACTGGGATGCAGTGGAAGATTGAACTCTGTGAAAAGTGCTCAAGTTGAAAAGGCCAAACCTTCAAGGCCAACATTTCGCTCTTCGTCAAGTGGGAAAGAGATAATTGGAAGTTCCTCGAGGTCTTGTGTTGGTGTTGGCAACACAAGAAACTCCATTGCAGAACCTTATAAAAAGCTATCTTCTAATTTGGATACTGATTCATCTGAAACCAGTAGTGTTCAGGATGATCCAGAAGTTTCAGAAATCGCTCCGCCACCGGGAAAAATTCAAAGAGGGTTGCACCTTGAATCTAAAAATTCTGTGTCTAGTGAAATCACCTTGATGGAAGTTGGAAGCTCCGGTGTAGCATCAAATACAAGGCCTCGAAGGAGTTTTAATCAGAGATCTGGATTGCGCAGCCCAGATTCCATAGTGGGTTCCAGTGTTTCTACGGGACCTAAAAGCACCATCCAGACACGGGCTAGCACTGCCAGGAATGGTTTAAGAAGTCTAAGATGCAGTTCAGTATCTGACGTTGTCCCATCCAGTTGTTCATCATCAGATTCAAACCTTGGTCGGAGAGAGACCATAAAGAAAAGAACTTCCGAAGGAGAAAGTAGTTCTGCTGCTAAGGGGAAGAAGATGAATGGGTCATCGTCAGCACAAAATTCCAATTCTAGCCATGGCATCTCAATTTCTGATTCAAGAGGAGCTAGAAATATGCCTTCTAACAGGGATAACAATGGTGTTGCATCAGTTAGGACTCGGAGAACTGTCACTGGTCACTCGAGGGGAAGGCTGCTTCCTCATCAAGGAAGTGGAAACAACTCGTCATCCAATGGATTCTCTGCAGTTGGCCCACATACATCTCAACCTGAAATGTCTATCAACTCAAATGCTTCTACTTCATCACAACAGTTATCTGCTGAAGTTCCTTTAATTCGGCAGAATTCTTATAGCCGGCCAGGTAGTAGCAGTGGTACTTTACATGGCATTCTGCGAGCTGGTGCTTCAGATGTTGGGTTTTCCCGCTCTCTAATGAATCAGGATGGACTGCGACGCTACAACATGGATGGGATAGCGGAGGTATTATATGAAATTTTGATGAACATTTTTGTGGTCTTACAATGTGTTGCCTTGTATAGGAAGGAGCACTAAAGAATTTACGTAGTTGTGCCTTCATTTCTTAATCTGTTTATTTCAAACAATTGTGCAGGTATTGCTAGCACTCGAGAGAATTGAACACGATGAAGAGCTATCATTTGAGGTAGTTATTAACTTATTGTAGATTTTTGTGTTCGCATGATTGAATTTTTGTTCTTTAACTGATCTTTTTTCATATTTCAGCAAATACTTGTTCTCGAGACCAATTTGTTCCTGAATAGCCTAAACATCTACGATCATCACAGAGACATGAGATTGGATATCGACAACATGACATATGAGGTTTGCTATTGTTGTGCACTGCGATTCATTTCACAGAGAAATAATCCGTAGTATGTCTCATTGTTCATTTATGTTTGAATAATATTCTGACCTGGTCAGGGTGCATCTGAACCTTTTGTTATGATCAGTTCCTCTGTAATGAATCAATTCGAATAATCAACTAATGCTCGGTTTAAAATACTATAATAGGCGTAACTTTTTTATCTTGATCTGTTTCATATACGGTATTCACCTACTTGGATGTCAGGAATTATTAGCTCTAGAAGAGAGGATGGGTACTGTCAGCACAGCATTGCCAGAAGAAGCATTGTCCGATTGCCTTAAGAAAAGTATCTATCAGTCCACACCCCAAGAAGATGCATCCGTAAGCTGCGATGGGAAGGAGGATGTCAAATGCAGTATCTGCCAGGTCCTTTTCCAATAGTTCTGATCTTTTTTTCTTTTAAAACCAAGTGTAATTATGTAGCAGCACCTCTAAGTTTAAGAAAATTGGGCACCTGATGATTATTTAATGCTATCATAGAGGGGTTGCCTCCCGAAGTTTTCACCCTGAACCTACACTGGTGCAAGGCAGTTCCTCGCATAAGTTAGAAATGCTTCCAAATATTGTTTAACATGTCATAAAATTCAGTGTGGATCTAATCAGATATAGTTTAGATTTGTTTCGGGTTGTACTAGTTGAATTTAATTCTCTATATATAGAGTAATACTTATCAGTCTATCTTTTCATAGGAAGAGTATGTGGCTGAAGATGAAGTTGGAAGATTGCGCTGCGAGCATAGCTTTCACATTGTATGCGTAAACCAGTGGCTGCGGCTTAAGAATTGGTGCCCAATATGCAAGGCAGCGGCAGCACCAGCAACAGCACCCTCGCCTTCGCCACCCTCCACATAATTAAGTCATTAAATCATTTGGAGGAAAGACTTCCTCATTGTATCTTTCTTCTTTATAAAGTTTACCCTTTCCATGTACATATTGATTCTCTTCCGTCTCGTCTCATTCAACTAATAAATCCAAGCTGTCGGGCTTACAGCCGGAATCCGCATTCACTTGTGGAACTGTGAATACATACAATTATACAAAGTGGTGCTGTTTCTTCAAACGTGTTTCTTTTTCGGTTTTCAGTTTAGAAGGCATCGTTTTGATGCTCAAGATGTCGGGTTTTAGTTATCCCAACCATTTTTGGCAATTATCGTTGTAGACTTCTCCATAATCTACAACAGAGCTGATTTTTTCAGTACAGTTTGATAATTTACCATTCGTTTTTCAAACTTCATTCTACTAAACCGATGGGTATTATCGGATGAGATGGCTGCCGTCTGTTAGTCATGGCATTCGAATGTCACCGGAATCTGATTTTGGACAAATTTTGAAAAGGGGTTGTAAAGTGACTGAAAATTCCGATTCGAGTAAGTAATTTGATGAGATTGTCCGACAGAACAATTTTGATGCGGTCATGTGCTTGTTCAAGTGACATGGGAAAAAGTTAGATCCTACGATTCGGTCTCCATCAGGCAACTTTGGTACCGCCCAGAAAGGTCACATGTAAGGCCAACATTTGATCTTCCAAACTACAAGAGATGCCAACGGTTATCTGGTCCTCCACTGTACTTGTGCGTTTGTATGTTCAATCACATGCTCATGAGCTTGTCCTTTTAAGCGGCTCATATCCACCTGTTCCGTTGTCTCGAATTCTTGAGTACGCGTCCAATAGTAGAACTTGAAAGTACATTATACTTTAGAATTTTCGAATTTTTACCCTGAGACCCACATAAGTAACTTGTAACCAATAAATAAAAAGGAAAAGAAAACTCAATTCGCAGTTGTATACTCTTAAGTCTCTTTCATCTCATGGTCAGTCAAGTGGGGATTTTCTACGATGCTCCGGAGTATTATATACTTTGGATTTTTAACTGTTAGATCTTCATTTAAAAACACAAAAACTAAAATCTAACAGTTCAAAAAACTCGAAGTGTCCATTTCTCCGGAGCACCTTATACTATTTATAGTCATGTGACGAGAGAAACAAAGAGATCGTGCGACACACGATACATAAGAGAAAGCAACATAAGAAGAATAATGCAAATATGGTGCAAAACCAGGAAACATCCCAAAAGTCGAAAGCAGTTTGCAAAATCCTGCGATGCTATTTCAGGAAAATATCCAGAGCCCTTTTATCCACTGTGGAACTGCAATAACTGAGGGGTTTCCATAAGCTTCTACTTTCTCAGGTAAACATGGGTGTCGTCAAATGAAGCCACATGTATCTCAGACTGGTCTTTTTCTTTCCACTGCAAACCTAACAGCAGCAGGGACGTAAGTCCTAGGATGTGCCGGGACCCATCAAAAACAACCAATGACAACAGTTCCAAAGACAAGTGAAACCTATGAAAAATGATCCCAACAGCCACATCAAATATGTTGAAGAAACCCTTTTTTTTTTTCTTTTTTTTTTTTCCTGAAATTCTACTTTTGCTTCATTGTTTGTAACAGAAAAGTGAAAACGGTTCAACCGTCAAGTCATTGGTCAAAAATACAATAACCAAGATTTAATGGTTAATACCAAGGTTGTGCTACTTATGAATCTGAAGCTTCCCAGAAATTGCAGAACAATGAAGATGCAGAAAACTATGCCTCAAACGTCCTGTTATTGGTCAGTAAGTTTTATTACAAGATGATTACAAAGTTTTATTACAAGATGATTACAGAAAACAATAGATGCAAATGAAATAAAAGATAAAAATGGAAATAACAAAATTAATTTACAGCGATCGATCAGAATTACCACGAGAAATTAACACAAAAAGAATGATCGAAGTTGAAGCTTGAAAAAGAAGAGTAGGAGAAAAGAAGACAGAAACAGTGCGTGTTGATAAGCAAGGATTACAGATGAAATGGAAATGAAAGAGAACGCATGGGACATATGTAAACATGTTTCGTTTCATCAGCAGGAAATATAAAACAGCTTACTAATTAAAATCAAATTGACAGTAATTAAGATTTAAAAATGTGAATGATTGTGTTTCTGTGTGCACCTGCAGAAATATATCCACAACTATTTTGCTTGATCAAAGGTTAAATATACATTCACAGATGTCAACCGGAACACATGAGCAGTGAACGATAATTTGGCAGTTAAATATTTTGAGTGTCATTTATGAACACGGAAGTTAAACTAATGCCGTCAAGGACAGCTCAATTGATGTCGATGTGTTATTGATATTGAAATTTAAATCAATCTAAGATTCTAAAATACATACAGAGCATACTGCAGCTCTTACACAAGCAATTGTACCTCTCACCGAGCTACAGAACACAGTCCCTGCAAAATTTTCTTATATTTCTTCCATTGGCTGCAATTACACGAAAGCGTGCGATCTGGAGCGGCAGCAAATACAGCAGCATCTATGTTAAACATACAACAGAACAACCAAACATGGGGATTCAGTTTGAAAACACCCCTGAATGGCTGCAGTTAGATAATTCTGGATGGATCCTGGCTCAGTGGCAAGAAATTACAGACATTTGATGCTCAAACAGATGATTTCACCGTGCAATACCCGGAACTTTACCCACTCAGGAACCATCTGGTGCATCCTGGCAATGGGATTATAATTATTTGAACCAATGATCTCCAACAACTGGTGTTCTCAGGACCTTTGAACCAGAACGGACCGACCCAAAGTTGTGTTTGGGATGAACTTATCGTCATAAGGATCTTTCATTCCTCAAATGCTTGCATACAAATCTTCTCCAGCAGCAATGGCCAATCCTCTCCAAGTTGCTGTGGATTTAGCTCCATTGCAACCTTAAAATCAAGCAAAGATATTGAGCACCGAGATCTTTGCTCTTCCACGGGCCCACTGCTGCTCTGCATATGCATGTGATTGCTTGGCCACATGCCATTGATAATCTTTCCTTGAATCTGCTGCTGCTGCTTTGGTGCAGCATTCTTTTTTGGCTCTGATGTAGACCTTCCTCCCACCAACTCAACGCAGGATCTAATCAATCGCTTTAAGTACACATCCAACACATTATTCAGCATATTGGCACATTCTGTAGAAACACCTCCAAGACCCTGTGCTGCAGCAATCTGCTCCATGCGTCTTCTAAGTGTCTCCGTATTGGACAATCCCCCACTGTCATAATAACTAACAAAATCACAGCTGCTCCCAACCGGAAAAGCTTTGCGGGCCCCACCTACGCTGGCTGGGTAGAGTGGGATCCCCAGTGGCGCAAGTAGAGGACTTCTTGAGAAACTCATGCAGTTTGATTGTTCTCCCTCTTCCTCTTGATCAATAACAGCTAAGTCAGTCTGGTCTTTGCTGTGTATCCGCAGTTTTTCTATGGGCCGCCGAACTGCACCATCTCTTTCACTGCCAGGTAGCTCAGCAACTGGTTGGAAACGTTGCATTGGTCTCTGATAATCAAATGCATGCACATCCCCGTTTTCGACAATAAACTTACCGCCATTATCATCGGCACCAGTCGGATGAAGTGATACAGTATCTACCTTCCCATTTGGTCCAAGTGGGCTTGGCCTATCCCTTAGCTTCCATTCGCGTATCCCAGACCTACCCTTTCGTGGGGACACTGGCAACGCCCCATTCGACCAAGTGGGTACATTTTGATTTTGATGCGAAAAGAGGCTTTGTTCCTGCCCATCTTCTCTACTTGGAGAACTGTTTGCAGCTTGTATCCCAGGTTTCGCAGGAACTGGTGAATGGACTGGTGGTGGGGTCTCGGCTTGGCATGCATTCTTCAAGACTGACTGTATGAAATGATTGTGCAGTGGCAAGTTCTCAATCCCGAGCACCCGGTGACACAACTTGTCAAATTCTTTCTTGCTCAGCTTCTGACTCAACAACCTGTTCAAGTAATAAAAATACCGCTTTGACCTCTCGGCCCCAATCCTTTTCACTATCTGTGCTTTCAGATCACCCAAATCAATTCTAGAGAACTGCTGAGGTTGCATTTCTCAAGAAACAGATTCATACACCATCCACAAGAAACAACTAATCCCCCCGAAACCGCACCAGAAGCCAAAATTACCGTTATTACTGTTTCCAGAAAACCCAGAATTTGCACTCCTCCATATCCTTCATTGCAAATCAATCCTCAAAACTCTGCATATCCCCACAAACAGAGGCAAACCATCTACCATATAAAAAAAAACCCAGAACCCCCAATCTCGAACCGGACTTCGGTTAACCCTGTATCCAAAAGACCCAAAATTGCCCCACCCACGAGCCATACAATGCAAACCCAAATCCCATCTTCTCAATCCCAAAACCCTAGAGATCAACCCAAGTAACAAAGCTAGCTAAATCCCAACAAAACTATACACAATCAAGCTTAATTAATAAAAATAACCATTACAAATAAAAAACCCTAACTTGGAATCACCAAAAATTCGGGTTCGAACTCCTCGCAAACTTGAATTACACCACCCCGCCAATCCGAACCCAGAATTTAATTTCCCCCAATTCGCAAGCTTTCAACTTCAAGACGCGAAATTTGAAGTCGGGGGAGCGAGATCAGTGACTTCGGCGTATTGAAGTGAAGAAACAGAGCTCGAATTGCAGGAAAATCGAATTCGAACAAAAGGAGAAAGCGCAATGAAGCGCCAAAATAAAAAACAGACAAATCAAATAGTGAAAAGCTGGAAGAGTGTTTGTGAGCGAGGGGTTTTGGGAGATTGATTGAACTCTGACCTTATCGAGCTTCGACGAATTGCAGAGAAAAATCGAACCTCAGTAACTTCGGAACTTTGCCTTTCGCTTTCTATCTCTCTTGGGCTTTTTTATTTTTGAAATTTCTTCACTGCTTTTTTTTTTTTGTATTTTTTTTGTATTTTTTTGGTGTTTGCTGATTTATATTCGAACTTCCGCTCTGTGTAGCTCGATCGCTTCTGCTGATACTCTCTCTCTTTCTCTCTTTCCTTCTTTTGATTTTCTCTCTCTTCCTTCTCTTCTTTCTCGGTGTTGTTTTCTTCTCATTTCTGGATTTTTAGTTTTATTTAAAAAAAAATAATTGCCATATTTGTTGTGTTTTAGGAGGTTTTATTACATTAAATTTGAAATCTTATTTTTTAAGAATTAAGTCTATGGAGTGGTTGTCACATTCTGGTCCGGCCCTTACCACATTCCGAGCTCGACTCCATCATAGCACGATATTGTTCGTTTTGGGCCTCGACCATGCCCTCACGGTTTTGTTTATGGGAACTCACACGAGCAGAACTTCCTAGTGGGTCACCCATCATGGGAATGCTCTCGCACGAACTCGCTTAACTTCAGAGTTCCTACTGATCCACTTTGGGTCCCAATCACGCCCTCATCGTTTTTGTTTCTGGAAACACACGCAAGCAGAACTTTCTAGTGGGTCACCCATCCTGGGAATGCTCTTGCGCGAACTTGCTTAACTTTTGAGTTCCTACGGGAATCCGAAGCCAGTGAGCTCCCAAAAGGCCTCGTGCTAGGTAGAGATGAGAATATACATATAAGGCTTACATGATCCACTTCCATGGCCGATGTAGGATGTTACAATGGTAAATTGCTTTGGTGGCAATGACGTTTTGCCTTAGTAGCGAAAAGTAATTATCTATGGAGTGGTAAATTGCTTTGGTGGCAATGACGTTTTGCTGTAATAACGGAAAGTAACTATGCTTATGCACTATGATGCAGTGTCAATATTCACCAATTCCCTTATTCTAATAATTAATTATTTAACCCACTAATGCTATCGTTTGTCAAAACAAAAATCATTGCATCTCGAGTTCAAATCATTCTCTCTCTTTAGCGTAGCTTAGAGTAGCATTCTCGTTTGTATTAACAGAAAAATTAGGTCCACGTATCACTCTTAGTTACAAAAAGATCTGTTTGATAATAATTTTATTTTTAGTATAAATTTAAAATTTTAATTCTTAAAAAATTTGAAAACGAAATAATTATTTAAGAAAATGTACATACGATATGAACTATTTGTAATTTAGGAACGTAAATTGATGATCGTTACTTATATTTTAAAATGAGTGACATATAATTTTTGAAACAAAAATAATTACAATGCTCAAAACAATATAATTTGAAAAACAAATATTTGATCAATTTAGCGACAAGAAATGTCAAGATGACGAGCAACAATGACGTCCAAATATGAATAAACCTTCTTTAACCATGAATTTCATTATTTATGTGACTTACTACTAATGCATATTTAGCACCTCACTTTTTTTAACAACTTTTTCAAATTCAAATTTAAATGTATTATCTGATCAAAAAATAAATAAAAATTAGAATTCAACCAAAATTATCTAAATTATATGATGTTATTCGAAACCTTAATCTTACAATATTTGTGAATTTGTCCAAATCTTGTACCTATTTCTTTTTGTTGTCTAAAAACACTGAATACTCTGTTTTTCTTGGTTAGGTCAACAAAATATGTTTATTTTTTTTAGAAAAGAAAACTCATTTTTCAACAAAAAAATATATTTATAACGGAGGTAAGAAAATAAGGTGAATTTCTTGGCGGCCCGTCTGCGAGCGAAGGACATGGAAGTTTTAACCTGGCGGCCCAGTTCGTTACCTGACTTTATTCTCGGGTTCGGGTCAAGTAATTTTACCCGACTTTCTACAAAATCCCTAATTTTTGTGATTCCGGGTTAGTCCGACCCATTCTGAGCATCTTCTTCTTCTTCTTCTCTCTCTCTCATCTCTCTCTTTCCTGTGAGGAATGGATTACAGCGACGACGCAGAAGAGCATTTCAGGCGGAGACCGAGGAAGATGGCGTATCTCGGAGACCCATCTCGCAGGGTCAGTTTTTTCTTTCGTTTGCAATTCTTCGTTTATTTTTACTTTAAATTGTTATTTTTGCTGAGAAATTGATTGGATTTTTCGAATTTTTTCTTCATATTTTATACGAATTGCTTCGCAATTTCTGTTAAATACTGCAGCAGCTTGAATCGCTGAGCGGACGTTCCTATGCCCTAGGAGAAATGGTATTAATTATCATTTATTACTCAATTTATGTTATTTTGCGGTGTAGAATTTTCAATTTTCAAGTTTTAAATTTTGTGTTAGTTGAAGTGTGTTTTTGGTGATGGTCACAGTCAAATTGTTGTTACTTATTAGTGCTCCGGAACTCTGTATGTTTTTGTCACAAAGATTATACTTTTGTGTTGTTTTGTAACAGGGTTATATGCAAGAGGAAGATATTTCTTTAGACGCCATACGAGCTAGATGTGAGCAACCCTTTTTGTATTCGTATTTTATTGTCTTTGTTCTTTATCACAAACGTTTACAAGAATTCTTGCTTGTTGTGAAGGCCATTGAAGCTTTTCTTGTATTTGACAGGGACAAATGTTCTCAAAAGGCATAGTGAGTTAGCGGAGCGTCTTTCTAGGTAAAGTATTCGTGGAGCAATTGTTAGGTCTTTATTCACCATGCCGTTTTTGGTTATTGTGAGATCATGTTATATTATGGAACTGCCGTTGCTTTCAAAGATTATGGAGTGCTTGTATTTTGAGAATTTATTTTTGAGTGACTTCAAATACTCAAGGCCCTTCTGGCGATGCTTCCTCGAGGCTCAATGATATATGCTTTTTGTAAACTTTGTTTCTTTGTTTTCCTTTTCTTTCTGGTACATGTTTTTGTAGAGTTTCACTTACTAAATCGTATTTAGAGATTACATGTGCAACGAAATAGGAGAAAAGAATATCACCGAAGAGTGGAAGAAGGAAGTAACAAATCTACTAAGAATTCTTATTGTATGTCTATGTTTATAACTGCAGGCATTTTATATCTTTTGGCCTCACCCGAAATGAAGTCCAGTTGTTCCTTTGATTATCTAAAAAATGTGGGTAGCATTGTTTCTTCATATATTTCTATTTTGAGTATGAATTTGATTATGATTCGTAGGTCACTGAAATTCCAAGTATCTTTTCTAAAAAGACTAACAAGTTTTCTGAATAACCTGATGGTCTCCTGTGATTTTTGTGAATTTGGGACAACAAGCTACTTCTGGATTCTGGAATCGGTAATGCAATTTTATGTTCTTGAAATATCCACATGAAATTTCAATATAAAAAACCACACTACGGTTGTCGGGCTTCTTGTGATTAAATGTTAAAGATGTCTTAACTGACTTTATAGTAAAGAGTTGTCTAATCCGTTTGCAAGTAACTTTAGTATTATTTATCTTGTATGTGTAAGCATATATGCGCAATTGTGCATACATATATTGCAGACACACGCATGTGTACATACATGCTTACTTATTAAATACGCCAGTGAAAAAAAATACTTGGCACATGCACCTGTCTTTGTTTATTTTTCTATGAGGTGTGGATATATGCCTTAATAAAATAGGCTAAGAATTCGAAGGCGATTCTGTGTGTCTGCCTGACTGCCTCCAAAGAAAAAGGAGCCCTTGTTCATCATTACTCCAGTTAGAAATAGTACATTATTGGTGGACTTGTACATTACTACTACTAATTTATTCATGATTCTATTGTTTTAACAGGGATGCTGACAAGATAATTTATGAGCGTCTACAGAAGGAATTTGAAGCTGCACGGGCTTCACAAACTCAAGGTATCTTTTAAAAAGTGTTATGTTTAATGTTTCATTTCAAATGTAATTGGAATCAGTAGAATCTAGCTTCGCATTATGTCAAGTTACTATTTCTTTTCTTCTTGTGCTCCTCAATGCTGTTGGAGGAGAGCACATATGTGGTGTGATACCTCAAGTCCTACATCATCTGTGCACTGTAGTCATCTTTAGTATACACAGTCCTAAGGAACCCAACCACTATCAGGTTGTGGTATTTTAGTTGACCAAAAGCTTGTTGTGGCAAAGTGTGTGATTGAACCTTCTCCTGATGGGGATACCAGTGACTGAAGGGGAAGACTTTTATGGCCCCAGTCCTACAAGGGACAAATTAGTGTGCTATCTTGATGGCTCACCCGTCTTGGAATTATTATATTGCTCAAAGTTATGGTTATTATAGGTAACTTAAGCAGAATGTATAAATAACCAATGTGATAATAAGCTTGATTTAAGCAATATAGTTGAATATTCTGAATTTTTTTTTACCAAGTTTTCCTATTCATTAAGGAGTTGTGTGTTGGTTGGGTTGACTTGTGCAAAAACTTTGGTTTATCTTTTGGTTTGAGTAAGACTTGAAATATACTCTTTGTTGCAGAGACTTATTTGGATGGTGAACAATGGAATGATGGACTACTAGCAACAATAAGAGAGCGGGTACGGTTCCATTCAATACTTTAAAGTGATTGAGATTTACTGTGGCTTCCTTAAGCTTTGATGTTAGAATTTGGTGATGGAATTGATATCTCATTTTCCTGTGTTTCATTTTTTCATAATATAGGTGAAAAATTGCGTTATCTAAGTGGTCTAGATTTTAATCAGGTTCACATGGAGGCTGAAAGAAAGGCAATGGCGGGAGACATAAACATGTTGCCTGGTCAAGAAAAAATTACGTATAAAACCGGAAATAAGGTAATTTTGAGAAGTTTGTTTCAATCAGTAACAGGAGGATTGTCCTTTTGCCAGCAAAGAAGCTTCTCTGGTAGTAGAATAATTGTGCATTGTTGTCAATCGGTTCCTGATAATTTAATAATTTCTTGTAGATGTAATTTCTAATTAAGAGTGAATATAAATACAAACAATAATGCCAGGACTCAAGGTTATTTGGTTATAATCTAATTGTAGAGTTTATATGTTAGATATAGCATATGCATATGGTAATCTTTATTTCATAAACTTATTGAGTATTGTTTTTGTGAGAAGTTTCCTGAATATTGGTTTAATCTGTGGACAGGTGATTTGCTGTTTGGAAGGGGCAAGAATTGGCATACTGTATGAGACATCTTATGCAGGTGTGCTGCGAAGTAATTAATTTGTTTTCAATTAGTTAGTATTTTAAGTGTCTAGTACGGTATCATGTCATTTTTCTATCTATGCACAAAAAACATCATTTTCCCATCTGAGATCATTGTTCTGTGGTGTAAAATATTCCATAAGTGAACTGAAGGTAATCGTTGATAATTCTATTTATCAAGATTGGTGTAACGGTTGGATCAGTCTCCAATAAGGTTGTAACACATTCATCAAGATAGGTTATAGAAAAATACTTTACTTTTGGGAAGAAAAAAAAAATGTGCTATAAGGTTGTAACACATTCATCACTTTGGCCTTTAGCGGTGGGGATGCTGACTCATATGTATCTGCAATGACGCAGGAGAACCTTGTGACCTATACCATTGTGTGCTTGAGAGCAAGTCATTTCTTGAGAAAATGACAGTCCTTGAACACACCATTCCGTACTTCTTGCCAATACGAGAAGCAGAAAATGATCTTCTTTCCTCCAATGCTATGGTATGATTGGGTTTGTGCATTAGCCATGCTGACTCAATATTGTGCCCCTGGTCTGATTATTTGTCGTTTATGATGTGCTTTCAGAAATTTATAGATTACATTGGAGAGATGTTACAGGCTTATGTGGACAGAAGGGAACAGGTATGCTGTTGGCTTATGTAAGCTAAAACGAATTTGTAATTATTAGAATATGCAAAAATGGTTAGTTAGAGGAGGGTGAAGGGTGGGTTACCTGCCTTGTTGCCAAATATTGAAGAGATAAACATATGCTGGATGAGATGTGCAAATTAGAGACGTGGGATTGAGGGGTGGGTGGGTTGGATACTATAGCTTTGTTCCATTACACCTATTTATTTAATTGTTTACTACTCTAAGTTCACTGATTATCATGCAGGTCAGGCTTGTCAAGGAGTTATATGGGAATCAGATCAAAGAAATTCATTTTACCCTTCCCTACAGCTTAATCGTCTTTTCAATACTTGATTTTGATTGGTTGGTGCTTTGTTCCCTGCATTATACTGTGTATTTGGATTTTTAAGCATCAATAGAATAATATCTTGATGTGCTAAACACATTTGTAATTATATGTCAGCGTATTCATATTCCTTGCCAGTCCCTTTTAGAGTACTTGTATGAGCTCGGTAATTTGTTACTAACGCATCTGAGTTAACATATCTTGATCTATCTGGCACTTAATATAGCTTTGTCTTGAGTAGGACAATGATAAATTTGTTCACTTCTATGTATTCTTTTGACAAGACAAGTAGGTGATGATAGCATTTGCTTTTTATATCCATTATCCAATCATATAATCAAATCAATTATTAGTTTACGTGTGGTTGAGTGCCATCTTGGTAGCAGGCGTGGTTATGTATACATCATCACGAGTAAATGTGTTTCCATCATCCTGAAGAATGTGATTTTCTGTTTGCAGCAAGGTGGTTGTGAAGCTTAAATATGCAGAGCTTGTTTCTGTGCTTCCAACTCATGTCAGTGTGGTAGCGTGGCCAGTGTGTCAACCCAGAAAAAGCAGTCTAAATATATCATCCATGAACAAAAAGGAAAATGGAACATTGGAAGGTCCAACCACCCTCTTCTATGCAGAGGATGCCTTGCGAACTAAGAGCTTACCAGAAGGTATTCTTTCTGGTTGATGACTTTTTCACTCGCTTACTGCTCTGCCAATATAAATGACATCTCAAATTTCGATGAACATTTTTCTCAACCCTACCTGATGATATTTGGCAAGCTCTGATAAAGTTTTTGGTCTAGGATTACATTTGAAATATAAAAAATAAAAAATAAAAAAAAAAAACCGCTGCAACTTTATTGCTAATGTCAGTAAGGTGCTAATTTTCTATGGAAACTTATAAACAAGATTTATGGATCGTGGACAGTTTACTGAACAGTTCATGTGTATGCTTTGTGAGCATCTACATTTTCTGATTGTTACTTTTTTGTATTTGTTTTGTGATCCCACTCCAGCATACGCTGACATAGTGCTGAATTTGCCCCAAACTCTTCGGGAAATATGCGAGGGGAACTCTTCGTAATGCTACACCAGTCGGAACATCTGGTTTTGTACAAAGCCATAGCCAAAAGTGGTGCAGGAATAGCTCTGGTTGTTTAGCAGTAGAGTACCATAGGAACAGATTCAATTTCGGTAATTTGTATATCTGAGTTTCACCTGCTCATTCCCACTGGAATTCTGTATCTTGCTGCCTTGATCTATCTAAATTGTGTCATCATTTTAATTGAGGCCATTTAGACTTTGATAGCTTCTTACGTTCTAATTGACTTTCGTTTTCCCTATAATATCCTCGTCATCTCACCACCCGTCGCATTCTCATGAACTGCTGAACAGTGCCAGTCCTGAGACACCGGGTTTACACAAATGATAGGAGTTTACAAAAATTTAAGAGAAGCATCGTAGAGTTGGAGCAATCTCCTCTGCCAGAAGGACGATTACAGAGAGGGGAAGATTGGCCAGAGACTTCTCGCATCCCCTTCAGGCAGCTTGTTTAATCGAAGGCTATTTATTTTATTTGAATCAATTGATAGCATCTTTCATATTCTTAGATTTCTACCATAAAGAGTGACAGAAAAAGGAACAGCAATTCCTGCAGTCGCTTGTTTTCATCTTGGGGAAGGATTTACATGCACACTTTCAGATGCCACAATGACGTTCTAGACCAATTACACAATGTGTAAGTGTCTCTCCGGATGACATTGCATTACTGGTCTGCGATAGTGTCATAGTGGCGAACCTGATGCAGGTTTGGTTACACTGTTTGCTTTCTTTCCAAGTCCCACAATAATTCACACGCTATGCACAATATCTGGATGATCAAACAAAAACAATCGTTGAAGGGAATCCGAGAGAATTGGCAATTTCTCAAATCTTCTCAATGGGGTAAAATTTTCATGATTCACTAACGAAAGCTCCAAGCACCCTATTTTTGGTCTTCAGCTTGTGGCACTTTTTCAAGGGGTTTGCTTCTGAAACTCCTAAGCAGGTTCATAGAGGCCTAGCATGTGCCCGTCAATACATCGCATGGCTGCAACCTGTAATGTAATCGTATTAAAATCTCTGCATCCAGAGTACCCGACTAGCGATGATAGATGAATAAATGATCGCAATGGTTTCGTTCAGAAATTTAGTCATCACCTTGCCGTGAACTTCATATTTGATAGGGCCATCGAGTTCAGCTCCCAACGCCATCAACTTGGTCACCGTTTGATTAATGTCTGGCACTGTGAAGGACAACAGCGAAGAGTTTCCGCTCTGCATGACATGATCCCTGTCAAACATTCATCATTAGCAGATGCCATTTCATTCCAAACGCAAAGCTCAAATCCAATTACTGTGCCACATTACCAAAACTTGCAAGAACCATAAAATAAATAAATAAAACAAAAAAACCAAGAAATTTTGATGTTTTACGCTTTCAATCGACACAAACTTGAGTTGGGTCTCTTTCAACTATACCGTTTTTACGAAAAACACGAACGAACTGTAACATTTGCGGCAAAGAACGTGTAAGCAGTTGGTTTAGACAAATCATCAAACACCTGGTGTGCATCGAGCACCGAGTCTCAGAGAAGGGAGAGAGAGAATTTACTTGGGGGATTGCATGAGGGAAAGCTTGAGCGGGCCGGACTGGAGCTCCGCCCATCGAAGAGTGCAGACATTGACGGTGAAGTCCAACCCTTCGGCGTAGAACCGAGCGGCTTTTGGCACGTCCTTGTGCAGCTGCAGTAGCCACCTAAACGACGCCGCTGCCATTTTTCCCTCGCTTTCTAGGCTGTGTGCTGACCGAGGGAAACTGACTCACTCTCACTGGTTGTCGTTGTCTTGACTGATATACGACACGCCGCTTTGAGGATCCCAAAGTCAGATTAGGGCTAAAAGTAGATGGGTGATTAAAAAATTATGAATGAGCCCGAATCTATATGGGTATAGCTCAGCCCACAGCCTCACAGTGGTCTCACCTCTAAATTATCGAATTTAAATTTCACATCTAAACTGTTAAGATAACTCTTGATATACAAGAATTTTCTTTATCTGAACGTTAATGTTTTGAATTTCATCTAACTTCCATGGCCGATCAACTGACTCGTTATATTTTAAGGTCAAAGTTGCGTTTTATTTTCGCTCGACTCCTATTTTCATAAATTTTCTTTTCCAATTTTTGACCTAATACTAGACATGATTGCTTCGTTTAGGGTATTAAGAGATTCTACAAGCTTATGTTTCATGTTTGAACTCTCAAAAGTGTTGGATGATTGTATCTTTAAATCTAAATGAGAAATCAGTATCAATCCAAATATCAGACATTAACATATAAATAAGAAATAAATTGCTTCGATATACCTATTAAAACTTTGTCTATATTTGTTTTGGCATCTCCTCTCCTCTTTTTGAAACTATGACAAGTTTTTTTGCCCTTTCTATGTAAGAAATATGAGAAATTTATTACATATGATATGCCCATGACGCAATTGCTAGCAAATAGTATTTGGCAAGACATAGAAGGTTGCTTTTTTACTTTGATTCAACAATATTACTTATTGAACCACGTGGGCTGCCCTATATTCAAACAAAGATAATATTCCATTGTAACTAATATTTTATTTTCTGGGTTATCCATGTGGCAATGTTTGAAGGTTGGTATTGTAGAAACGAGTAATTTTTGTTGTATTCATATTATCACGTAGTTTTATTGTTTCACTTAAATTATAACATATAAATTTATTTTTTTATTAATATACTTCAAAAGTATGATATATCAACAGTGTCGTTTATTTTTATTATAACACATGAAATAATATATTATGTGACTTATATTCTTATACCCATAAACAATCTCACTCTAAAAAAAGCACCACAACATTTCTCACTACGATTTTAATTGTTGGGTAAATCTTGTTGTAAAACTAACTATTGGGGGGGGGGGGGGAGAGAGAGAGAGAGAGGGGCCGGCTATAGAAGAGAGATTTGATGGGTAAATCTTGTTGTATTATTCAAATAATACAAAAAAAAAAAAAAAAAAATCTTCTAAATCCGATAGAATTCCTTCTACTTTATACAATTACACCAATTATAAACCATTCTTTATAACTTACTTTAAAGCTTTATTTTTATAATCTTTATACACATCATTTGTTGTTCCTCAAAGGCCATATGGCAACAGGAATGAAAGACAGCAAATTTGGATTTAGCACATATTCTCTACAGCAGTTATGGCCTTATATGCATTTTTCTGAGTACTGTCTGCTTCATGTGCCAAATAGCACATAGATTGGACAATGACACTCCCACAGAACCCAATTACTTTACTTTAATCTTTCATAATTCTGAAATAAAAACTTTAATAAGGCAGTTTGATTATTTAAATGGTCATATAATCTTACAAAAGAACGGGTTTTACTTTATTTGGGTACCATCCTAGCACACGTAAGTACAACTTTCAATATGCATGAACTTTTTTATTTGTAAAAGTAACTGTCATACTTATTATCCCACCATTAAAGATTTTATGAAACGAGAAAGACAGTTATTCTAAGAAATATTTTCTCTTTTACTATAGCACTCAGTTACATGATCATCCTATAAACTTATAGCACTCATCACCTCTTGATCTTCATGAGGACAAATTATAATATAGAACAATATGTACGATTGTATGGAAGAATCTAAAATTGAAAACCCTAAACATCCAAAAATCCAAACATCTTTATCAGCATGCTAGCGTGCTTGCCATTTTGTCACATCATTTTTTTTTTAAATCCAACTCCTTTATGAGTTTTTATTTATTTACTTATTTAAATTTTTTATCTTATTTAAACTTAATTTCTCATTATTTTCTTTGAATATTCTTCACAGACAAAGCCACCTCACGTTAATTAACCTTTATATAGACATGCTTCACATGCATAACACTAACACAATCAAGAACCTACTGTATTCAAAATTTCAAATGAATTCTAAAAGCACCTTCTATCTTCCTTTACTCTTTCTTCTCCCCCTCCTCCTCAAAAGCACTTTTGCTCAACTTCATGTAGAGCACTACAGAAAATCATGCCCTAATGTTGAATCAATTGTTCATGCTGCAGTCAGGCAGAAGTTTGAGCAGACTTTTGTGACAGCCCCAGCCACTCTCCGGCTCTTCTTCCACGATTGTTTTGTTCAGGTAACTTTGATCTTTCATACATAAAACTTACATTTTTTCGTTGCTTCGAAGTTCTTTTGTGCTATCAAAGATGTATGTGCAATGTGTGTGAAGTATTTTGTTTTTTGGATAGGGATGTGATGCTTCAATCATGCTAGCGTTTCGGAACAACTCAGCGGAGAAGGATAATTCGGATAACCTTTCACTCGCCGGAGACGGGTTTGACACGGTGATCAAAGCCAAGGCTGCTGTTGATAGAGTGCCTAATTGCAGGAACAAGGTTTCTTGTGCTGACATTCTGGCCTTGGCCACAAGGGATGTCATAAGACTGGTAAAATAAGCACAATATTGTCCCTTCAACGCTTTAAAGCTTCACAATTTTACAGTTTTACTGAGAAAAATGAGAACTGTTCATACACTGTAAAAATCCACAACTACTGCTGTTCAGTGCATAATCCATTTTCACCTCAATGTGGGGTTTTTTCTCTCTCACAATTTTACAGTTTTACTGAGAAAAATGATAACTTTTCATACACTGTAATAGTCCACAACTATTGCTGTTCAGTGCACAATCCATTTTCACTTCAATATGGGGTTTGTTTTTGTGGATTATGAACTTTTAACCTCAGAGGTTGAACCTTGCCGCAACGCAAAGGTTGTTCATTTGTGACTAAAAGGTCACATGTTTGAATTGTGGAAACAATCTCTTTGCAAAGCAAGGGTAAGGTTGCGTACGATAGATATTCTTTCCCACACTCCCCCTCCCGACTCTTGCAAAGCGGAGAGCCTTGTTGGTCTAGAGTCGCCTCTTTTTTATGAACGTTTAACCTCTATCCTAATCAAGTTCAAAAGCAATTTGTTCCTTTTTACTGCTTGAAAAAAGGAATATCTTTTTCCTGTAAGTCACTGATTAAGTCAAAAGTTATGCGTGTTTTTACTAATAAAATAATACTAAGTAGAGAATTAGAGAAAGGTTAGCATATATTCTTTGGGTGCAGACTGGGGGACCATTCTACAAAGTTGAATTGGGAAGACTTGATGGGAGGACTTCTACAAAAGCAAGCGTGAGACAACATCTTCCCCATCCTGATTTTAAGGTAGAAGAGCTTGATTCATTGTTCGCCAAACACGGTCTCTCTCTAACTGACCTCGTCGCGCTCTCAGGTACATAAAGAAAAGTTGTCACGCCCTGAATCCGAAAAAAATATTTTCACTTCATTTTTTCGTGTCCAGAGCGTAGTTAAAATAAAACATCTATGTGTAACAGGAGCACATACAATTGGATTCTCACATTGCAACAGATTCACTCACCGGATCTACAACTTCAAGAGCAAGAACAGAATCGATCCAACGATGAACATCGCATATGCAAGGGAGCTCAGAAAAGAGTGTCCCAAAAATGTAGACCCGAGAATTGCAGTTACTATGGACCCAACCACACCGCAGAGATTCGACAATGTGTACTACAAGAACCTTCAGCAAGGGAAAGGGTTGTTCACTTCTGATCAGTCCTTGTTCACTGACACCAAATCAAGAAAAATTGTCAACAAATTCGCAGCGGATGCCGCCGCCTTTGAACGAGCTTTTGTGGCAGCTATGACAAAGCTTGGACGAGTAGGGATCAAGACTGGAAAGCAGGGTGAGATTAGGCATAATTGCGCTGCTGTGAACTAGATTATTCCGTATATTTATAGTTTTGTTTGCAAAAAATTTGTTTGCTAGGCTAATCTACTGAGTTCCATAAGTACTAGTTGCTTATCATAATAATCATTGTTATAGGTTTACCCGTGATTGTAGCTCTAGTGGGAGAGAGCATTTATCCGACGACTACTAGGTTCAAATTTCTCTCCCCTTTTTGTGTCCCTTCCCTTGCCACGAAAAAAACAATATAAATAAATTAGTAAAACCCATGAAAAACCTGCACCCTTTCATTGGCTGTCATAAACTATAGCATTCCCTTGTTTTTGTTTTCTTTAATCCAAGCAATAGCGAGGACAGAGTATTTGAACTTGAGACCTCTAATGTTCATCTTTGTATACCATCGTCTTATTTATAACATAATTATTACGTTAATAAACCACAAATTTTATAAGGTATAGTGTTACGTGCATGCCCCTCACTTGCTAATTCCATTACAAACGTTGTGAAATTGAAATTATTGTCCTTGGATTGCAAAATTTAGTAAACAACATGAATTAAGCTGCAACAATTGAACAAAGTAAAATTTCACTAAACTACATGAACCAAAATCATGCTTTGCCCAATAAGATAATTAATACCGACTCTAAAACACAATTTTCTTCTACAGCTTTGAGAAAAGCTTCCAAGAGATGAAATATGCAATTTTTGGGTAACTCACAATGCTGTAATAATTTAGTATCAAACTCGTAAAATTCCAACACGGATTTTGCAAATTTCATATCGACCATCAAAAAAGTGAAAGCAAAGATTTATGGCCTACCCATAAAATATTGGATCCTTCCGTATTACTTGCTTTGTAGGCTCCTACCCTGTGCAGTAATAATGCAAAAGCAAGCAGCAGTCATAAAAAAAGGGCGATATTTGATTAAAAGCAACGAAGCTGTAAAATTCATGTTTTTAGGCTACGAAAGAGGAGAATCCTCTGCCCAATATTTAACATCAAGTAAACTAGTTGCAACCTAATCTATAGACACAAGGTTATTGATATACGCTTCATCATCATCGTCATTAATTTTCGCTTCTCGCTCTTCCAAGGTAGAAGCTTAAGCCTCTCTGTGTTTCCCTTTTGGAAGGCTCATCAAACCGTATAATGTTGTTGGATTGTATCGATGTCGAGTCCTTTCAGCTTCACAACTGACTCGACGTGACCCTTCAGAGTATGCAACTCCCGAAGCCTGCAGGAAAAATGGAAAACTCTCTTAGAACTTGTTTTCAATTAATAACAAGTCAAACCAGCAAAGGGAAATGATGCAAGATGAAGCATTTTCACGGGAACAAGACACAGAATCGGCAGATATCATTATCCAGGCACGTGCGCTTCTTTATCTATGTACGAGTACAACTGGTCCTTACCTTGCAACCTCAGCCCTCCGCTTGGCTTGTTCTGCAATCTCGGAAAGTTCCCTGTAACTGTTCTTCTCATTGAAAAGGTTGTTCGTCTCAGGTGGCTGAAGACCATGAAGGGTCCTCTGTGCTGCAGCCCACTGTGCTTCTCTTTCCTCTTTTCCATAATCTTTCTTTGTAGTGAAGGCAGTCTGTTGGGAAGGCACAATAAGGTAAATTGTGGCAAGAAACATGAATCTAACTTATATAATGTAGAGTAGCGCTTACAATGTAGTGGAATGCAACATACCTTGTTCTCCAAAAGATTATTCCACGCTTTCCCGCTTTGAATGTATCGGATTGCAAATTTAAGCAAGTCAAGAGGGACATATGTCACTATACTGTAAAGCCAGATGACACCAGCCCACCCCCAGCCAGCTCCCTCTATCCGTGCAAAACCCCAGTTTGCATACACTGCTATGAGAGTTGCAACCTGCCATTTTGCAGAATGAGCTATTATAAGAAAAGGTAAAATTCTTTTTGGTCCTATGCGTAAAGCTGCGACCAAGTGAAACATCATACAGGTATTAAGCTTGCTAACAGAGGAACTTTTACTTTGAAAAGGCACAAATTTCTTAACATTATTGGAAATTACTACGAATTATAAAACCTTTGCATCCAGTAGCGCAATTAGGTAACATTATCAAGGTAATCGGTTGGCACAAATGCTTACCAGTTGAGCAATCATGAAAGCTCCAAGTAAGAGAAGTCCAGGGCGTTCAACAAACGACCAGCTGCGAGACCTTGTGACGAAAATAAGGGCTTGGCTCACAATACTCACTTGTAAGTACAACGCTGCCATCATTTGCTCAGGCCTATTACTCAAAGATCTCACATGAAACTTATCCTGCATTATGAAAAAAAAGTAAATAAAATCAGAAGAATGAACACACTTGCCAAAACAACTGTGACCTGAATACCTTATATATTAATGGAAAATAGAAAGATTATATTCCTACCGAAAAGAAGTCGGTATCTCTCATAAGCCAGAAGAAGACTACAGTCATTAGTGCCATGTAACCTCCGAGGACAATGCCAGTAGCAAAGATCTCCCTCAGTTTCCAGCTGTCTGGCTGTGGAGATGGCTTCACTCGATCCTTTGATATTGTCATGATAGTTCCTATCAGAAACAAAATCAGACTCATTTAGAGCTATAGTGTTCTAATGGTAACCTATACAAACAGATAGGCGGATGATCTTACCGTCATTTAGGATGGCAATGATCAATACCATGAAGGGTGCAAAGTCAAACTTCCATATCAAAGCAATGAACATAAATCCAAACTGCACAAATCTTAGCAACGTGAGAACCAACACACAGCCTAAAATAGGAAAACACTAGCATCTAAATACCGATCATTGCTTCACTTACCACTATACGTATGGTAATTGAAACAGCATAGATCTGCAAATGGAACAAAATAATTAGAATGGCCTGGGAAGATTTATAAAACACTAGATTTAGCACTATACATATATTCATGAAGATTTACAACTATACGTATATTCATGAAGATTTACCACTATATCCACTCAATAAACATAAATGTAACTTACAGTATAGTTCTTCATCCTCTGGAATATTGCTCTGCTTGTCAGTACTGCGCTTATGATCACACTTAATCCTGGTTCAGTGAGAACAATATCTGAAGCACCTCTTGCAGCATCAGTAGCATCAGCTACGGCAATACCAATATCTGCTTTTTTCAAAGCAGGAGCATCATTGACACCATCTCCAGTCATTCCACAGATGTGCTTCCTCTCTTGCAGCCTCTTTACAATTTCGTATTTGTGTTCTATAATATTAAAAAGATGTTTTAGAACAAGGGTCAATATCAAGTTCAGAACATTCATATACTGTGCACATTTAATTAATAATGAAAAAAATAGTGGACAATTGTGTCTGTGTCGCCAACAAGTACTGAATTAAATGTTGCTCTGTCCTCATTACTTGTTGGCGGCACTCACAATTATCCTCGGTACTGGAGTATTTCCAAAGTACTTGGTATTGGTTTAAATTATAAATCATTATGAATGCTATGAACCATCATGAGTCTAGGCTGAATTTAAACCAATAACAAGTGCTTTGGAAATGCAAACTACTACCAAGAAAGCTTCTCATTAAACAGATTGCTTGCTTAATTAGAAAGCAGAGAGAACAAAGAAGTTCCGGTAGAACCCACCAGGAAACACTCCAGCAAATCCATCAGCCTTCTCAATCAACTCGTCCACAGGGAGGGAAGCTATTGCTGCATCCTTGTCTTGGCCAAGTAATGCGGAAGACGGGTACATGTTTGTTCCCATACCAAGCCTCCTTCCAGTTTCCTTGCCAATGGCAAGCTGGTCCCCTACACAATAGGGAGACAAATTATACAGAATGAATAAAGCATTGAAATTCCCCAGGCAGGAGAAAAAAGGGAGGAGGGACTACATGTAGTCATAGTTTAATACACAGTTTAAAGGGGCAATGAAGCTTACCTGTAATCATTTTCACATTCACACCGAGATTGAGAGCTCTGCGAATTGTTTCCGCACTGTCATGCCTAGGAGGATCAAATAACGGCAATAAACCAACAAACTGCCATGGTGCCCCTTGACTCTCTTTTGTTTTCTCTGGTACTTGCTGGAGATAAATTAATGACAGAAATGATATCAAGAATTCAGTTGACACAACAATAAGCATATGATAAATGTTGCCTTTCAAACCTGTCTTGCAACAGCTAGAGAACGAAGTCCACGTTCAGCAAACTTATCAATCACCGCATGCACCCTTTTCTTGAAATCTTCCTTGCAGTTGCAAAGGGTTAATATCTGAGGATAAGAAATATCTGCATTTGTTATGTCCGGAGAGGGACATTCTTCCCCAAATTAATGGCTAGAATTGAGCTAAGACAAGGTTACCTGCTCGGGGGCACCTTTGCTAGCCCGATGCCAATTTCCATCAGAATCGATGTAGGTCAGAGCAGTTCTCTTGTCTACGGGGTTGAATGGTAGGAAATGGATTTCTCTTATACCGGCTCGTGCCTACCCAATTTATTATACGACACAGAAGATTAGATTATGAAAGCTTGGACCATAAAGTAATGATAAAGTAAAGAAAAGCGAGAAACCAATTACCTCCTTAGGATCAGCAAGCATTCCTACAATTGCAGCATCAATAGCATCCTGATTTTCAGTCCTAGAAGCCCTTGCTGCAAGAAGCATAACATGCTCTTTCTCCACACCCTTGGCAAACACTTCAATCAGATTTCTATCAACTGTGAGCTTGTTCAGGGTCAAAGTCCCAGTCTTATCACTGCAGAGGACGTCCATGCCAGCCATTTCCTCAATGGCAGTCATTCTCTTGGTGATAGCTCCTTGCTGAGAAAGCCTGTGGGAGCCAATAGCCATAGTGACAGATAAAACAGTTGGCATGGCAATTGGGATTCCTCCAATCAAGAGAACCAGCAAATTATCAATCCCTTGCCTGTACTTGCGCCTCTGTATTGGGTACATTACTATTATCTCAATTAATATCCCCAGGGCAATTGAACAAATGCAGAAGTTCCCAATGGCAGTGAGAACTTTCTGGAAGTGCCCAACTTGATTGGTGCTGTCCACCAGATGTGCGGCCTTACCGAAGAAGGTGTGCACACCAGTAGCAATAACAACTGCTTCAATTTCACCCTGTTTACATGTTGAGCCAGAAAAGACTTCATCTGAAGGATTCTTAGTAACAGGAAGGGACTCGCCAGTAAGGGCAGATTGATCAATTTTCAGAGGATCACCCTCGAGAAGGCGGGCATCAGCAGGAACAATATCTCCCAATTTGATACTGATTATGTCTCCAGGCACCAAAATTGAAGCATCTTGCTCAGTCCATCGACCATCTCTAAGAACCTACATCAGGTGACCATAAAAAATCAGGAAACTATTCATAAGAATATTGGCAGTACCAATATAAGCATTGTTCAACAATTTTACTTCTTCACCTTAGTCTTGGGAGCTAGACCGGCCATAAGGGCTGCGGCAGCATTACCCGCATTGTTTTCTTCGATGAAACTGATAGTAGAGTTAATGACCAAAAGAACAACAATGCCAACAAAGTCCTGCCAATCAGGAGGCCTTCCATCACCATTTGCCAAGACAATAGCCATCAAAGCAGCAGCTTCCATAACCCATGACAAAGGATTCCACATAAATCCCAAGAACTTGAGCAGTTTGCTCTCCTGTTTACAGAAGACAAAATCATCACATGTCATACCAAAAAAAAACTTGGAACAAAAGATTTCAATATGTCAGAAACTGTAACAAACCTTTTTCTCTTCTAATTTGTTTGGTCCAAAGACTTGAAGCCTGTTGGCACCTTCGTCTGCAGTCAGACCTTCTCTTGTACATTTCAGCTGCTCAAAGACTTCCTCTATTGGAATCCGTTCCTGTGAACAAAGTGAACAAATACACATGAAAAAAAAGCTCACTTCTTAGGGGTAACTGCACGCAACCAACTGTTTTCTACAATATGAAACTCAAACAATGCCTATTTTCTTTTCATGAAATTTTTAGATGATTCCTATAACAGAAACATTTCCATTTCAAAATTTATCTGAATCGTTTGAATGCAGCTCCGATATTTAAATCGCATCTGTCATGATACGTTCGGTGCTACACACATACAATTATTTCAAACTAAAAACTTACTGTAAGAATTCACCAATGCACCATAGTTTACTTGTAATTAGCAAAAAAAACAGTTGATGATATTTTAAGATTTTTCTTCAGTCAACAAAATCCTCAACAGTTAGGCTTCACGGATTAATAGTCAATAGATTCACGAAATACAAGTGTGGACAGATGGGATCCGCTTTAGCTCACTGTCTCATGTGAACCATAAAAAACACGCAGGTTCCCCGAAGGAAAAAATGAAAAGACAAAAAAAGACAATTGTTTCAAGGACAAAAAGTCAAACACTTCTGTCTCCCTTGTTGACTTCGAGAAATAGTAAATTAAAATAATTAAAACAGTTAACAATGATATTTCGACTGCTTATGAACACACTTTTGACCTTATGCAGCTTAAACCAAACCAGAACACAGGTACAAATACAATCATGAATAATAAAAACACGCTCTTTTTACCCTATGCACACGCACCCATGTTTATGTCACTTGTTTTTATATTTATGATAGTGTTATTCATACATTCATTTTTACTTCTCACACATCTTTGTGTTAATTTTTTTATTATTAATCTTCTTCAGTTCATTTAATTTAATGATCTACACTAAGAAGTAAGGGATGAGCTTAGCCTTATTGCGGTTCAAATTGGCATGTGGCAATAATCGAATATAAGACCTCTAACTTATAAGTGAAGAGGAATATCACTAGATCGTAATACTAAGTGACAGATAACAATATACTTTATTTATTCACCGACCAGAAAAAAATAATGTGAGATTATCATTTACTAAACAATTTAGCTATTACTCAATAGACATTTAACGTTTGACCAAACAAAAACAAAAATTAAAGAAATATATTAAATTATAAATGAGAGATCCAAGCAAATATCAAATATGTAGTACAAGGAATGCAGTCAAAACGCCCAAATCCCAAATCAAAAAAGCAAATAAAATACGCCCCAAGTATAGAATAAAATCAACACAGGTCTTCATATGGAATTGTTCAATCTGATAAATCAAAAATTATTCTTTTCTTTATATAAAACTATTTAAGCATCACCAAAAAAAGAGGTGCGTATCAAACACGCGTCAAATAGGGCCCGTGAGGGTAATTTAATATTCGGTTGCCAGCCATGTTCTCTGGTACATCAGCGTTGCGTTGTCAAGCCGCTGATTTCATGTGATTTTCGGGTGCGTATCTCACACACACTCCCCAAAAAGCGCAGACCATATAAATTTTTTAACAACATTCTCCGAAAGCAAAAACGGAAAAAGTCTTAAAAAAAAAAAAAGTGTTATTTGCATTTTAAAAAATTCATCTCATATTTTTTTTTTAATATAAAAAATTAGGATTATAGAATAAGATTTTGGAAGTATTAATAATAATTCTTTTCAAAAATTATAAACAAATAAAAAGTGCTTGAGATATGGTAGGGAAACATCTGAGCCGTTCGTTCTGGGCTCTGGTCGGGTCCCACCGGAAGGGGAGACCAAACGGCCCCAACGATTCAGATGGGTTGAAAGTATGGTGTGTCGTCTCTCCAAGATCATCGCCGGAATGACAGACTAAAAAAACCAGATAAGTCACGCCGCCGATTTAACCACGAAAAATAAGAGATAATTTATAAATTTTTATAATATAAATATTTTATTTTCGAAGAATTGAAAGGACGATGCGAAATCTCCTGCTACCCAAACTCTGATCGTAAAATATCAACAACCGTTTGGCAGGCGAGAAAATTAGCGAAATAAATAAATAAAAGCAAAATGCCGAGAAAAATTGAGAAAGAAAGCGGAAAAAATAAAAAAAATCTTCGAAGCGAGTGAGATGAACTCACTATACTGTTACAGAGAACAAAATTCCCCAAAAATTCTATTAGATCGGAATTTTGCTTTCCTTTTAGCTTTTTTCCCCGGAAACCAAACACATGCAGCAGAGTTCAAGAGAGAAAAGGACAGGATATAGATATGGATATATGTATATACCAGATCGACGGACTCGTTTTTGATCTCTTCGAGGCTGATGGCCTTATCGCTGCCCATGGTGGAGGAGTCGCTGGGGAGCTCGGAGGAGGTCAGAGCTGCAGTGAGAGAGGACTTGATTAGTTTTTGAGCAAAAATCGGAGAAAGGAGGCGGATTATATGTAGTCTGAAAAATATAAAGCCCTAGAGTCTTAGAGAGAGAAAGAGAGAGAGTCCTAGTGAGAGAAGACGTAAGGCCACCTACCATGAAAAGTTTACAGAGGATGAGGCGAGGAGGGTTTTCGGGTCTCGAAGCCCGCGGCTGGGGCGGGTGAAATGGTGGGAGTGAATGAATGAATGAAGGAGAGCTAGGGAATCCGCACTGGCTTGATTTATATACATCTGAGTTTGGTTGTAGGTGGGGATCCACGAGTGGGCCCATATTCGAGCGTCTTTGACCTGCCACCCCTTTGCGCAATGCGGCGCGTGGAGGAATAGTGTGGGGAGTCCGTGACGGTCATTTTTCTTCTGTTTTTGTTTTGTTATCTTTTTATTTTCTGAGTCGTAATAATGTTAGAGATATCAAAATTTTAAATTAAATGATGCCTTATCATAAGAAACAAATATATTAATTGATACTTAAATAATAATTCAATTACCTACAACTATATCATTTGATTTGTAAATTTAATTTAAAAAAATTTAATCTCTCTAACCTTATCAGTGAGTGGTAAATTGTTATCTATGCTCTTTATTAAAGATGGAACTCACACGATCTAAGAGATTTAATTGCCTTCACATGACTGTTGATACCATATACTATTTATTGTAAAAATTAGCGTACAATATACGTAAATGGGTGAAATTCCATATGAGCCATGGCTATTGTGGCGTTCATGCGGCTCCGCCCCTGGTGTCAACGTTGATGTTTGCCAAAAAAAAGTTCACTGCTTAATCCTAAAGTTAAAAGGGGTTTTGAGTTTTTTCCCCATGCATTGGGGGAACAAACATTGATCGATGGATGCCAATAATTTGTGGTGATAATATGCTCAAAGTTAATTTGCAAACATAATGCCAACATGTTGAAGGTTTTCCATCATGTCAGCATATGGTGCTCGTTACGAGCTTATTGCATGCCGTCTCTATGCTGAAAATAGTCAAGCATAAACATGTCCCAATTTTTGTTCTGGTTTTTTCAACCCAACTTTTATTTTTATTTTTAAGATAAGTTGGGGAGACTAACTTTTTAAATCATTTTTTGTAGACCGCATGATGCGGCAGATGATAGTTTATAACATGAATGAACTATACACAAAAACAAAATAATATTCCAGTACCACAAAATAATTTTTCATTTTTTAGGTCATCCAATATATTATAAATTGCTATCACAAAATAATTTGGTCTTTCATTTAGAAATTGACTCATATGTACTACCAATGGACAATTAAAATATCACAAAATCCAAATCGAAAAACCGCATCATCATCCATTTGTGGTTCTAGTGTTCCACTATGAAAGGCGCAGCTTCCGAGCGTTAATTAGGTGACACAGTCATCACAAAACTCTTATACAATTTACTTTTCTTCTAATTAAACCAAGCTATATAGAGATCTAATTGCAATCATGTTAGGAAGCTTCTGAACATTTATTTCTTTGCTTACCAAAATTAATTGGAAAGTTATTTTCATACTCTTATATTGTGTATTTACATTGTTTTTATGTCTTCATGCTCATTTGACCCGTTCAACTGCCGAAATTTAAAAATACAAGAGTGAGTAGAGAAAACGAAAAAAGTGTGAAAATTGACATCCAAACTTTTTTCTATGATGCTACTCTTCTGTAAGTGATGCATTCTCTTGGTGGGGAGAACTATCTTCCTGATCTCATTCGTCTCGGATTGAAACCCTCTTCTTAATGAAGCTTAGAATGTATCAGCATTGTCTAAAAACAAGTGATTTTAACTCTCTTTCCGCCTTCCACACTTTTTTTTGGCTTCTAATTACCAACTACATTGAATAGAAGAGCAAATAAAATGAAAAAACATGCAGAAATCACACCTCAAAAACAGTAGTGCTCAACAAAAAAAAAAAGGAATAAAATTTGTTTTCCAAAACAAATAAACATATAATTTAATCACTAACGTATGCAAGAAGCATGGGAATTGGAAAGTGGCCGACAATTTTCAGAAATATATATTTCTTTGGATAAATTATAAAAAACTACCTCAAGGTGTCATGACACTTTCATACCTCATCTTTTAAAATTGACAATATCATACCTCATTTTATGAATTTGTGTCAATGTTATACCTTCCGTTAGCTTGGCTGTTTATTTCTCAGTTAAATGCTGATGTGTCTTGATCCGAGATCCATTTTTTATTAAAAAATTATTAAAAACTAAAAAAAAAATCATTTAATATTTTTTTTAAATATTAAAATAATAAAGAAAAGTTATTAAAAAAAAAAAAAAAAAAAAAAAACTAACATCACAACATCAGTTCGTCCCCTTCCCCCCCTCCTCTCTCTTCTCCCCATCTTCATCTTCTTCCCCCTTTCTGCAACTGCAACCTAGAAAAAAAAAAAAAAAAAAAAAAAAAAAAACCAATTTGTTTTCCCCGCTCCCCACCCCCTCTTCTCCCTGCACCCACTTTCCGCACCTAACATCCCCACCTTCGCACCCACCCTCTGCACCCAACCTCGCACCCACTACCTGCAACCCAAAAAAAAAAAAAAAAAAATACCCAGATTCCGTTGAGGTGGAATCGGGAAACCTTCGCTAGGCCGATTCCGAAGGTTGAGAACTTAGGCGCAGAGAAAATGGGGGGGGGGGGAATGGGTGTGGAGGCAAAAGGGTGGGTGCAGGGGGGACAGACGAACTGGGTTTTTTTTTTTTTTTTTTTTTTTTCCTTCTTCTTCTTCCTCCTCCTTCTTTCTGGGTTGCCCGAGGTTGGGTTTGTGGTGGGGGGGGGGGAGGGGGGACGAACTGGGTTTGGTTTGGGGTTTTTTTTTTTTTTTTTTTTTTTTCTCTCTCTTCTTCTTCTTCCTCTTCTTCCTCCTTCTTCTTTCAGGGTTGCAGGAAGATGGGGAAGAGAGAGAGAGAGAGGAGGGAGGGACGAAAGGAGAAGTTTTTTGTTTATTTTTTATGTACTTTTTATTATTATTTTAATATTTTAATAATATTAAATGATTTTTTTTTTTTTTAATAATATTTTATTAATTTTTTAATAAAAAATGGGTTCCGGATCAAGCCACGTCAGCATTTAACTGAGAAATAAAGAGTCAAGCTAACAAAAGGTATAACATTGAACACAAATTTTAAAGATGAGGTATGACATTGTCAATTTTAAAAGATAAGTGTCGTGACATCAATAGTTGATGAGGTAATTTTTTGTACTTTACCATATTTCTTTTCTTTTCCTCTTCATCTTGAAGAGAGTTTCTTTATGCATTATTCTTCCCAAAAAGATGGTGGCAGGTTTTAAAATCGAAGAATAAAGGTCAAATTTAACATATATATTATTTGGAGAATAATATTAGTTAATGAGACAGATGAATCTTTTTGCACTGACGAAATATGCGACTTTATATTGATTCAATCCTCACCGATTCTTCTTCTTTCTAACAATTAAATATCTAACAAACTAATGTTATTGATGTACTAAAAAATATTTGTTAACGAGCGTACATTTCAGACATCAACTAATGTTAAGCGAAAGATACTTCTAAAGTTAAACTAGAGAAATATCATCATCTATCAACATAAAATACCTCGTGCCATCAACATTAGTCAGATCAAGGAGTTCATTTTGAGTTGTCAAAATGTTTTTCGATTTTGATGAATTTTTACAAGGTGATTTATGCATCAGAAATGAATGTTCAACGATCAAATTATTAGAATTATAGACTGAGCATCACTTGGTGTCTCTCAAATAAATTTATTTAAAGAATCCATCAACGAAATACGAGTAATATATAGTATAAGTAACATCTCACATCGACCAACGGAGAGGGGGTGATGTGCCTATATAGTATATATAACATCCCACATCGGCCAATGGAGAAGGGGTGATGTGCCTTATATGTACATGCCCACCTCCATATATCACGAGGCCTTTTAGGAACTCACTGATTTCGTGTTCCATCGGAACTCCGAAGTTAAGCGAGTTCGGGCGAGAGCATTTATAGGATGGGTGATCCACTGAGAAGTTCTCGTGTGAGTTCCTATAAACAAACCTGTGAGGGCGTGGCCGGGGCCCAAAGAAGACAATATCGTGCTACGGCGGAATCGAGACTTGGATGTAACAGAATGGTATCAGAGCCACTTTGTCGTGTGGTGCGAGTGTGCCGATAGGGATGTCGGGCCCTTAAGGGGAGTGAATTGTAACATCTCACATCGACCAACAGAGAAGGGGTGATGTGCCTTATATGTACATGCCCACCTCCATATAGCATGAGGCATTTTGGGAACTCACTGACTTCAGAGGCCTTTTGGGAACTCACTGGCTTTGGGTTTCATCGGAACTCCAAAGTTAAGCAAGTTCGGGCGAGAGCATTCCTAGGATGGGTGACCCACTGGATAGTTCTCATGTTAGTTTCCAGAAACAAAACCGTGAGGGCGTGGCGAGGGTCCAAAGCGGACAATATCGTGCTACAGCGGAGTCGAGATTGGGATGTGACAGTATATGTGTTATCATAATATAGGTGTACATATGTAGAATATTAATAGGTGTTACAAGTACACTTTTTTAAAAATACATAAAAGTGTTACAACTACACTTATATTATGAAAACACGTATATTAATGATTAATTATATAAAAAAAAAATGATGTTATGCACGTAACTATATTGGACAGAAATATAAAATAATGGACAGTTAAATAGAAATTTGCTAAAAAAAATAGTTTGAATCATTAATTTACAATAAGAATTGGGAAGTTTAAAGGGAAAATTAGAATCTCTTACAGTTTTTTTATATTTAATAGATTAAACATTTGTGCCTTTTTAAAATTTGATTAAAGTGATTTGACCAATAGTCATCTGTATTTTTTTAAAAGTAAAATATTTTTTGAATTTATCCTTTTATCTACAGGATACACTTTTCCTTATTTAGTGGACATGTTAGTAATTAAACTATATTTTCTTTTCTTCCAAATATGTTTTTCGATCACATTTTTTTTTTCTTTTGTTATGCAAACATTTGATATTATTTATTTTTCCAAATGGTTTTTTCTTTTTCAAATAGTTGGTGATCAACATAAAAGCTCCGTGTAACTTTTTCACTTTTTTTTTTGTGAAATTATATATATTTTTAATATAGTTGTTGATGAATTATTATTAGGTACAATATATTACGTTTGAATTTACAAAAATAATTAAGGGGTACGTTTATTTGCAATTTTGGTACGTTTGATTTGATACATATTGTTAATATTGATACATTATTTTTATTTTGGTATGTTTTATTTTGTACACATTGTGTATTGGTACATTTATATTATTCTTGTCACATCCCCGCCCGGGGTGGATCACTTCCCGGGCCCACTCCACCACCGTAGCACGATATTGTTCGCTTTGGGCTTACCATTCCCTCACGATTTTGTTTTTGGGAACTCACGAGCAACTTCCCAGTAGGTCACCCATCATGGGATTGCTCAAACCTCTTTATTGTCACATCCCCGCCCGGGGGGATTGCTCAAGCCTCTTTATTGTCACATCCCGGCCCGGGGCGGATCACTTCCCGGGCCCACTCCATCACCGTAGCACGATATTGTCCGCTTTGGGCTTACCATTCCCTCACGGTTTTGTTTTTGGGAACTCACGAGCAACTTCCCAGTAGGTCACCCATCATGGGATTGCTCAAGCCTCTTTCTCGCTTAACTTCGGAGTTCCTACGGAACCCGAAGCCAGTGAGCTCCCAAAAGGCCTCGTGCTAGGTAAGGATGAGAATAAACATTTAAGGATCACTCCCCTGGGCGATGTGGGATGTCATAATCCACCCCCCTTAGGGGCCCGACATCCTCGTCGGCACACCACGACCAGGGTTAGGCTCTGATACCAATTTGTCACATCCCGGCCCGAGGCGGATCACTTCCCGGGCCCGCTCCACCACCGTAACACGATATTGTCCGCTTTGGGCTTACCATTCCCTCACGGTTTTGTTTTTGGGAACTCACGAGCAATTTCCCAGTGGGTCACCCATCATGGGATTGCTCTAGCCCCCTTCTCGCTTAACTTCGGAGTTCCTACGGAACCCGAAGCCAGTGAGCTCCCAAAAGGCCTCGTGCTAGGTAAGGATGAGAATATACATTTAAGAATCACTCCCCTGGGCGATGTGGGATGTCACAATTCTCAATCCTATTTTGTCTTAACATACTAAAAGAAAAACTCATTTCGGTACGTTTGATTTTGGGGGTTTTAAACCATTTTAAACTATTTTGGAAAGAAAATATCTTCAATCATAGATAATTATTGCTAAATTGTAGTATTATTCTGAAAATAAATTGAATCTAACCAACTTTTATTTTTTATTTTTTATTTTTATAATTATCTCTAATAGAGGAGAGTGTAATCAAAATGCTAGATTATAGGAAATTTGTTACAATATAATATGCATATAGCACCAAAAGTATGACAAAAAAAAGTTTAATCAAATTACTAAAGGCTATGTATGTTTGATCTAGAAAATTCAAAACTGAGGCGCCTATATCAAAAGATCCCAAGTTTAAATACCAAATTCAGGAAGTATTTGGGCAATGTACTGTTATTTTATTTGTCATAAAAGAAATTAGGACCTGCACACCTTAATGTTTGACTCGGACTGGATCGTGACTAGGACGCGCCCAACCTGCCCGCGTGGCTGACATATGTTGCGCCTAACAGAAATCTATCTCGATCGTAATCCGTCAATTAATCCTCTAATCCGGCCTTTTTAGTGGGGATTACGTGTCAAACGGTTGCTCAAGGCTGGAAGCTTCCAAGCCCTCCCAGTCGACATATTTTTTAACCGACCGAGAGACACGGGATACATCGTGTCATTATACAAATTGTGGGATATGTATGTTAAAAAATTAATAACTTTAAATATAAAATTTTCTACCACTTATATAAAAACACATGGTGTAGTAGTGTACCACTCGTGTCGTGTTCCGATCACAATGAAAAATATATCCTCCCAATCCTCCAAAGACAATCACAAAAGATTTTTCATATTAGTTTATTAATTTATATGTGTATTTTTTTTAACAATTTAATTCTGGGTAGTACTATCCAAACACTCATTTTTATCTTTCACACATCCCCTCTCAAAAAATTTTCTTCAGATCGAATTGATTGAAGAAGATTAATAAAAAAAAATTAATAAGGGTGTGTGGAGTGTAAAAATGGTGTGCGAATACCCTTGCATTATGTGCGTTACAAAATAGGGGTTTCAGAATTATTCGGCTATTTTCTAGATAAAAATAATACTTTAGCCAATTTGACCATACAAAACTTTGAGCATTATTTGAAGGTTAATTCACAAAATTATGTATCCTAAAGGGCCGGATTATCGTCATTGTAGTTTTTTTTCCAATTTATTATGGTTTAATACCAACTATGAAACATCTGTTTGGTTTTTCTTTGCATAGATATGCTTCTACTATAAAAAGGCAACCCCAACCTAACAAAGCTTCCTGCTTTGCGAGGGTCGGGGTCAAATTCCTCTTCGGTTTCCGAGGGTCAAGGAGACCTGTTGTGAATAAGGCGACCCCAAACTAATAAGGTTCCTTTGATATGCTTCTACTATTATTGTGAACAAGAAAGCCAAATTCCTCTCTTGCTCCTAAACAAAGCTTGGCTGCAAATGGATTAGTTTCAATGGTTTTTTAAGATGCAATTATTATCTTTGTTTCTTCTAACCCACTCATGTTTGTGTTTAATTAATCTTTTTGAAAGTCAAATTAGTAGTAACTAATAAAGCCTCCACACTAGAAAATGACCATAACTGATGGAGAAATTGGAGTTGGGAAGAAGAAAATGTGATGGTTTTTGAATTGAAATTGCAGAATTAATTAATTGTACGAGGCAGGACCATAATATAATATTGCCCTAAGTGGAATTTTTCTCGAGTAATTGGTGTGCATTTTCTTATTTAAATTAATTTGTTTTTGTGTGGTGATCAAAGATTTCAAAGGCTAATTGACCCCTTAATTTTTTACGGACAAGGGCCCTACACCAGTTTCCTCTTATTTGGGGAGGGGGTTGAAAACTTAGGGAGCTGAAAAGTCTTAGTCTTTAGCATATCTGTTTAGTGCTTAGGGTTGTTAAAAACATTTGTGATTACTGATGTTAATAGTCAGATAGAAGAAGACTCTATTGGATTGGGATTTAAATTTTAAACTCAGGTACTTAAAACATGTAATAACTCGGTGCCACTAAAACAAACGCAAATATAGCAGATGATGCTTCACTACAAAAAAAAAAAATTGCCTCTCCATGCTTTCCTGACGAAAATTTTCCCGACGACAATGCTGGTAAAAATTTTCGTTGAGAAATGTCAAATTTCGTAGTGGGTAATCATTTCGGCATTTTAGTTTTCAGAATTTTTTCCGCAAAGCAACTTTTTTTTTTTTGTAGTGGACATGGATAACCATTTTTATTTTTACTTTTTATTTTTGTGTCAAAAATAGAGGAAAAATACATCAAATAAATGAGGGTCATAGAAGAATTGTGAGATATATGTATAAGAAATGTATAACACAAGACACAAATAAAAACTAAATTTTTTACTTTCATGATTTTGTTTTATTAATTCTTCTATAGTTCTTCTACTCTCTACACCACCATTTTCAGCCTCCAATTCTCACATACATTTTCATCATATCTCAAGCACAAAGAAGTAAAAATTAAAAACAAAATACTTAGCAAATGGGTCCTAAAATTTTATCACCCAAAAGAAAGATATTGATATTTAATTGTTCTTCTTTAAAATCACGGACTTTATAGCCATATTCCATATGAATAGTGTTATTCACACATTCTTTTTTTACTTCCACCATACGTTTGTTAATTTTTGTTCATTGATATTCTTCAATTAATTATTTGATTTGCAAGTCAAAAATTAAGAGAGATGTATAAAAGGTTCCGTATGTCTACAATCCCTAGGCGTGATGGTTTTGTTGTCCGACTATTTGTATGGCCAAAAACAAATCATTGGTCTAAACAATATGAAATCGAACACTTCCAGTAACATAATAAAAAGAAAAGCATACTTAAAAGAAGAAAGAGGGTATTAGATCTTATGTAATATCCAACGGTTTAGATTTAGTAGCACAAAGAATATTGGGTTTGGTCAAAATTGTACAACCACCGTACTTGTGGAGGTTTTGACTATATAGATTTCACACACTTCGGACATTAATCATAGAGAAGCATCCTTGAAAACTCTTTTGCTTTTGGACTTGTTGAATCCTTCAAACTTAATTGAAAAAAGAATTAGTGTAACACTTTAATTTTAGAGTAATGATAGGGAGACTAAATTAGCAAATCAAATGAGGTATCATCAATAAAAAATGAGCACGTTTATCAATGATTAAGTAATAATCCAATCACCAACTTTCATATCATTTAGTTCACAAAATTTAGTCTACAAATTTAGTTTTTCTAGCATTACTCTTAATTTTATCGGGAGGGCTTCTATATGTTTATGTTCAGTGACATAACACTTTACACTCACACTAATAACAAGAAATTAAGCGGATCTTGGTGTAGCTAAGTTTTTTAAGGAAGTATACTCCTTCACTTATATATCTTCATAATTTAAAAACTCGCTAAATGGTTAATATTATAAACTCATTGATTGACTTGATTAATTGAGAGTTTAAATAAACACATTACATCGCACTGATCGGAACGTTCATAGTGATTGAGGGGGTCAAAGACCAATGAGTGGGTTGTTTATTAGTCAAAACATTATTCTTACGACTAGATCCAATCTCTTGATCCATCTTCGAGAACAGAGATTTAAAAAAATCCCATTAATTACAACTTCTTTGAAACTTTCAAGAAAAGCATGAAAACAAGAGACTCGAATAGTACGATACCTCCGTACCCCATAATCAAAGGGGCGATCTCTCTTAAAATGATGATGGATGATGCTAACTGAGAGTGACTTACTTTATTAAAACAAAGAAAAACAACCTCTGATTTTTCGTCAAGAAGAAGCCTCCAAATGACTTTCATCACCTGCTTTTCCGTTGGTATCTAATTGGCAAAATCTTTATCCCCCAATGTACATGTGGTTGCGGACAATTGGATCGATGGAATATATTTTTACTTATTTATCTTAGCAATTAGCGTTGCTTAATTTTCAATCCAGCCATTAGTCATTTCATTAGAGCGTAAATCAAGCAAAAAATAATAATAAATAAAAAGAATTCATTGGAACATTGTACTTGAAGGCTGTACGATGCATCGAAAGAACGTGGACTGTAAAGCAATGAACTTTCCACCAGCAAAAGTCAGTTTACAGGTCAATTGATTATGACTAATTAGTTTTTTTAATTCTCTAATTTGATTGTATATATGGATATTTAGTTGCAGTCCGTACCACGACAGATGACAAAAGACTCCACGGAGTTCGGTATGGAATACATTAAATGAGCATGAGGTGGGTTTAGAGTTTTTTGGTTTAAATCTGAACCAGATATGGAACGATGATGGTTTTTTTATTCTTAAACTCAAACCTGACCTGATTATATATGTATATTTATATAATTTTACGAATTAGTATTAATAAACACAGAAAGGTATGCGGTTTCACTTTAAGTATAGGGTTTTGGTCTTTAACGGCGGAGAATCCCCGTTTACAAATGGATGCGATTACTGCCAACCCCAGTCC
This sequence comes from Pyrus communis, assembly GCF_963583255.1. Classification (NCBI taxonomy): domain Eukaryota; kingdom Viridiplantae; phylum Streptophyta; class Magnoliopsida; order Rosales; family Rosaceae; genus Pyrus; species Pyrus communis. The sequence goes on from NC_084803.1 coordinate 6,666,022, forward strand.
GCCCAGCCCCGTTGCCAGCCATATGTACCACCTACAAATTACTGTAGCCCTAAAAACTCACATGATTCAAACCATCCTTGTCTTGTAGAGAAAAAAAAATAACGTAGAATTGTTTTTGTCAGATGGTAAAGGTAATTGTTGAAAATCTAAAACATAATGCGTTCAAAGTTTATGATTTGTTTTTTATTTATAATTTACGGAGTTATTTGTCACTCT